>NC_134703.1:154084513-154387951 GCF_043290135.1 Rhipicephalus microplus | reverse complement strand
CTTCCACAGTAAATCTAAATCGCTTCAGCAAAGCAGTTTTCACCTTTGCATAGTTGGCTGCATCGGTCGGTGTCAGCCTGCCGTACACACTGAGCGCTTCACCACTCAAGCAGGTAAGCGGTTGCCCATAAATGTTCTGGCCAATTCTGGCTCCTTGCAATCGTCTCAACTCTATGAAGGTACGCGTCAAGGTCGTCCTTCCTCTCATCAAACACTACGAGCAGCTTGCTTGGGTTCAAGCGGAAGCCGTGGTCCTCCCGTTCGCTGCTTTCAACTCTAGCTTGGACCGGAGTTTCACTTCGCTGTTGCAAACGGAGCCGCTCGAGTTCTATCTCGTGCTGTCGCTGCCGTTCTCTTTCCTCTCTTTCTTCTTTCGCCCTCTCAGCTGCCAGTCTTTCTCTCTCCAGCTCCAACTTCAATTGCTGCTCTCTTTCTTCTCTCAGCAGTCGCTCCTTTGCCTCTCTTTCTTCCTTCGCCCTTTCAGCTGCCAGCTTTTCTCTCTCCAACTCCAACTTCAGTTGTTGCTCTCTTTCTTCTTTCAGCTGTCACTCCTTTGCCTTTCTTCTTTCAGCTGTCGCTCCTTTGCCTCTCTTTCTTCTCTCGCCCTTTCGGCTGCCAACTTCTCTCGTTCCAACTCCACTGCTTTTTCTTCCTTGGCTCTCTCAGCTGCCAACTTCTCTCTTTCCACCGCCTCTTTCTCCTTCTGGCTTACCCACTTTCGTAGTTCGGCGCAAGAAAGACCCATCCTCTCACCAAGAGCTACTAACTTTTCGAGATCCATCGTGTCTCGCAAATAAAGTCTGGCCGTGTGCAAAAAGTATCTGCCTAAATCAGCCTATCGGAACACTCCGCTGCACTCAATAACCAGAACACTGAACAACACACAAAATCGTTTCGATAGCACTATCAACAACTCGAGGCTCTTTTTCACTACTTTGGACACACTGTGCACCAAAAGGTCCTGTCGCGGACGCCAGAATAATTGTCACACAGGTCCCGTTAATTAGGGAGGCGATCGCCGGGCTAATTCCAAGGGCCGAAGTATCGGTCCCTCGAACCGCACCACGAAAGCGTGGACAATTTAGAAGTGGTCTTTTTTGGCGCGCCAGTGGACGCCGGCTGTGGCCCAAAGAACAAGTCAGAGCCGAGAGTTGATAAACAAACAAAATTATATTCTCAATAATGGCAGATCGAAAACAATACACAAGAATGCGCACTCCACAATAGTTACATACAATACGTCACCAATCAAACAACGTACTACACAGTACAATCAGCCACACTCGAAACAACGGACACAGACAACAATACGCACTACAATGCAGTCGCATGAATTGAACAACCAAGACACTTAAAGACTTAAGAGACAGGAAACCTAACCAGTCCAAAGTTCTTGGAGCGAAAGTCTGGATGATACTCTTCCGAGAATCACTCACTCAAAGTCCAGCGTTGTTGTCGTTCCGCTGCCCTCGAAGTTTCTCTTCCAGAAAACCTCACCGAAGTTTCTCTTCTAGGAAACCTCACGTCTTCAATAAGCCACTCTCCAAGCTTCAAACTTCTTCGCCGGAAACACGTCGACTTCACACACGCAGCTGTTGCCACGCGTCTTCGCTCGATAGCGGTAGACACACGCTCTTGCCTGTAGCTCGAGCCTTCACCCCTCAGGTGGAAATCCTCTTCTTCTCCTGCTTTGGTTTACGGACAAAACCTTCGCCGACTACACGGCGGAATCCCTACGCGCTCTGGCGCTAACGTCCGTCTTCTCCTGATCTCTTATCTCCGCTGCTCGGTTAAATACTTTCCGCGCGACATTCCAGGAAGTTCTCATCATTTCGTCGGCGCGATGCGCAGCGGAGGCTGGGGGAAGGCGCGAGACTGTACGAGGGCCGTCCCCGACAGATGACTCAACCCGGCATAACACGCCCCTTTCCTTCTAGAAATTTCGATTGCTTGCTCGGCCGCCGATGTGGGGTGAGGAGGTTCGTTGGCGAAGCCACGCTTCCGAGGGGAGAGAGTCACGCGCCCGGGGAGCCTTGTATGTTTGTTTTCTCTTTTTTTGTTCTTTTATCGTTGACCTCGCGGCGTCACTCTGGCGTTTCATCGCGGGAATTCGGCGGCGCGCCCTTTTTGAGCTGTGACAACATCTGCTTCTGTTTGACTTAAGTTGTCATAACTATAGTGTCTACCACTACGAAGTGAAATTCTGTGCACTACGGTCATGAAAAAACTCTAGGAAATATCACAGGTAGTCGCAACAAACTTGATCTTGACTTATCCGAAGCCACACTGCAAGATAGTACGTATTTCAAGTCCTAACCTTTAAAAGAAAGCAGGGAGAAAACAACTTCAGATTGAAAGCACAATTATACTGAAAAAATAAACGCAATAACAAATGTGTAATAAATGTGACATTTATTATTCTAGTATTCGGACAGATTCTTATCATGTACCACTAATTAATTACAGGAGTGCTTGCTTGCAAGATAGTGCTCAAGTTCTATCGATATGTCTATGCAAAAAAGAGATTGTGCTCAGTGCTGAGCAGATAGTGTACTGTAAAAGCATCAACAAAGATATACAAACAACAAAATTGTACAATGCATGCCTAGAGTTTATTTCCTTAGACTGGGCCTTATCGATCTGTAAGCACGATCCTCATAATTGTTCCTTTAGCATACATGTTCGCTGCATACTCAGCAGACGAGTCACTACCTGCGACGAGATATTCTAGCTGTAGTAACTGTGTAACTTAACTTTAGCAATAAATGTAGCAAGCCTGAAATATTTTAGGATCATTACATAAATACATAATACCTATGATATGGGCTCCCTGCTGAGAATTAAAGCTAGTGCCTACCCTGTCGACCCAACGCGACATTGCACAATTGTGAAGTACTCAATGTAGCACTGCAGACTGAAAAAAATCAGAGCTTCACGCATCCGCAATTGCTCATTTAACAAATTTAGTAAAACTACATTGCTCTCACTGCGCGAGCTATCTATGTGCAAGTTTCCTTCCCAATTCCACATCATGCATTCACTTCACTTCAATATCAACACTACAGGGCAAGCACCGCATCTGTCGGCAGAATAGGACCCTTGTCCTGAAGCCACGCTATTAAACTAGACCGCCGCAACACAATGAGTGCGACGTTCATTCAGCGATCTCGATGCTAGTTATATGCATACGCTTGTTAGCTTTCAAGATTCTTTACACATGAGCTGAAAGCTTTCGATATGTATGAGTGACTTGTTTTGTACGGACCCGACCATATACATTCATTGTGCCGGCTTGGACACTCGCAATAAACGATGCAAACCTTACTTGATTGACGTTGTTTTGCCTATCGAGGCCAGCTAGTTCACCTGGCGATAATTACAGACGCGAAGCGCGAATCAGCAACGAAAAAAAAAACAGGAAGCGAGCAGCGCGAACCAGCCGTGCCCCCCCCCCCCGCAACAAAAAATGCGTGTGTTTATCAACGATGATAGTACTACCAGCGCCATCTCGCTTCACGGTATTGCAGTTCAGTGCGCTGCCGCTACGTATTTGCATGCTATTTTGATACAACAGTCCAAAGGTACAGTTTCCGTTCTCTAATCTGGTAGTTGTTCTGTGGTCTAGCCCGGTTGTGGTCCCGCAGCACCGGCAATGTGAACAGCGCGCCGCTGCTTGCCGCGCAATCACGCCGACGTGTGGGACACCACACGGGCATGCTTCCCGCCAGTGTGCGCGTACCTTTCCCGGCTTTCACCGGCGTTGGGGGTTAGCGAAGCTGATCGCGTTCGCGAATGGCAACGTCGCACCTGGAACACCAACGTGGCGCGAGCCAAGGAAGCCGAACGCTAGCGTCAGCAGTGGAAAACCAACGACACCGACGGGATGCGAGTCAACGACGCCAATCGCATTCGAGAAAAGAGACGGCGCGCGGGTAACACCGACGAGGCGAGAACCTAGGAAGCCAAGCGCAAGCGTCTCCAACGCGTCCCTGCTCCTGTGTCTTTGCGTTTCAAATATTCACGAGACGCGCGGAGAAGCCTCACAAAGAGATGAAGGATGCAAAAGCTTAATAGGAAATCGAAGATAAGGATAGCACAGTTTTCACAAGAAGCCAACGACTACGCACGTGACTTGAATAACAGTAACTGGAGGCAATTTAGTGACTCACTTAGAGGGACGTTAGACACCAAAAAGACATGACCTATCCTCAGGATTGCGATTGATTCAGGGGCAACAAAAACAATGACGAACAGTGCTTTCAAGACTCTGGAGAATGAATTTGAAGGTAATAAGGACGTACTCATCAATGAAGTCAAGAATATATATGTCGGACCGGACACATGTGAAGGTATACATGAAAATATGCATGGAAAGAACTACCGGAGTCAGATGCACAATACTACCTAGAGAGGAATCTGGCACTGCGATCGTGTACCCTCAAGGGAATTACGGAAAGTACAGGCTTCGGATTAGATCGCGTTAGCCAGTGAACTGTCTACAGATCTGTTTTGAAGTTTCAGTTTCGGGATTCGCGTAGAGTGGGTAGGGGGGTGGGTGCAAAGGACTGAAGCTGCGCCTTTGTTGTTCAAAGAAGCTGAAAACTGCTAGGCCTCTCAATATACTGCAACGCTGGAGCTGTATAAGTTGTGTTTGACAGTTTAAGCAAAGCGTCGTCCACTCACTGCTGCGAATTGATGTATCGTTCCATGCCAGTGCAGAATATTACATTGAGTTCACGTTTGTTGTTAGAGCGTCTTGCTAAAACTGGTTGAAATCAACTGCAAAACGACGGCGATGCGAAGTAGACGCACCGCCACGCTCTTCTGACTCGACTTCACAACAAAACAAGAGGTGCGTTGGGGGCTGACCTCTTGAACAGACGCACCTGGCATCGCACTACTCAAAACGTCAAGTTGTGTTTCTCACTTAATACTGTGCAGTTATTTCAATATATAGATATTGCGTACTTTCGAGGGCAAACCAAGAATGGTTGCTTTCAAATGTTGTAAAGAATACTTCATTACACCTTGATGCCAAATTTGGAACGCACTGGCAGAGCGATGCATACCCTGGTGGTTAAACTTGTCTAGGTTTCACTTCTACCCCCTAGTCACAAGAACCGTTTGCACTAAAGTTTATGTACACAAAAAATGAAGCAAGTTTCAATTTATTGTAACTTTATATTACTTTCTTTTACACTCGGAAAAGAAGCGTTGCCAATCTTAAGAACATGATTCATCTGAAGTAGATCCGAAGCTTGTACTTCCCATCATTCCCATGCGGGTAGAAGCGCTGCTGAAGGAGCTCGCGTGGACACTAGCGCCAGATCTGAAGGAGCTCGCGCGGACACTAGCGCCAGATCCCACTCTAGGTATTATTGTATGATACTCTATGAATACACCCACAACATTTGAAGAAGTTTATGGTGCAGTCCAGTCTTTAAAAACAAATACTGGTCCAGGATGACACAGAATAACAAACTCCATGCTTATAAATCTTAGTTTCGCGGCCCTAACGCAAATCATGGATTTGTTTATTGAAAAGGTATAGGTAGATGGAGGAGATCTCCCAGTAGAGTGGAAGGACTCACAGATCATCCTAATACGAAAACCAGGGAAGCCAAGAGATATTAAGAAACTTCGATCAATCTCCCTTATCTCATTTTTGCGTCAGCTTTTCGAAAAACAATACTAACTAGATTAACAGATAATGTAGAGACAGGGCCTGCTATCAGGTGAATATGTTCGGTTTCCGGCGGCCGCATGTAGCGACCCAGGATGTTTTCCCCATGTTGCAAAATGACGTTTTAAACTCGAACAGAGGATTAAACGATGGATACGTTCTAGCGCTTGTAATTAGGAAAGAATTCGATACAATGTCGCAAATGGTTATAGTGCTAGGCCTCAAATCAATTACCTGCGGCCTACAAATATATGAATATGTCTTGTCATTTCTAATAAACAGGAAAGCTACCATATCTCTGGGCTTGATTACATCTGAAATCTTCGACTACCCAACTATAAGCACCCTCCAGGGAGTCATGCTATCTCCTATGCTATTTAACATCAGCCTGAGAAAGCTAGCATGTGAGCTCGAAAATACAAAAGGTATAGAAGCAGCTCTTTATACAGACGACGTCACCTTGTGGACAAAAGGTGGGTCTTATGCCGACAATAAAGAATCCCCCCAGGAGGCCATAAATAAAATAGAAGATTTCTTCACCGCAGCAGGGATCCAATGCTTGCGGTAAAAGACTGAAATGGTTAGAATTCGGGCGAGATACGCAAAGAAAAAGGACTTGATACCGATGGAAGTACTGCTGGATGGAAGACAAATCAGGGAGGCAGAAGTAATACGCGTTCTAAGAATGTGGATACCGAAAAATTTGGGAACGACACGCACACTGCAAAGGCTGCGGACAACCTCAAAGAATGTGGCCCGGATGATCAGGCGGATAGCCAATAGCAAAGCGGGGCTAAAAAAGAAATGAACCGATTATACTCGCTCATGCATTTGTTACAAGCCGAGTTAAGTACGCGCTGCCGTACCAGACAATGATGAAACAAGAAATAAAACAAATCAACACTACCATCAGGAATGGTTTCAAAGCAGCATTGGGGATTCCGGAGAATGCCAAAGCCGACAGGACAGCAAAGTTGAGCACACACAATACCTTTGAACAATATGCGAATGCGGTGCTCTTATCTCATGAAGAAAGACTGAATTCAAGCTCTCACGGGAGAATAATTCTGGAAAAAAATAGGATTCACATTGCGCTCGCTATTTTGTCACAAGAAAATCGTGCCAGTCGACGCAGAGAAACACTCATGTTTAACTATGGCGCTTATCCCCAGAAATATTCAAGTTCATCCATAGATATGTTTCAAAACACCTAGCACATATTCTCGTTTATAAATAATAATGTTTTATTTGATTCTGCACGCTCTATTGCATTCATTGATTAAGTTCTTGGTTGCGTTTGTGGTTGCGGTTTTTTTTATGACTTCATTCTTGTCCTCTACTTTGTTACTTTTGATTATATTTGTTAACTATTTTCTGTTTTTAGAAGAATCGCTATGTTTTCATGTACTTCTTTTTCCACTCCTGTAATAGCTCTATGTAAGGGCTGACTGTATCTGTAAATAAATAAATAAATAAATGTGCATCCGACGTATCACACAGGAAGGATGAAGGCAAGAGCAGACTCCTTACGCAAAGCACCTAAACTTAGCCCTGAAGCCGTCCTTATAGACGACAGTAAAACAAGTGGTGGGACATATGTAGTGGCAATCGTAGCACAAAATCACACCACAATGGCATCGGTAAAAACACGTTTCATGTGAGTGGCAGAGGCGACGGCAATAGATAGATAGATAGATAGATAGATAGATAGATAGATAGATAGATAGATAGATAGATAGATAGATAGATAGATAGATAGATAGATAGATAGATAGATAGATAGATAGATAGATAGATAGATAGATAGATAGATAGATAGATAGATAGATAGATAGATAGATAGATAGATAGATAGATAGATAGATAGATAGATAGATAGATAGATAGATAGATAGATAGATAGATAGAATAGATAGATAGATAGATAGATAGATAGATAGATAGATAGATAGATAGATAGATAGATAGATAGATAGATAGATAGATAGATAGATAGATAGATAGATAGATAGATAGATAGATAGATAGATAGATAGATAGATAGATAGATAGATAGATAGATAGATAGATAGATAGATAGATAGATAGATAGATAGATAGATAGATAGACTTGTATACTACGCAAAAATGATTCGCATATAAAAAACGTAGCTTGTTCTGAAGACCATAAGAAAAACTACGTAGTCCGAGCTGTTGCTGCGATCATAATTTTAACGTGTTAGCGTTGAAAAGCTCGTTTCGCAGAAATTCCGGCGTCGGCGTCCGTGACGATGTTAGCGTCGTTGGTTGAGAGTGAAAAATCGTCATCTTTGCATGGTTGAAAACTTGAGAAAGATGCAAATAAAGAAATAATGATGAACTCTGGGTCTTAGTGGTCATTGAAGTCGGGTTGTTTGCGCGGAAAGGGGGTGGTGGACCACACAGCCACCCTTCTTTTTGTGAAAAGAGTAAAATTAACTTCATCTGCTTAAAAATACAGTATTAGTAACTTTCATGCATTACAAACACACGTGTCCTGTATACATGCTTCACAATACAACATGAAATATTGCCCTAATAATGCTTGCTCCATTGGTACATTGCCATCGGGCCTCAGAACATGCGATTATTATACTGACTTGACGTTTTAAAGCCACTCACCCACTACGAAAGGCACACGCTACAGCACCCTTGAGGAAAGGGTAAATAGCAAGTTGGAAAATATTTCATACTATAAATGCTTGAGGTACGCACTAAGAATAAAATATCTGTGTTGTGTTTAACACTTAATGGCAAAGCCTAGTGCTCCCTCAAATTTTATTTCGAAATCCTTTTCCGCCATCCTCTATTTTTTGATCTTCTATATTTTCTACTGTTCTGCATTGTTCTCTGTCGGCTGACTTCTATTTACTTCTCTTTCTCTCTTACTTTCTTTCTTTTCGTTGATCTTTGCATCTTTATTCTTATTTCCACTTTATTTTTGGATCATTTCCTCTTCCTATCGTTTTATCTGTCTATCTTTCAGTTTCTTTATTTCTCTCTATTTACGTCTATTTTTTCCGCTAAAATTTACTCTTTACCAAGCTGCTTTCCTTCCTCCTTACCATGACATCTCTGCTAATTATGCTGACTTAATTTCCTACTACCCTGCTTCACTATACTATACAAGGCTATGTTACCCAACGTTACTAGATGCTACCCACTCCCAACATGGTTGGGCAGAATAGTGTATGAAGCTGAACATTGGCACACATCCACGCTGGGTGATTGGCCAAGAACCGGGTAGTTTTAAAAGGAAATTTTCAATTATTAGAGAAAATATTAACGTAACAAAATTACGAATACTATATATATATATATATATATATATATATATATATTTGTATAAATATATATATATATATATATATATATATATATATATATATATATATATATATATATATATATATATATATATATAGTGTCATGTCCAAGAAAGACGCTGGCGCTTCGGCGCGTGGGCAGCTAAGGGAAGGTAGAGGAAGAAGACAGAATAAGAACAGCTGGCCCAGGATCGGGTGTTGTCTCTTTTCTCTCCGTTACAATGGCGCAGTCGATGAAGAAGAAGGCTTACATCCCGGCTTCGTCATCCAGGACAGCTGCGATAAGCGCCACTTGAGGACGGCGTCAAGGCCTCCTTGGCAGCTGTTCACCTGCCGCCACTGCCACCACTGTTCGGGGACGGCGTCAAGGCCTCCTCGGCGGCTGCAGTACCCTTTACCGGTACCATTTCACAAGGGACACCGTCCACGCGTCCTTGGCTATGCATTCTGCCGTCAGCGCAAGCCGACAAGTGAACCTTCTGCAGGAAGCCACCGGTACGTGTCTTCGTGGTTCGTTGGAAGTGCGGGCTTCTCCATCGAGGAACGCCGTTCACGCTTCTTTGGCAATGGGGTCCCACCCGCCGCTTCAGCTACCCTTCAAACCACCAGTGGACGGCGTGCAGGCCTCCCCTGGGGTTGTAGGACATGACCTTATTGACACCCTGCCACCATTTCGTGGCAGGCATCCGCACCGGCTCCTGTCCTTTGGGAATGCCGCTCACGCTTCCCATGGCCTACATTCCCATTGCCGCACTCTTTCAACATACGAGCTGTCAGGGAACGCCGTCCAGGCTTCTCTGCTCGTCAATCTCACCAGCGTGAGGGCTGCAACAGCTACTCATTCGAAGACTGCGATCACCAACGCTTCGGACTTCACACAAGACAGCGCCGCGAACCTGCGGCGTACCATCGCGCTACTCCGCGTCAAGACTGACGAACTGACAGCGTCAATCTCCGAGCGAGCTCCTACAATGTTGCCAGAATTGCGTGCCACTAACGCCGTGTTGGACGTAGCTACCTCGCACGACCTTGAGGCAAGCCCATTGGAGCAACGCAGGCAGCTTTGGGGCACCCTGGTGCAGCTCTCAGACCAGCTCGACGGCGTTGCCTCAGTGATATCCGCATTCTCACGTGCCGCCCCACCATCGCCGTCCACCTACGAACTGCTGGAATTCGACGGGGTCCGGAACGACGCCGACAGCTGGGTGGCAACCGTCAACGCGCTAGCAATGCGCGAGGCCTGGACGGAATCTCAGAAATGGACCATGGCTGTAGACCGTCTTCGGGAAGGTGCAGCGGCGTGGCACCGTTATGAAGGCTGGAAGCAGCAGTCATGGGCGGAGTGGAGCTGCAAGGTCATAGCTGCTTTCGGTCGTAATCCTTACCACCTCTCCACCACCACCCCGTCCAACCTGGCCGGTATCGAGGAGCAAGCTCCAGAAGCTTTCCACCTCGAGGCTGCAGCTGTGTGCTGCAGCTTACCACACGAGAAGTTCCCGAAGCAAGTTCACTGTGGCCAGAGGCAGCTACACAAAGCAAGGTCACTGCGGCCAGAGGCCGCTACCGAAGTCGGACTTCTTGAAGGGCGTTACTCCAACGAAAGAGCCGCAGAGAATCATCTTGACTGTGCTGCATTATCCTTCACCGACGCAACCCCATTCGCACACCGAGCTGAAGTGTAGCAGCACCTCGAAGGTTCCTCGGAGCCCTCCAGCCGCGCGGCAGAAAGCTTCTCCGCCTGTCCTACGAATGACATCAGACGCAGGTGTGACACGCCACTGCTGCTCTCAGTACCAGCGCCGGTACGCGATGCCATCATGTCAGTGGAAGAGGCTGATACCAGTCCTCATACAGCTCAGTTAGAGAAGCCAGCCCCAATATCACCTTTACTGAGGCTAGTGGAGACACCAGCATCGCCTATGCTTGAACCGCTTATGGTGATGGCGCCGGTATAGCCCAAGGTAACCACTGCTGATGTCACTGACCAAGATCATGAGGAGATAGTTGGCGCTCAAGATACAGACAGCAGCCAGTCTCGACCTCCCGATAGACTTGTGGAAGACTCTAGCACCCAGTTTCAGCGTGGCCAAGGCCGACCTCCGAGATACAGCCACTATATCGACCGCCAGATTTACCTCTGCCAGATACCGGGACCACATCGCGGCCGAGAGCATCGGCCGCAATGAGGCAGTCAGTGCCGTCCACCAGAAACTTTGCCGCCAACTCCGCGCGCGCGCAGTCATGGCCGAGTGTCATGTCCAAGGAAGACACTGGCGCTTCGGCGCATGGCAGCTAAGGGAAGGTAGGGGAAGAAGACGGAATAAAAACAGCTGGCCCAGGATCGGGTGTTGTCTCTTTTCTCTCTGTTACAATATATATATATATATATATATATATATATATATATATATATATATATATATATATATATATATATATATATATATATAATAAACTCCGTCAAGGCATCGACAACTTTTCCATCACTTTGGCCCAGGGACAAAACCCCGAACGAAAGCATATCTGGTACACTACTATCTAGTCTAAAGAGCCGGTTAACGGCACCTAAAGTGTTTTTCCACAAAGTAGAGTACCTATTGCATGCATTGAGATAATAATCCATCGTCTTATGTACTCCGTCAAAAGAAAAGTTAGGGTAAGCTGCCAGATCAGCTGTTTGTTAATAACCGTTTAGATAGGGAGTCTGAAAACGTAGTCTAGTGATTGCAGCTTCAAGTCTTTTTTTTTCTGTCATGTTTTCCTGCTTCAGCGAAACCTGAAGTGCTGAAATAGTATTGTGGCCGTTTATATCGGAGAAGGTGATACTTCTAACGTTTTCATTCTCCTTATGCTAGCAACTATCATGAATTTGTATGCCGGCAATACATGGTTTCTTAGTAGCGTTATGAGGACGCTTATCTTTGAACCAAGGGCACATGGATTCGAATCACGCCTTCTGACGATGTTGTCAGCAATAAATTTCTGTACTTTTCGTTTTGCTTTGCTTCATTCACCCCGTATTCCTTTCATTTCATTTTTCATTTTTCATTTTATTATACTGTCAGCCCCATTTGGGCTATAACAGGGGTGGAAAAAAACCAATATACATACAAAAAATAGGTACTCTCTATACAACTTCTAATATAGATAACAATGAATGACAAGAAATAGCCAAAGCACTCTGCTCTTGAGGACATAGAATAAGCAAAATATAAACTATACATCTTTATACATGACATCTTTTAGGCCCTTCAAGAAAGAAGGTACACATTCCGATAAGACAGTGGAATTCGGCAACCTGTTCCACTCACTGATCGCCCGCGGAAAGAAACTGAGCTTAAAACAATCGTTGTGTGATCTGGGAGGGGGGATGTACATGTTATGCCGGTGCCTTGACGTTTCCCCAGTTTTTATATACACATACTTCAATTTGTCTATTTTTACTTGTTCTTTAATGATTAAAAAGACTAATTTAAGTCTTTCATACTCTGTCCTTTGTTCTAGTGGTTCAAGGTGGGCCAGCTTGCAAAGCTGAGTTGGGGAGTGGCAGCGCTGGTATTTGTTAAATATGAAACGTGACGCCAATCTTTGTATTCTATCTAGCTTAGTGCGATTGCTTGTTGTGTACGGATCCCATACCACCTTTGCGTACTCCATAATTGGCCGTACGAGAGCCTTGTAAGCCAAGCATTTGATTTCCGGGCTAGCATGGTGCAGATTTCTTTGAAGTCTCCACAACGCTTTGTTAGCCTTAGCACAAACGGAGTCAACATGCAAATTCCATCGTAGATCGGAAGTTAATAATAAACCCAAATATCTGTGTTGTTCTACTCTGTCAAGCTCATGATCGTTTATAGAGTACGTCGTATTTAGAATGCGTTTTTTCCTAGTAACGGTCATCGTTACTGTTTTTGCGGCGTTTAGATCCATCTACCAAATGGTGCACCAGTTTTGTATTTTTGGGGGGTTTAGATTTAGTTCAGACCTGACTGTTTTATACATTACGCAATCGTCTGCGAAAAACCTTATGGGGACCGTAATATCTTTAGGTAAATCGTTCACAAAAATCAAAAACAGTAGTGGGCCCAAGACACTGCCTTGGGGAACTCCAGAAATAACATTGGCAAGGGCAGATTTTTTCGTGCTGACTTGAACATACTGCTTGCGATCGGAGAAATAGGAGGAAAACCACTGCGTTAGGTTTGGGTTTTTAAAGATAGTGTTTATTTTTTACAACAGTTTAGCATGGGACACCTTATCAAAAGCTTTTGCAAAATCTAAGAGTATCATGTCAACCTGACCTTGCGAGTTAATTTCAGAGGAGAGATCATGAACAAGTTCAACAAGCTGAGTAATAGTAGATAGGCCTTTTCGAAATCCATGTTGCTTTGAGTATAATAGGTTGTGAACATCTAGATAAGCCAAAAGATGCTTGGAGACAATATGCTCGAGAATCTTTGAACAAGTGCTTGTGAGCGAGATGGGACGGAAATTTTTGCAGTCGTTAGTAGTACCACCTTTGTGTATCGGTATGACCTTACCAACCTTCCAAGCAGTGGGAAAGCAACCACTACTTACGGAGGACTGGAAAATAATTGTCAAGTACTTCGAGACCCAAACTGCGTACCTATATAAAAATTCATTTGGTATTCCGTCAGGTCCTGCACCTTTAATATTGTCAATTTTAAGGAGCAGGTTCAATACTCCTTGTTCACTAATCGTTATTCCTTTTATGGCAGGTGTGTCAGAAGCCTCATTAAAAGTCGGTACTTGTCTGTCATCGTGGGTAAATACTGACGAAAAAAAGGCATTAAAACTTTCAGCACGTGCTTGTGAGTTTTCTTTATCTGCATCAAGATGGGTTTTTTGTGTTTGGACTCACGTATCTCCAGAACTTTTCGGGTGCTTCGGGCAAGAACTTTTTAGTTTAACATTATAAAAGTCATCTTTGCAATTTTGAACTAGACGTCTCAATTCCTGGCTCACAGTGTGAATGGTTTCCTTCCCTTCAGGGCAAAGATTCTTTGAGTGAGCTTTCCGTTTTCGTTTCAGTTGCCTTTTGGCATGGATCACGTCACGCGTTATCCAAGAATTTTTCTTTGCTATCTTTTTTTGTCGTGTTGAAATATAGAATTGAATGCATTCAGTGACCACCTGCGAGAAATAATCCCTTAGTATATTTGTACATGCATTTGAATTTTGCAGGAGAACAAAAGTATCGAAAGAGTTTTCAAGTTTTTCTAAAACAAAGAAGTCATCAGCAGCTGCGAAGTTCAGAACTGTACTTTTGTAATCCTTATGCAACCTAGCGTTCGCCATATCCAAGGAAAACATAACAATCTGATGATCTGATATGCCCTCGATTACATCACATGTTTTAACATTTTCCTCCAGGAGTGAAGATACAAATACAAGGTCGAGAATAAAGGGTACAGCCTTAAAAACACGTGTGTAGCTAGACACAATTTGGCATAGGTTAAAACAAAAGGCAATGTCCAAAAGATGCTCACAATGAGCTACTTCGTTTTCTATATTATCATGCGAATCCCATTGAATGCCTGGTAAGTTGAAATCACCAATCAAAATTATTTTGTCGTCCTGATGCATATTATAATCCATAAAACATCTTAAGTCGGTCAGAGTCGTAGCAGGAGAACAGGGGGTCTGTACATAACTCCAATGTACACAGAGCGATCATTTAATCGAATCTTAACCCATACGGCTTCAATATCACCAGCATCTGGCAAAGTTTGATACTTTATGTCTCTTTTAATCATAAGTGCTACCCCGCCTCCTCTCCCGCCCCGGTCCTTCCTTATTAAGACGTAACCTGGTGGTGTAACTTCCACATCATGTACATCACTGTGCAACCATGTCTCGGTGATTGCCAATATGTCAGGATCATGTTCCAAGGTTTTACTTTCTATTAAGTGACTTCGTTCAGTACGCTGCGAGCATTTAAGTTGATGATCTTAAAGTCGGCCTGTTTTTGTCTTTCAGGTCATTTGTGGTTGGGTTTAGCAGATGCTTTGCACTTGATCTTCTCCTTGGCATCATCACTCCAGGTGTACAAAACATTGTTGATAAGAACTTTGTCATAAACCAGTCTACCTTTCGCTCCTTTCTTTCTTTTTTCTAGACTTGAGACCCACAAGTTTCTCCGTATCTCGGTTACACGCTTCTCTGACGTCTTGGCATTTCTGTATGTCACGACGGACATATCGGCGCACGTGTTTTGGGAGTGAAGCAGAACAGGACCAAGATCAAGAGAGTGGGGGTAGGTGGATCATGTTGACCATCATTGTTTGTGGCAGAAAAACTATTGTAAGCTTAAATAGCTCGCTTTTAAGACAACATCATGGAACGAAATATAATTATGGGCACGAAGAGAAGCCAACTGAACAAGCACAAAGATAGAATGACAGTTAATAAACTATACTAAAAGAGAAAAAATGATCATAATACATAAAATATACAGTCTAAAGGCCAACCAACAAAGAAAAGAAAGAGACAATGAGAGAAAAATCACAGAAATGAATAAATAGATAAAAAATAAAAACAAAAGATAAATATGGTATGAAGAAAAGAAAGCAAAAAAGACAGAGAGAGCAGCAAGGAAATATATAGACCGAGAAATGGAGAAACAGAAATCTTCAGCATACACTTTAAAGAAACCTACAATATGCAATACAAGTGTGCAAACAAATGGTACAGTGTCTTAGTCGTTCCAATCATAAATGGCGCGCTCAAAATAAATAAAAAAATATTTGAACTTGTCAGTTAGAACGAAACAGGGGGTTAGAGAATTCGGGTGGTGTTGGCGAGTACGCCTCGTCGATAGTGGGCTCAAATATTCTGTTGGATTGAGTGCTTGTTTATTATTAGGTAGCTGTGACAGAGAGTGAAGCCGCAGTTTTTTTTTCGACATGATTCAAGACTGCGGATATCATTCGACTGCATCAGTTCCATTGCCGGGTCGAAAGTGGGAAACCTATTGAAAACAAATCGGATAGCCTGTCTTTGGATTTATTCAAGGTTTTTTAGGTTGTATTGTTTGTAGGTGTCCCATGCGACGCAAGCGTACTCGAGCTTCGGATGAATTAAGAATAATATGCAAGAAGTTTAACTGAGACCGGAGCACGTTTAAGTTAGTATTTAAGAAAGCAAAGTTCTCTGAAGGCAGAGGAAGATACGTTTTGAACAGGAAGGTTCCAGGAAAGGTTATTGCAAATTGTGACAGCTAAATAATTATAGTTAGTGACTTCTTTAGGTGGAGAGGATCCCAACATAAACTTTTTCTTGTGGGGACGTTTTTATTCGGGAAATTGGCAAAAGAACACCTTTTTCTGCATTCAAGGTCCTTTTCCAATGGGAGCACTGTTAGAAAATGCGACTAAGGCTTTTGTTTAAGTCGTCTTAGTCACTACCGTGAGTGATTTCTTCAAACAACACACAGTCATCGGCGAATAGCCTCAGTTGAACATTTGGTTTAACAGCACCAACGATGTCATTGTCGTACAGGAGAAACGAAAAAGGACCCAGTACACTTCCCTGCGGTACTCCAGAAGTAACAGGCTGACAGGCGGAGTGGTGCCCACCTATATCAACAAACTGCTCGCGATTTTTTTTTTGTACTCAGCTATCTAAGCAACGAGCAATACAGAAATATCACATTTTCTTAGCTTAAATATCAGTTTAAAATCAGTTACCTTGTCGGAAGCTTTGCTGAAATCTAAAATTAAATTGATTTGAATAATATTGTCAATAGCAGAAGCAATACTATAAATGACATTGAGTAGTTGTGTCAGTGTAGAATATCCCTTTCTGAAACCCTGTTGCGGGCTGGTCAGAATTTTTTTTTGTCAAGAAACTCATTGGGGTCTTTTTTTATAACATGTTCAATCAACTTACAGCAAGAAGGTGTTAGTGAAATGGGACGAAAGGTATTTAAACGGAGACGGTCACACTCTTTTAAAGAATGGGCACCACACGGGCCGTCTTCCAGTCTTTCGGCAAACTCCAACATGACAAGGAAGCATTAAATATAATGACAAGGTACTTTGCAAGAGGCTCGGCATATCGGCGAAGAAAAACATTCGGAGTATTTTCGGGCCCGACGCAAGTTTTAGTTTTCAAGTTGAGTTGCGTTGAAAGCACTCTGGGGTAACTAATACAAGCTAAAGAACTTGAAGAACTTGTAATGGCCGTGACGTCAAGTGGGGCAGCTGGAACGCTATCGGTTGCAACATAAAGAAACAGTGTTGAACTACGCGTTAGGTTGTTCAGCAAACAGCTTTTGTTTAATTATAATTACGGCATTAGCAGTAATCTGTGACACTGGTTATTTTTTTCACTCAAATATTTCCAAAACTCAGTTGGGTCGGTTTTATTAAAGTTAGGCAGCGTTGTACTGAAATACCGTTCTTTTCAACGATGCGATGCATTTGCAAGGTTTCCCTTAGCTTGTGCTGTGTCAGGGGGAGATGCGCGATTTTTTTTAATCTTTTAACTTTTCCTTTCAATTGTATAATTCCCCGCATCCTCCACGACGTGTAATTGTGTGCTTTCGTTTGCTAGGGACAATATTTTCAAGGCAACACTGACACATGCTCTTAAAGCGATTCCCCAAAACACCGACATCACAATCATCGAAATAAAAAAGACAAGCCTCTAAGTGATTAAAAATTGATGCATCGTCCCCATGTGAGTAATCCTTTTACACATACATGTGTGTTTATTTTGGTACTTTACGGCTAGAAATTGGCATATAATTATTGATAAGTTTGTGATCAGAGAGCCCATGTTTAATATCTAAAGTGTAACCAACAATGCATTTGGGAAGGAATACTAAATCTAAGACAGAACTGCAAGTACCAATAAGGCGGGCATACGTATATTTATCAGTGGTATTCCCCAACTCATCTGCTATTTTATTTCTCTTGATTGTGCAGTGACTGGCAACCCACTAAAACGCCACGCCATGATGCGACTTCATAGATTCTTTAAGCTCTTTTAATGTCACGTATACTATGCATAAACCGATATGTCTTGACATAACATTTTCTACACATGCAAGTGCCGCCAGACAGTCTGTAATTACGACGCACTTCCTCGGCGTCGTAGACAGTTTAATAACGTTCATGGTCAGCAAAGTTGCTACGAGCTTCAATGTTGTGGAAGAAGAGAGATGAGTTAAGTGAAAGCAGTGATTTTTCGGGCTTTAGCAGTGGTCAAATTCTCGCAATCTTCTAACACGTTGAAACATGCGCCAGCGTCCACACGTTCTTATATATCTGTAGAAAAACTGGCGGGGTATTAGGGCTTAGATTTTTAAAATGCGCTACGACATGCTGTCGGCCCCGCCGTGATTGTCTAGTGGCTAAGGTACTCGGCTGCAGATCCGCATGGCGCGGGATCAAATCCCGGCGGTGGCGGCTGCATTTCCGATGGAGACTAAAATGCTGTGGGCCCATGTGCTCACATTTGGTGGTACGTTATAGAACTCCAGGTGGTCCAAATTTCTGGAGCCCTTCACTACGGTCTCTCTCATAATCATATGGTGGTTTCGGGACGCGTACGTTAAACCCTACATATCAATCAGTGAACACGGTGTCTGAAATTGTTGTCGTTCTTACACGGGTTAGTGATATAGCTGTACGCAGCTTTAGTAGAAAATATGTGTTATCAGTTTGATCATATAGTAAAGCATGCGCATCTTTGATTTGCATATCTAACAAATGGCCCCATCGTGGTGGTCTAGTGAATAAGGTACTCGGCTGCTGACCCGCAGGTTGCGGGATGAAATCCCGGCTGTGGCGGCTGCATTTCCTATGGAGGTGGAAATGTTGTAAGCCCGTGTGCACAGATTTGAGTGCACGTTAAAGAAGACCAGGTGGTCAAAATTTCCGGAGCCCTCCACTACGACGTCTCTCATATTCATATGGTGGTTTGGGACGTTAAACTCCACATATCAATCAATCATTATCTGACAAATTAGGCAGTGTAACATGGTTTTGAACTAATTGTCCAATTTCATTCAGAATGTAGCAAAAGTCGATAGCAACATTACGTTGACATAATTAAATAGATATGGTCAATGCTCTGAATGGGCTTCGCTGGGTTACTGCATGATCAAAGCAGTGACTATCTTTGAGATTTTTGTAGGTACATCAAATGGGGTCAACGAAGTGCAGAAATCGCGCCATTGTTTTTGACTCCACTTTTTCATGCGCCGGTTAGATTTGACGTGTGTGGCCTGACTCACCTTGTAATCTTCCAACCTCCCAATGCGGTGATAACGTTGTGCTTGTCTTATCATTACTCTCAAGTTTTCATCGTCTGCATTTACACTGGAGTGGCTCACTGGGACGGTTGTAAACCTTGTCACACGCAAGCGCCTGCACGAATGCAGAACATAAATGTATGTCCTTCCGAGTGACGTCCGGTATGTTCACGAAATAGTTCCCAGTTTGTCAGTTTTTCGGTGAATGCTTTTGTTGGCACTTGAATTCGGGGGTGTTGCATGAGAGCTGGATAATAATCGTTCCCTTGTGTTTCGAGATCTGTACACCAGCTCATATTTTGTGCAATGTCAGGAGACGCTATAGCCACATCTAGACAGCTGTCTTAACACTACCCTCATAAAAACTTAACAGCACATATATCAATTTCTTTTTTATGTGTTTTCCCACGGGAGTCGGCATGAGTACTCTTCGGCGTGGTACTGTGCGCATTGAAATCTCCACAGATGAGTGCAGGTACCTGGACGTTTCCCAATAAATTAAAGAGAGGTGGTTCCGGGAGGCGGGCCGGTGGCTGCAAACAAACAAAAATTACTTTGACAATAGGTTTGCTAAACTGAATTTTCCACCCTACAAATTCTTGCTCGTCCGACTCCGACGAGCATAAAAAAGAGTGTACATCGTGCCGTACATATAATAGTGCTCTACTCATGCTTGAATTTCTTCTTCATGCATATATCACGTGAATAGGAATTCTTAAAACAAGGTCTACGTCGGTTTCATTTAGACACAACTGAGGGGAGCAATACTGAGCAAACGGCTTTCCAAAGTCCATGTTTAAGACCTAAGTTCATTAGCATTCCTCTTAAACACAGCAGTATTGCGGAAGAAGTTCCACAGTTGCAGAGCCCATTCGCTATACAGCGATTTCTTGTTGTACGACTAAAGGCCCTCATTACTGACCAAAGCTTATCTCTAGAAGGCTATTTGCATGTAGTAATACTGACAAAATCGCCTTCAAAGTAATAAAGAGTAGTGATATACCCATAACAACATTGCTTGTTTACGGTCCACGTTGTTGACAATTCGGCTTTGAAGAGATCTAAAATGTAGACTCATGGCGATTCTGAAATACTTATAGTTTCGATGTCCTGTGGTCGTTTGTCTGCCTCTTCATACTTGGTTATCGTTCTCTTCGGTCTGCTCTGGTTGACCTTTTGATTTTCTGATCTCAAGCACGTTTAGCTGCCGTCACGTATGATAGTGGTGACATACTCTTTTGTGATCTTCGTAGGCCGACTCCGGTGATTTTTCAAGGTCAACCGACCTCGACAAAATTCACTGGGTACGTTCATTTGCACGTTTGTGTCAATAATGCCAAATTGCATGCTGGAGAGTTACGCAGCATCTTTTCAAATGAATTTATAACTTTCCTCCAAACGCTCACCTCGCTCGCCAGTATGATTAGCAGCACTATGAGTGTGACTTAGATTTTCGCCTGGCGGAACTGTCGAAACTGCATGGTGTGCCAAGGCAGTGTCTGCGCGTCTGCTATGAAGTGTGTTGATATAACCAGTGGTTGCTAGGCTGAGTGTGCGATTTCCTTTTCCATGTTGGTGGGTGTGCAATAGGTGGCAAGTGGTGTTGCACTGTGGGCCGCGTATGGTTTTCAATATGTTCGTTATAACAGCGTAAGCGTTTTGGCCGATTGCCATGGACGGCGTGGACAGGTATTGTTATCTGGCGGACAATATACGTCGCAAACACACGTTGACCACATTTGTTTTTGTCTGAAATTTAGACATGCGCAGGTATCGGTACCACGAGTGCGTGTAGTATATAAAATAAACATCTGCATGACATGTTTTAGACCCATTTTAAAACTTGCCTTGGCCTCTTTCCCAGTCCTAAGTGGCATTTATTAAATATCATGTATATCACCTTTGATTTGACATACTAGGTACATATTGCGCGGCATAATTACGAAGAGGTGAAAAAAGACAAAGCCAACAATGAAATGGGCAACGAAAGCATGTATACATTTCTGAATCCATTCATCATTTTTTTCTCGAGTCGTATAGTACAATATCATACCACTTATGCTGGCCTATAAATCGAAGTGGGTTCGCACGCCGTTCGCAACCAGCGAGCATCACCAACAGTCTCTTGGGCCTTTTAAAACCATCGAAGATCAATCACGTAGTCAGCAAAGAGGTTCTAATAGGTTCACGTACGCAAACATACGACGGAGTGAGCTAGTCCGATCACAATCGTCTTCGCTAAGTGCGCAAAAAGCAGGGACGGCTCCACAAACGACTAGCAAGAAAAACAATAACTCAAAAGTTGTCTCTATGCATGCGTACGAAAGTGTAGTACATAACTTTTGAGCCATATGCACGACGCAGTCAGCGGGCAACACTTCGCCGCGTTGTCCACAAGAGGAAGTTTCATGAAAAACATAACAAAAGCGATGAACAGTAGCTTCGAAGATTCGCCGCCACTCGTAATCACCTCATCTCGCAAGGCGGAACAGGCTTTAGAAGATAACGCCACGTGTAAGGATAAGTGAAGGCACAGTCCTCAAACGCCCACACTGCAATTCATCGAGTCCCCACAATGACGCCGAGCGCACATCGTACCTTTTCGGCGTCTGCTACTCAAAAATCTACCCAAAACCTTCCAGAAAGTTTCCACGACTAAATTGTCCTGTTAGCGTCTGGCGATCCTCGTGCTCCCCGCGGGTCGCCAGAACCGTCCAACCCCAGAAAAACGAACGCCAGCCAAAAGTGCACCACGGGGGATGGGAGTGGGGGAGCAGCTCGAGAAAAACGAGTGCCGTCTGGTTGGCTCTCGCCGCCCGCAGGTAGCCAGAAAAGGAAAATCGAAGAGCCCCAGTGGTGATGTGTGGAGGGTAGGAGTTGATCAGTGTACTCATACAGGTGGTACCCTTGTCCGAGAGCTCTCCTATGCGGCTGAGGTGTCAGTCGAGTGCTCATCGAGACGTTGTCGAACGGGAAGCGTCAACAGAATTCTCAGTGGACATGAGCTCGTTCGCATTCTTGTCGTCAGGTGGTAGTGAGGTTCCTGTTAGGCGGTGCCCCGGAGCCACCGATGAAGCACTGACGCCAACCGCGGATGACTCTATAAGTAGTTAAAGCAGCTGTCGGTTTGGGGATTCCATGATTATGTAAGCGTAGGCAGCGTTCCTGAATGGGGAGACGCGCGCTGCCAACGACACTCTAGGACACGTACTGATGGCTTCTGACGTCTAGTTCAATTGCCGGACTGCGCCATTGTAAAGAATAAGACAAGAGACGGCGCCCGTACTCTGAGCCAGCTGTTATTATTGCGATAGCACCTATATGGACACTCTCTGCTAGATTTTGTCGCCAGCGTCGATATCATGCACCCTATATGTATACGTATCTATATATATGAAAACGCAAGAAAGAAAAAAAATCCAGAAAAAGCACTCCGCCGCGCGGAATCGAACGTGGGGCCTCTGCGTTGTGAAAGCGAGGCGTTATCCACTGAACCACCCCGGAGAACGTTCTTTTTTTTCTTTATTGCCCCGGAGAACGTTCTTCACCATTCAAACGGCAAGCTATTTATATCTACCACTTACCGCTGCTGTGTTTTTGGCACTACCAAAAAGATGGCGCAATGAGCTCACGTCGCCACATCGCGCAACGGCGCCCACTCTAATCTCCTACGCGTACTTTGTCCGGCTTAAAGAAGGGAAGCGACGCTCCCTCGCGTGCCCTTACCTCGCGGTGGTAAATAGGGGAAGATCGTACGCCTTGGCTGGCCTTGGCCTTTACGTGGAACGATTCTGCTGTAGTTATAGGGCGCACAAACGTCACTGCAACAATTGCAGTCTCCGTACGCAAAAAAGCGCGCTGTTCAGACTCAGCGAAGTAACAAATGCGACATTTATTCGCATGCATCCGTACCTGGGAGTACGTGTCGTGCGTAATTTGTGCACAAGAAACGTGGGGCATGTTTCAAGCTGCTTTCCATTCTGCGCGTGGCCTTTGAAATTGTTGCTATCGCTTTCATCGCTTCACCTTTGCGGCAAAGCTGTGACTGTTTTATCTGTCCCTCATCCTCTGCCGCGTTGTAACTTCCCGCGCACTTGAATCTCAGTGCCACTCTTCATCACAATATGTATGTATGTATGTATGTATGTATGTATGTATGTATGTATGTATGTATGTATGTATGTATGTATGTATGTATGTATGTATGTATGTATGTATGTATTGTAAGACAGTAGCAGCGTTGGAGTCTTGACGGCGTTTATTAGGCCGAATCGCCTGATCAACCCTTCGAACGAAGACGACGTTTTTCTTGATGATTATATACAGATGAAGAAGATGAAGGTCAAACGTTGTCAAAATTGTGCTTACACTAATTTCCCCCTCGCGCGGAAGCGGCCAATTTGGCCGCTGTTTATGACGGTGGTGTATGGCGCACGAATGGTTTTAAGCGCGACACGTGAACAACCTCCGTGCCACGAAAACGGCCGTCGGAAGGCATGACAACAGGGGTTACTCGATAGTTAACAGGAGACGTCTGCTCGACTATAGCGTAGAAGCCGATGAAACGTGAGAGAAACTTATCACACAGGCCGGAAACCCACGTTGGGGTCCACAACAGTACTTCGTCTCCAGTATTGAAGTGAACTACGCGGTGGACGCCATCATAGCGAGTCTTCCGCTCTTGTTGGCCCTTCTGTGTATTGAGGTGGGCGCGTCGGCGACAATCGGCCAGGCGAGAGATTAAGTGCTCCCTCGATGACGATGACGAGTTCACAGGGACGTCAAAAAAGGAGATGTCGAGCGGATATGTTGGTTGACGGCCATGGACGAGAAATAATGGGGAATAGCACGTGGTGCGCTGCGTAGCGGTATTGTACGCAAAAGTGACGAATGGCAGGATGGTATCCCAGTTGGTGTGGTCGGCGTTGATATACATAGATATCATGTCGGTCAAAGTTAGATGGAAGCGCTCTGTGAGGCCGTTCGTCTGGGTATGGTAGCTGGATGTCGTATTATGAATCGTATTACATGCGTGGAGGACTTGTTCGAGTAGTTTCGAGAGAAACACCTTGCCGCGATCGCTCAATACGATGCGTGGTGCACCGTGTCATAGAAAGATTGCATCCAGAAAAAACGTGGCAATGTCCTATGCTGATCCTGAAGGAAGTGCAGCTGTTTCAGCGTACCTTGTTAAGTGATCAACTGCTGTGACAATCGAGCGCTTGCCGCTAGCTGATATTGGTAGCGGTCCGTAGAGGTGAAGGGGACCGGCGGCGTCCGGGATAGCAGGGGCGAGGTGCGGCGAGTGGAGAAGTCGGAGAGAAGGAACGTGTCGTAGGGCGTCGCTGGTACTGCTTCGGGGATAGCTCCGAATCCCTTTCGTAAACATCGTAGCCACGGCGTTCGTCCTGTTGGCGCTTGCGGCAAAATCGTGAAATATGGCCCCGAATGCCACAATAGTAACATATTGGGCGAGGCGAGCGCCAGGGGGCGTAGTGTGCTGGAGCTCTCACAGGCGCTGATACTGGTGCTGGGACAGCTGAGTGGGGTGCAAATGCTGCTACGTTGGACTGCGCAGGAACAGGATGCGCGTGCTGAACCAAGGCAGGTGGCATGACAGCGACTTGCGCATAAGTCATGGGTGGTGTTGGTGGCGCCGTAGTGTTCGATGGGAGAGTGCCAGCCATGGATGAGAGCTCCTCTTTGATGATGTCGCGCAGACCAGCAGATTGAGAGTGAGACCGAGGCGCGTGTGCACATGACAACCCTTGCGCTTGAAGTTCCTCGTGAATCAGAGTGCGAATCAGCGCGCGTAAATCCGCCTCCGAGGAAGGCCGGCTGTCACTGGCGTCTGGGCAGTCTGGGTGCAATCAAATGGCTTGGAGTTCATCAAGATGCTGACATGTCGTGATGACGTCCTCAACGGTGGTGGGGTTTTTAACAGCCAGAGCGTTAAACGCGACATGGCCTATCCCTTTGATGATGTGGCGAACACAATCAGCTTCTACCATTGCCGAGTTCACGCGGTGGCAAAGGGCAAGGACGTCTTCAATGTACGAAGTGCACGTCTCCCCGGGATGTTGGGCACGCCCATCGAGCTTTCCTTTCGACACTTTAGAATGAATGTTCGGTTTCCCAAAAATCCTACGGACTTGTTGATCAAAAGTAGGCCAATCTGGGAAGCTGCTCTCGTGGTTAAAAAACGAAATTTTTGCAACATCAGACAGACAGAGGGCGACGTGACGAAGTTTTTGAGGCTCATCCCATTGGTTATAAACACTGGTCATGTCGTATTCCTTTAGCCATACCTCGACGTCGTCGCGTGGAAGACCACAGAAGATGGGTGGGTCGCGCTGCTGCGCGTGGACGATCCACGCAGGAATGGTTTGTTGGACAGGGATGCTGGATGTTCCGGGCAGTGGTTCTTGAGCCATGAAAGCGGACGGGGGAAGCAAGCGGCGACCCGAATGAAGCTCCAGGGGAACGTGACGTCGGGGAGGACTTGACGTCGGATCGAAGCAGCTCCACCACTCTGTAAGACAGTAGCAGCGTTGGAGTCTCGACGGCGTCTATTAGGACGAATCACCTGATCAACCCTTCGAACGAAGACGATGTTTTTCGTGATGATGATTATATACAGATGAAGAGGATGAAGGTCAAACGTTGTCAATATTGTGCTTACAGTATGTATGTATGTATGTATGTATGTATGTATGTATGTATGTATGTATGTATGTATGTATGTATGTACGTACGTACGTATGTATGTATGTATGTAGGTACGTACGTACGTATGTAGGTATGTATGTATGTATGTATGTATAATGTGTGTGCGTGTGCGTATATGTGTGTTTATGTGTGCTTTATATCTAGAGGG
Organism: Rhipicephalus microplus; assembly: GCF_043290135.1. NCBI lineage: Eukaryota > Metazoa > Arthropoda > Arachnida > Ixodida > Ixodidae > Rhipicephalus > Rhipicephalus microplus. Next base: position 154,361,765 of record NC_134703.1, on the reverse strand, counting down.
AGAGAGTGCAAGATAAATGTTCCGTCAAACACGCAACCTATAGGTTTTAGTGCAATGCATATATTACACATCGCCACTTTATTACCATGTGTAGACTACCAATATATATATACGAGCATGGCCTTATATGTAACATTTTCTCAAGGCAGCGGACGCATTTTCCTGAAGGAGAAACGGCAGATGCCAGTGCCTCATGCGACAGGTGTGCACGTTAGAGAACCGCTGACTGTCAAAATGTTTTGGAGCCCTCCACGATCCCGGGCTGCAGAATCATATTTTCCATTTGGGACGTTAAATCTCAAGTATATTACTATTAGGCCGAAAACCTTATATGTCTCATTAATCACAAAAATGTACCGGTGTGCCACGTTGGGGCAAACACCAGTGGTGCAAAAAAGGGTCATTACGTCATGATGTCATATTAAACGACGGTCGTGTCGCAGTCTTGTACTCTAGGCCCCTCTTTTGTAAAGTTTATGCGGAATATTAATCGCTAAAACTGACTAATTCATTCATTCATTGACATCATGATGTCGTAGATGAACAAAGCTTCTGACATTATTAACATTATGTATAGTAATGAATTCATTCCATGGCGTCGCGGATTGTTCTATGGTCCACAGGGCATGATGGAGGCACTGTAAAATGAGGTGATGTACCTTCGATACCGGAGGCAATGCAAGACCACTTTTGTTGCGCAAATCTTTCTGATGGGGGCGCCGTAGGCACGTCTTCCATCATCGACAGAAGTAGAAGGGGGCTTCCAGTCGTCTTAGGTAAGTGCATAAGTTAAAGCATACATAATATTTACAATTAAAGTCATGAGACGCAGAAACTCAGTGTATAGTCATTGCCTCACAATCGCTCAATTCATTGCCTCTGCTTTTTGTTCTTCCTGTATTGTGTTTATTTTGTTCAAATACTTATGATCTCATGTGTCAACAAGTTCAACAGACCACTGTGTAGATTCATCAACGTCCCAGGAACCACGGTCAGAAGCTTTTGGTGTGAGCACCACGCTACCGGATTCTCAATACTTCTCTTTGACTAAGCCAGCGTGTGGGCAGCTGAGGATATTTTGATAACGCCCAGTTAGTCACGTCAAGATCTAGTATGCTATTCGCATCAGAAACAATGGCTTGTACAAATTTATTACTGCTTCAAATATTTCACACAAGGACGAGTAGACCAGTGTTTTTCCGACACGTATATCTGATCTTGAATTTATCAATGGGGCTAAAGAAGTAAAAACATTTAAAACATTTTGAAGAAACTAATGCTGTTACCCACTTAGTAACTTTTCCGGGTATGTTGAATACGACGATAATTGCAGGAGTCCCTCCAATAAAATTAGTGCTGAGGTAGAAGGTAAAAGGATTGTCGGCGAAGCCATCTCCCTAGAAAAGGATAAGAATATGTATTTTACGACTGCACGTTTGAAATATTTATTTATAACAATTTATTTATAACAAGTATCTACATCGCCAATTGTTCATTGTTGTAGGGGGGTTACAGTAGAAAATAGAATACAAAACAGCAAAATTAAAAGCAAATAAATCGTGCATTACAGTATACAGGAGAAATCAACACTTGTAGTACAGCGTTAGAACAAAAGTACAAAATACATGATTATACAACAAAAGCAGTAGTTATACATATAAAAAATCAACAACCAAGATAAGTACAAAGCCAACGTTCAATATATGGGTTATTTCAGCAGCTCAAAATGCTGTTTCAATGGCTGTTAGGAAATTAGAATCAGAGAATATTGGTATTTTTAGCGCATTCCAGTCACTAATAAAATTTGGAAAGAAAGAGTAAATATGGCGTATTACTTCGAGGTACATCCACACACTACTCCTAAGTGTTCCCCAAGCAAAAAGTACGAATAGGACTATTGTTTAGAACTAAACGACAAATCTAAACTCCGCCGACATATACCGCCAACGCTGGCGAAGAAAATTCATAGATACACAATTCAATCGCGATTGTTTTCTTTCATGACGTTGAGAAGCTTGCTTTGTGTAGATTAGGTATCTTTCTTAAGCACGCGTGTTCCTGGTTTTCAAAGTTAAAAATAAAGCTTATATGACGAAGGTAATTGCAAAACAGATTTATCTAAATATACGCTGCTGAAAATGATAATCTAATAAAAAAAATGACAACTTCGATCTGGCAATATAATTAAAACTTGGAGTACGCGTCAAGTTCGCCTTCAAGAGTAGAACACTACAGCATAACTGGGCCGCATTCGTATCGCCTTCTGAATAGCTAGTATCGCTAAGCTTCTCGGTGGACACCTTGCAGCAAGGAAAACGGGAAAAAAACACTTGTAAGCACAACATTGATCTTTTCTAGCTTTCCTAGAATACCTATTTAATATTATGAGGAAGAGCTTTATTCGAGAGGAGCTCGAGGTGGCACACACTGATGACATCTACAGATGAGGAAATTATACAAATGATAATGACACGTCCCATTGATAAAGAAGAGTCGGTGACTGCGCTCACACTAATTCCCCGTCACGCTGGAAGCGGCCTCCCGGCCGCGCGAGAGACAATATTAGGAATTGCGTCGGGTATACAGTTTCAGTCGATAAACGTGCACAATTTCTGTCCCATGGCAATGGTGGTCGGAGGTAGCGTTAAGTGGAGAGATGTGGTAATTAACGAAAAAGTTTGTTCAATCACCGTATAAGGTCCTATAAAACGACTGAGGAATTTTTCACATAAGCCGGGCACACGCACGGGAGTCCACAGAAGAACTTCGTCGCCTGGGGAAAAGGTGACAGAACGGTGAGTTGAGTCGTAGCGAGACTTGCGAGCTTCCTGAGAGATCCCGGTGTTGATTCGGCCCAGATGACAGCAGTGCTCGAGGCGAGACAAGAATTGTGTGGATAAAGGGCCTGCTGAGGTAGCAGGAGCCGAAAGGAAGGAGACGTCCAGAGTTACACTTGGAGGGCGGCAATTGAGCAGAAAATAGGGAGAAAAGCCGGGGGTGCGTTGCGTAGCCGCATTGTAGGCGAACGTCACGAATGGCAAAATGGCGTCCCAGTTCGTGTGGTCAGGGTTGACGTACATGGCAATCATGTCCGAGAGGGTACAATAAAAGCGTTCCGTCGAGCCATTTGTTTGTGGATGATAAGTAGAAGTTGTCCTGTAGATGGTGTTGGCGGCGTGTAGAACCTCAGCAACAATAGAGAAAAGAAAGACCTTGCCGGGGTCGCTGAGCAGAACACGTGGAGCTCCATGGCGTAAAAGTATTTTACGCAGAAAAAAATCGACCACTTCAGTGGCTGTACCAGCGTACAGTGAGGCTGTTTCCGCGTAACGAGTGAGGTGGTCAACAGCCGTTACAATCCAACGATTTCGATTGGAGGTCACCGGAAGGGGGCCGTAAACGTCTATCCCAACGACTTCGAATGGCAAAGCGCGACAAGGAAGAGGTTGGATAAAGCCAGAAGGAGAAGTAGTGGGTCTTTTCTGCGGTTGACATAAGGCACACGAAGAAACATATTTGGCAACGGCGGATGAGAGGCCAGGCCAGGTGAACCGACTGTGTATCTTGTCGTACGTTTTGTGATAGCCGAGATGCCCAGCAGCAGGATCATCGTGGAATGTCTCAAGAACCTGACGTTGTAGACAACGTGGTATAACGGGGACCCATTCGCTTCCTTTACCGTGGTAAATATAGCGATGTAAAACACCATCGTGCAGCTTGAATTGTTTCAGTTGTCGGCGAAGTCGGGCGTTCAGAGGAGTGGATGTGCCTACTAAGCGTGCTAATATGGAGCGGCAGTAAGGGTCAACGCGTTGATGCGACACAACGGTAGAAGGGCGGCCGGATCTTAGCCAACTGAGACCTGCGATGCGTAATGCTGCTGTGGAAAATGGTGACTTTGGGCTATTATGGTTGGGTAGAGGGCAGTGAGAGAGAGCGTCAGCATCTTGGTGCTTCTTACCAGACCTGTAGACGACATCAAAGTTGTGCTCTTGTAAACGAAGCACCCAGCTGCCAAGACGGCCCGATAAGTTCTTTAGCGACGAAATCCAGCCCAATGCCTTGTGGTCCGTGACGACTGTGAAGTGGTGGACGTGGAGGTATGGACGAAATTTTTGTACCACCCATAAAACAGCAAGGCACTCTTGTTTGGTTATTGTGTAATTTTTCTCGGCAGCAGTCAAAACACGACTGGCGTAAGCGATGACACGTTCGCATGCGGTGTTGTCTCGCTGCAGAAGAACGGCACCCAGACCATGACCACTGGCGTCAGTGTGAAGAATCGTGGGTGCACCTGGATCGAAGTGACATAGTACCGGGTCGGATGTCAGGGCTTGCTTCAACGCCAGGAAAGCCTTTTCACAGTCTTCGGACCAGACGAATGCCGTGTTACTTGTGAGCAGTTGATGGAGCGGAGATGCAAGCCTTGCAAAATCGCGTATGGAGCGCCGAAAGTAGGATGCCAAGCCGAGAAAACGGCGCAGGTCTTTTTGACCCAACGGACAAGGAAACTCGAGGACGGCGGCAAGCTTTTCAGGGTCTGGTCGAATACCGTCTTTGCTGGCTAAGTGCCCTAGAACCTTGATCGTCTTGCTTGTGAAGGTGCATTTTTTGTTTTCAGCTGTAAACCAGCCTTTGCAAGGCAACCTAGGACTTCTTCGAGACGTTGCAGATGTTGCGAAAAGGTAGACAAAAAGACTATGACGTCGTCGAGGTAGCATAGGCAGGTTTTCCACTTCAGGCCACGCAGTACGCCATCGATCATACGTTCGTAGGTAGCAGGCGCGTTACGAAGTCCGAAAAGCATTACGTTAAATTCATATAGTCCATCTGCGGTGGTAAAAGCGTCTTCTCTTTCTCAAATTCGGGCACTGGTATTTGCCAGTAGCCTGATCGCAGGTCAAGGCTGGAAAAATAATCTGCGCCGTGCAACGAATCTAGTGCGTCATCGATTCGTGGGAGAGGGTAAACATCTTTGCGCGTTATTTTGTTCAGTGCCCGGTAATCAACTTAAAAACGCACTGTTCCGTCTTTCTTTTGAACCAAAACAACTGGCGAAGACCATGGACTTGAGGATGGACGTGTGATATTCCGTCGAAACATGTCTGAGACGTTTTCCTCGATAATCTTCCTTTCTGCAAGAGACACGTGGTATGGGCGCCGGTGAATATTTCGGGAAGGGCAACAATTGCAACGGGATGTGGGTCAATAGCGCATGAGAGTGTTGATCCACAGGGCAATAATAAGGGTTCGGGGGTGTGATTTAACGCAGTAATAAAAGCAGACCCTTCAGAAAAACGAACAAGGCTTGGAATGATTAGAATGCCTCGATGTACCGTGTGGCCATAAGGTAGTAGAAGCACGTCGCCATCCACAATGTTGATGCAATTAACGCTAATTACTCCTTCTCGGGAGGGCCAAAGAACATAATCTGAAGTAGTGAGGAGACGAATGCGCTCTTCGGGATACAGAAGAGTCGGTGGGATTGAGGTGGATGAGGCGCTGACGACAAGATATAGGAGCGCGTGCAGACGACAGAAAATCCCACCCCAAAATGAGTTCGTGGGTGCACTCACGGAGAACTGCAACGGCAATATGATGACGAATGCCGTCTATGAAAACACGAACTGTACACTTGGCGAGTGGGTGACAAATGGCGTTCGTCGCAGCACGGAGCGACGGGCCCGAGTAAGGTGTTGTTACTTTGCGGAGACGGGAGCAAAGGTCAGAGCGAATAATGGAAATAGCAGCGCCAGTATCCACTAGAGCTTCGACGCGCATACCTTCTACTAACACTGTCAACGAGTTCGATGGTCTGTCTGGAGGAATTGCTGGCTGTCCGGTGGATGCAGTTTCCCATTCTACAACTGCATTGGGGAGTTTTCCGAGTGGGCATTCAGAACACTGGAGCGGGTCGCAGAGGCGACACGGAACGGCAATTGGGAGATGGTGAGCGGCGGCGAGACTCACAGGAGTTCACAGGCAGACCAATACTGTAAGGTGGAGAGGGCGAACGCTGAATAGAAGATCGGTAAAGGCGTGCGCTAGTAGTTCGTGAGTGGACTGAAGCGTCCGCGTTCCTCTGGAGCGTAGCCACGTTGCTCGTCCAGTTGGCGCCTTCAGCAAAAGCGAGATATATGACCCCTATAGCAGCAATTGATTGATTTGTGGGGTTTAACGTCCCAAAACCACCATATGATTATGAGAGACGCCATAGTGGAGGGCTCCGGAAATATCGACCACCTGGGGTTCTTTAACGTGCACCCAAATCTGAGCAGACGGGCCTACAACATTTCCACCTCCATCGGAAATGCAGCCGCCGCTGCCGGGATTTGAGCCCGCGACCTGCTGCGGGTCAGCAGCCGAGTACCTTAGCTACTAGACCACCGCGGCGGGGCATATATATATATATATATATATATATATATATATATATATATATATATAGCAGCAATAATAACAGATTGTGTGTGGAGGACGCGGCATCGCGTAATACGGCGGTGGGCGCATCGGTGGTGACACTGACGCCACAGGTACATGGCTACCTGGTGTAGCCGCTGGAATAGTGGTGGGTGCTGAGAGCGCCGCGACTTCTGCGTACGTTGGTACCTGACGAGGTCTACTGGATTCGGTGGAACAAGGTGGATGTGACGCAGATGCAATCTCTTGCCTAACGATGCCCCGCAAGTTGGTTGGAGCTGAAGCTAAAGTAGATGGTGGAGCGCAGGAAGAGCAGCGCCCATGAAGCTCCTCACGAACGATGTCGTGGAGGAGGGCACAGATGTCGAGGGCCCCAGGAAGACGAATGTCCGAGGCATCATGGCAAAGATGAAGAGACTGAAGTTATTCAAGTCTCTGGCAAATTATGAATACATCTTGAGTCGTGGTAGGGTTTTGCGACGCAAGGGCGCTGAATGCGACGTATTTATGCCTTTGATAATATCGCGTATTTGGTCACTTTGAGGCATAGATGAATTTACACGCTTGCACAAGGCAAGAAGATCCTCAATGTACGAGGTGTATGATTCACCCGCGAGCTGAATGCGTTCACAAGCTTCTTCGTTGCTGCTTCAGCACGAACACTGGGGGAACCGAAAATCTGACGGAGCTGCCGTGCGAACGTGTTCCAGTCGGGAAGATCTTGGAGGTGGTTCCAAAACCAGGTTTTGGCAACATCAGTTAGGTAGAAAGGGACCGTACGTAACTTGTGTAAAGTATCCCACCCGTTGAACTCGATGACGAGGTCGTAGGTGTGTAGCCATTCTTCAACGTCCTCCCCTTTGAGACCCGAGAATACTGGTGGATCACGCTGGTGGCTGTGGATAGCCAGGGTCGACGGCAGATGCTGCACTGGGCTGGTGGTGTTGGATGGACCAGGATTGTCTTGCACTGCCATGACAGGTGGTAGTAGACGCGACCCGAGCGGAGCTCCAGTGGTAACGTGTGAGAGGACTTGGGGATAGAGAAGCACCGTCCACCACTTATGAGGAAGAGCTTTATTCGAGACGAGCTCGAGCTGACACACACTGATGATGATATCTACAGATGAGTAAATTATACAAATGATGATGACACGTCCAATTGATAAAGAAGAGTCGCTAACTGTGCTCACAATATACAGTTGCAAAGAATTCACTACGCTGAAGTTTGTTGTTTTTTTTTTTCGCATTGGCGAAGTACTGACAACCCTCTCGTAGGAAACGCCCGCACTGGCACTGGCGCAGCACGCCTACTTGTTACGTAGAAGTCGTCGGTTGGAAAATAATGTTCATTCAATATTTTCATCAACTGTAAATTTTCACTCAGGCACAACGCCGATTTTTTACTCGCAACCATTGACCATCGACAGTGACACCGAAATTTCTGCGAGACGAGCTCTGACATTAGAGAGTGAAAATAAGCAGGAGCAATGACAAAGATGCGCGCAGCGTTCAAGCCAGTTCTGTTTGCAAATAAGGTAACCATGCGGGAGATGCGGGCTGTGTGCACAGGTACACCCCTTGTATCTAGCACCATGTCACAGGTTTACTTCACTTGAACTCTCACACCCAGCTGCTTTTCAGAATGTTGCAGAGTTTGTGTGGAAGCAGTGAAGGCTATATGTAATACAGAATAAACCGAAGTTTGTTCTTTGTGCGCTGCTAACGATGTAGCGACAACGTTATGATGGGGCAACGCGAACACCTCCTTGAGTTATCTACAGCTGTAGAGAACTGTAGAAATCTCAGCACTTTTTTAATAAAAATTCGGTAGACTCCACGTACCATGTGAATCGATGTTATGCGAAGGATTCAGAGAGAAAGAGATCGTTTCCAGAAATTCGGAACTTCTGCACGTGGTGCCCTCTCTCGGTGGCAGTATCTTTTTGTTATAACTGAATGGGAAACAAATAAGTTACTTATCAAAAATGACTCAGCGATGTATACAGCAGAGTCCTACATCAATACTTTGGCTGAATTCCAGTATCGCACTAAAAAGTGTGCTGTTTCCCAAGAAATTGAACACCATTTATTGTTAATACATGGGGCTCAAAACGTAAGGTGATTGAAGTGATCGACGACAGCGAAGGGGCCGGTGTAACGTGCTAAAAACTTTTCACACATGCCCCGCTGGCGAAGCAGCGTCTATAGTCATACTACCTCGTCTGTTGTTGGACACATCATCGGGCCTCGATACATAGGTGATATTCGAACGGCCCTGGGACGCAAACGTGGGAAGCTGAGCTACACACCCTCCCCCCTCTATGCGGCAGAAAGTCTGAACAATAAAAGAGTCCACATGATTATTTAAAGTCGGAATGGTGTCAAAGAAGTTGTGGGGTTGTTCCAAGTAAAAGAGGTAGAAGGGGCTTTAGACAGTAGTTTCTTTCTTCGTCGTGTTCTATAGGCGTGTGTACTGAAAGGTAGGATGTTACTCCAATTCTTCTGTCGTGAATTGACGCACGTAAAAGTGATAGTATTCAGCGTTCAGTTCGTATATTAAAGAAGACACTTTACCTGCATGTGACAGAAGGTTGCCTGGTGAAATTAACCACCACAGAGACCCAAGAACTGATTGTATTCATCGGCAACGAACTGGCCTCTATGACCTTTCACGATAATGCAAGGCGTTTCATGGGGAGGTATGATGGAAGACAGGAAGAAGCTCGAAACATCGATTGCCGTGGTTGTTGGCATCGCTATGGTCTCCACTATGGTCTACGGTCTGGTGGTCAACACTAATGAAGACCCGGCGGTTGTTTGATGAGCGCGGCAGAGAGCCGACACGATCCACTGCCACTATTTCTACAGGTGTTAAGCGTAATGATGTTAAGCATAATGTTAAAGTCCCAATGGGGCAGTCTTCGGACTCTTGAATTGTTGTCATTTTTCCCCAACTGGCCACATAGTTTTCAATGGTATTTCCAATTCTAGGCTAGTTTATTCTGCCTTGAATATGGGGACAACTTTTGGCGAAACCCATACGACCAGCGGTCACGTCATTAGGCATAGCACTGAACAAATGTCATCGCGAATTCGTGGGGACCAATAATAGTAGGCGTGCACCATCGGTTTACGCAGTTCTTTTCATAGAACAGGTCTTCTTGAATAATAAAGTCATTGTTGCTTGTCGGCTGAGCAGCTTAATAGAAGAGGGCATCGAAGCTGCGCTCATCGTGCTGTTCTTTTCGAAAGGTGGGGAAGTTAGAAAAACGTGTTGAATCGTCAATGGCGGCCAGGCTTTCGTCTACATTTTGGGCGCCATAAGTCGCTGTTGGCCGTGGGGAAGGTGAAAGACAGTCGGCGTCGGCACGTCGGCGGCCACTCTTGAAATAGACCGCGAGGTCAAATTCCCACAAGCGTAGTGCCCATCGATCAATGTGCCGAAACGGTCAATGAGACAAACTACCAGCGTAGTGAATGATGATCAGTAACAATCAAGAAGTGATTACCGTAGAGATATTGGTAGAACTTCTGAACAGCAAAACTCACACCGAGGCACTTCTGCCCCGTGACTTAGTAATTCTGCACAGCCTTCCTCAACGAACGGCTGTCGCAGGCAATGACATGCTTGGCGTCGCACCTAAACGCTTGATAAGGAGGGCACAGTGGCCGATTCCACTTGCGTTGATGTGCACTTCCGTTGTGGAAGAAGGATCCAAATGACGGAGTATGGGTTCGGAAGAGCGTATGAATTAAGCTCCCAAGACAACGAGTCACGATTCGTTCTCTATGTGAAAGGAGTGTCCTTGCGTTTCAATGATATCAAAGGGTAGAAAGTGTTGGCAAAATTCGCTACAAAACGCAAAGTACAAGCAAAGACCCAAGAAAATTTTAAATTGTGTTGGGACTGGTCCCGACGTGACATTTCGAGAAGCCAAGCGATTTGTAGTACAACACTAATTTTTCTATTATGTTTAATTATGTCTATGCTCTATAGAAGCGGAAGTAGTTTTTAATAACTAACTTTTTTCGTCCCATAATTTTTTGGCATAATTCCCATTTAGCATCTACAGGCCACCAGGCAACACATGCGCTATGTGCAAGTATCCACAAATCCTATAGCCATTTGTGATGTCCTATTTTGTTGAGCGAAACCATATCAAATGATGGTAAATATTTGTACAATTTTGTTTCAAACAGACATGTATGTTGAACAGTCGCTTATGTTTTAGATAACCAATTGTGTCCTGTTGCGTATCAATGCCAAGAACAATATGCGTATTACTAACACCAGATGCGCTAAACAGAAATGTAACGCTTGTACTTGCGAGGAAGGTAGCCCTAGATAGTCCTACGTATAGACCAACTTCAGTGGATAGCACTTAGCTAAAATTGACGCTAACCTGACGTGACACGTGCATCTTCAAACACCTCTGCTATTGCTGATATAGATGGGCAGCACAGCGAACACTTCTAAGAAATCCGTACAGATTTTTTCGTGGCTTTGTGCTACAATCGAGTGCCCTTCTTTATCCTTCTCGACCTTTCCGCTACCTTGCGGACTTCCGCAGAACTCATTCGCAATTCGTGTCTCCATGTGTTTAGAGCTGTCAATCAATCCGCCATCACGCTATCACTAGCTAGCTTCCTGGTTAGCTCAATTGGCAGAGGGACCACCCGGAATGGCGTTGGTCCCAGGTTTAAACCCTGGATCGGGACAATTTTCCGGCAACTAAGTAACTTTTTTTGAGAAATCCGTAAAGATTTTCTTGTGAATGTGTGCTACAACTTGGTGGTTGTCTTGATGACCTTTTGCGCCACCTTCAGGGCTTTCGCAGAACTCGTTTGCAGCACTGTAAAGTCGTATTGCTAGGTGCTGATCAGGCTAAGGACTGGTACCATTTCCATGTGGTTGCTGTATTATGTGCCACAAGTACTAATTGACTTACACATAAGCTTTATTTTATGGACATTTTGCTCTCTCCTTTCTAAGCGTTCCAGAAGAGCCTCGATTCCTGCATCTTGAACTTTTTGCGTTAGTAACAATCTTCCAAACATTCAGGACCTCTGGCGGCTATTTCGCGCTGAATGTGGGGGGCTTTTGTTCAAGGCTGTGAAACCTATACCCAGTGGTGTTATCAACATTTTGTTGATTGAGATGCTTAGATTAGAATTTTAAGAGCTCATGCCTTGACATTCCTAAGCAACTCCTTCCGAAAATGAAGGATAATGTGCAATAACAAGGCAGTGTGTATTGTCAAGCACCAATTTAGTACATATCTGAACGTATGGATCATATACACAAAATAAGGTCATACCGGGCCAGGACGAACTTGTACGCGTACTCGTTTTTTTGTGAAAACCATCAACGAGTGGAGTGGCTTGCTGTCTGAGCAAATGTGCAGCAAGAATGAATATGTTTTTTTTTTCATTCATGTTTGTAACCCCCATGCTGTAACGCCTCTGCGCAAATCTGGGTTGCCCCGCCGCGGTGGTCTAGTGGCTAAGGTACTCGGCTGCTGACCCGCTGGTCGCGGGTTCGAATCCCGGCTGCGGTGGCTGCATTTCCGATGGAGGCGGAAATGTTGTAGGCCCGTGTGCTCAGATTTGGGTGCACGTTAAAGAACCCCAGATGGTCGAAATTTCCGGAGCCCTCCACTACGGCGTCTCTCATAATCATATGGTGGTTTTGGGACGTTAAAACCCACACATCAATCAATCACTCAATCAATCAAATCGCGGTTATGTATGAATAAAGAATAAAGAATCAAGAAAGTTAGAGCGGTCGTCCTGAGCGATAATAGTGTGCTCTGACCTGCCACCCTACAATGGGGGACGGTTACAGGGGAGCAAAAGAGAAACGAGTTGCGTGCAGATAAAGACTTCACAGAGCAGAAACGGAGCTCGACGCTGAAGAGCTCGGAATATCAGCATCAACTTTGGGCTGTTCAGAGAGCCGGCAATGCGGCGGTTAGGCTTGGTCTCACTGTGCTCACTTAGGCGGGGCCCGCGGTGTCACCCTAAAAGGTGGCACTTCTCCGGATCATTAAGTAATGTTCTTCGTATCCCATTACAATTGTAAGTTAGGCAGATGAGAGTATAGTCCTGGTACGCTGGGAGAAGTAAAAAAAAAAAAACGGGCGTTCGGTGCGGTGGCTTGTAAAAGTTGCACAACGACTCCTGTAACCACATTTGTGCTTGTGAAATAATGCAGGGGAGCTATTGTAGCGATGCCCGATTTGTGGACATGTATATTTTTCTGAAGCGTGTTCAGTAACGCAAAAAAAAAAAACCGGGGAGTCGTGACGTCATAGCGCGCTTGACTACGTCGGCGCATCGAACCCGCCAGCAGACCCTCATCGTGAAAAGAAACTAAGGGGTTGATGTGTAGAACAACATGACGCTCGAACAAAGTTGACGAGCCTGCACGTCCGTATAACGCGCTGCAATGTTTGAAAAGCGACGCAGGGAATGCGTACATACCTTTCAGAGGCGTAAGGCAGGTGGCCACGTTAAACCTGATTCAAGAGCTAATGCGATTGGACTCCATGCACAGTCTCAGAGATGTGCGTCCAAAAGCGGATCTGTGGTGGCAGACTTTCTTATGTTTATATGTGGGGTTTAACGTCCCAAAACCACCATTTGATTATGAGAGACGCCGTAGTGTAGGGCTCCGGAAATTTCGACCACCTGGGGTTCTTTAACGTGCACCCAAATCTGAGCACACGGGCCTACAACATTTCCGCCTCCATCGGAACTGCAGCCGCCGCAGCCGGGATTCGAAACCGCAACCTCCGGATCAGCAGCCGAGTACCTTAGCCACTAGACCACCGCGGCGGGGCCAGACTTCCTTGTAGCGAAATACATTCCGTTTGTCTCATTTCTGTCGAGAATTGTGAAAGCTGCGTGGCGTCAAAATGACGTTGCGGAAGCAATACCGGAAATAAGTGGCGTGCTCGAATCGATCAGTGCTTCAATCGAATCGCACAAGTCCACGAATTACACACCGCGAGAATAGCTTCCCTGGCTGAGCACCTAACACTAACTCATCGAATAGTGTGATAAGACGATATCTAATAAGATATCGTCTTATCAAAGAAATCAATTCCTAGTATTTGATAGACAAGAACATCTAAGTCCCGTAGGGCGATGCGAAGAAGCCTGCACCACAATCTGCGTAATAGAGACGGACGTCATGAGCCGTGTAGCCAGTGACCTTGCCCGTAGAGAACGAGGCCGGAAACCATGTGCAGCCCTACTGAACGCGAAAATCTTTAATATCCCGTGCTTCCGTCGCTCCATCCCACCGCCCGCACCCTGGGACAATGCCAGCTGTGGCCTCTCACCCTCGCGCAGTTTAATCATTGGCGTGATTGCTGCGAGGGTGTCAAACAATAACAAACAAAAAAGAAGCAAAAACAAACAAAGAACATTTATTGTGGCTCGAATGGCTACAGGCTTTCGGTGAACGTATACTTTAATATTTGCCAAGTGTTCTTCGTTGTTTTATCGTCGCGGAGACATTCTGTTGGTGTGGTTCGCTTGTATGGCATCTTTTTTCCTTTTGTATACTTTGCTACACACGTATACATCGTTTTATTGCGGACAACAAGCCTATTTTTTTCGTCATTGTTACACTTTTTGCTCAACTTTGTCTAAGAAACAGATGTACATATAGATCCACAGAAACAACTATTGGTATTAATTCAAAAAGAAAGGCCATGCAAGCATACATACAAGGAGGAAGTCGAGACACCACGAACGCCTACTAACAAGTGCAGATGCGCACGAGGGTAGAAAAGATAGACACGATAACTTATCTGCACATGACCGTACAATATCCGAACCTATCAATCCGGCTCACGTGGGAGTCTACATGAAACATAACTGCTAAGGGCACTTAACTTCATCTATATGCAAGACAATGAATATTTGGCTCACATGTAAATGCACATATATACCCTACAACAGCTTGGTGGTAGATCATCGGACGCATTGTTTGAAGTTAGCAGGTTGGGATCTTTCCGGTGGCAAATTATATTTTTTTCGTCCACTTGTCTTTCTTCACACTTACGTTACATTTACTTCTAGTAACATCTCCGATAATTTCCCTGGTATTATTGTCTGTTTGTTCTTATTAATCACAAAAAATTGTTTTCCGTGCTACGCTAATCACAAGAGATACCTTATTCACAAATTCTATTCCCTCCACCCAGTGCGTAACAAAGTTTCTCACCGGGCTCTTCAATCTATTCGATACGGTACCTACACAACGAAAGCCATTTAGGTTCAGGCTTTACTTCTAGGAATTGCAAACCCACCATTTTTTTTTTTGACTGGTGCTTCTTTGAGAAGTGTGATTCAGCGAAACGGCATGGACTACGTCAGACGCTCGTAATCGCTTCACCTGGTGAACAAACACTTTTTGCCGAAATTGTTTTGGTGTGTGAAGGCACAAGTGTACGTATCGAGGCTGCAAAGATGAAGTATAACCTAGCGACGTATTGCTGCTGCAGTTGTGCTCATGAATGTAACTGAAGACTTATTCTTGCAATGTGTTCACAAACCTTCGTAGTAGACTGTGCGTTTAAATGGAATGAACTATTACACGACTCCTTTCAGAAAAAAAATATATTAACGTAGCTTAATACTAATTGGTGCTAAGAGTTTTCATTCTTCGTTCATTTTTCTTCTATCTTTCTTGCTTTCATTCTTTCATTTTCACATTTTAGTTATCTTGGTCTGCTTTATTTGTTTACTGCTATTCTTTTTTCTTCTTGCTTTATATATTTATTCTTGCTTGTTCTTTGTATTTTTCATCCTGTCTTTTTCTTTTCTTCTATTTCTCACTTCCGTCTTTTGTTTCCCGGTTTTACATGCGGTTATGTCTGCGGCACGCTTAGTGACCATATAATACGACAGCCCGGGTACCAAAAGTGATCTGCACCTAATATCTCTGGGTCAGGCGCATCGCCAGAAATTTTTTTTCGGGGGGGGGGGGGGGGGGGGAAGGCATCACTTTGATTTCGGGAGGAGCACCCCCTAAAAATAGTCATTTTTCGCTCTCTATGCCATGAAGAAAAAAATATTTCGGCATCTTGAAGCACGTGCCCGGTGTGCCACCTCGTTGCTACGCCCCTGCACCGGATACCTAGAAGGCAACTTACGACCGTTCACTCTTTTAAGCACAAATGTCAGTATTGCTTTAAATTTTGAAATTTATTGCAAAAGTCATGATAAAAGGTAATAATTAACACATTGCATGCAGCAAAAAAAATATTACGACTCGTAACAAAGTTCCTAGGAGTTCATCACCACTGATGACCTCCGTGCCGGAAAGGTCTATGCTCCACACATTTGTACCAAGTGGTCGTTTTCGATGTAGCAGCATGCTTTGCGCTTTGCATACAGGCAGTGCCTTCTTGTGAAATTCCGAAAAACAGCTTTTTCCTTTCCAAAGCCAAAGTGGCACGCTGCATGGTTGACACATCCAAATAGCTCGAGATGGGTGCGCCTTCATGCTACAGTTTGCGCACCTTCGTGGCGAACACCTCGTTGGTTGATGGTTGGACGCTGTTGTGCGAATGGTGACATTGACAAATGGTTGGAAATGCTTTAGTTCTGCCCCAGCGCCAATAGATGACTAGCTTTTATCTGTAGGATCTATAAGAGATTCGGTAGACATCTGGCGGAATAAATTTGCTCCAAAGTCTCTCAGGGTCATTTTCGAAACCAGCATGTTCCCGAAAAATAAAGTATGCGTTGACAACACTGCAGTCTAGAAAGTGAAAAAATATCCGATGTCACCACTTGCGTGATTTCCGATCCACCTAATACTGCCATTTCTTCTGATCAAACTTTTCAACGAAATTCATGTTCGTGTTGTATTTTTCGAGGGCTGCAGGGCAGTTCACCTTGGTGATGGCTCCATCTTTCTCTTTCCTGTTTGCTTGAGCTTCGTGGGCAGGGTCGTGCCAGTTTGACTAGAGGTGAACTGTTCGCTTACCTGGCCACTTCAAACAACAGAGTTTGTCGTTGCTCACTGAGTAGTCAGTATCTCCTCTCTTCATCATCTTGTTGGATTTTAGATTAGGAAAGTGCTTCCTGGTGGCATTTACTGTGCCACATGCATGTATCCGGCTTCTGCGAGATCTTTCAGCAGGTAGTGGCTGGTGAAAAAGTTCTCAAAAAATACGCGGCAGCGCTTTCCACCCAAACCATCAACTATGTCCTCACAACACGTGCACCTCAGTGTCTTTCAATACCGTTGTTAGACTTGCCAGTATAAACTTGAAGTTTGTGATTGTAGCTTCTACTAGCATAGAGAATCCAAACTTTGTAGCCTCTTTTCATCGTCTTTTTTGGCATATGCTGCTTTAAAGAACTTCGACCTTTGAATTTTTTCATGGATTCGTCAATCGCCAAATATTCTGTCGGCTGGTAGTGCTGAGCAAATGCTTTGGAAATTTTCGACAAAAGTGGGCGTACCATGTACAGCTTGTCAAAAGTTAGATCATTCCTCTCTGGTTGTAAACAGTTGTCATTTCGGTGAAGATGGGACAACAGCCACCCAAATCTGTTCAGTCATGACTTTTGCAATGAATGGGTCATTAAAATCAGGTGCGCTGCTCCAGTAGTCGCAACAACTGGGACTCTTTTTCAATCCCATCAACAAATTGAGACCTAAGAACGCACGCATTTCTTTGTCCGTTGCCGGAACGAAGCGCTTGTTTTCTTGCTCTGCGTAAAGTTTCGTCTCAAACAGAATCTTGTTAATTCAATCAGGCGCCCACAAAAGACTAAGAACGCCAAATAGGGTGATATTATGGGTGGAGAGTATGTCAGGTGGAAGTCGGTGGTCAGGTGAAAACATCAGCGGTGGAGACATCCGATACTTAGTGCTCCACACGGGAACTTTTTGGAGTTCAAGGGAAGTTTCTTGATCTAATTCGGCGCCCAATGAGTCACTGACACATTCAGTTACTTGTGTAGCCACAGATTCTTCTTCGGGAGAGTGATTGTGGCTATCCTTTTTCGGGTCAAATTCGCCGTCACTTGAGCTGTCGCCTACAACATAACTGTCATTGTTGGACGAAATGTTGAAATGAAAGGAACGTTTCGAGCCAAAAAAAAATATTTTATTTTGAATTTCCTAGGTCCAGTCGGATAGCTCCCCTCCCGTAGCCCTTTCATACACGGTGGTCGGCGTCGGTGACCACCCTGAATGAAGTCTCTGTACAGAATCAAACTGATCCTCAGCGCATTTTACTAGCGCAGACAGTAAAAATACTCTTCCACTGCGCGTGACACCAAAAAAAAAAAAAAAAACTTCACGTGCACGTTAACATACATTTGCGTCCGTAGAATCTTTCAGGGTCCAGCGCAGGAGACGGCATGCTTGTTGCTATACTTTTTTCTTTTTTGCGAAAAAAAAGTGTTTTGGATAACTAGCGTCACCTGGCGCATCTTCAAAAAAGGCTAGTGGGCTTTTTGAACCTCTAGATGTTGCTACTAAAAACTGCTGAAAGGATGGTCATCGTCATTAATGTACCGGAACGATTTAATCAATTGCGTGGCTTTCGTAAACTTGTGACACAAAAATAGTTACTTTCCGGCTAAAATTGTGATGGCACTATTTGAGCTCAGTAAAAAAGAACACGGAAAATGGTTCATTTTTCATGGCTTTACGGAATGCACCTTACTTTCAAAGCGCGTAAATATTTTTGAAGAACCTAAGTGTTTAAAGAGGTCGACCCATTACAAATGGCCTATTCATAATTCTACATCGCCATCAGACACAACATCAACAAAGTAAACGTGTTGTTTTTCAGGTACGCAGCGGGCACCTCTCCTCTCCGCAGAATGAACAATGATGGCGTAATGGATGTTTCCCTACTTGACAAAGGCGTGGTGGACAATGGTGAGCTTATCATGCAAGTGTATATGTAATAGTAGCAGCTTTATAAATGCTGCTTTTCCGGCTTTCCCTGCCACCGCCTTCCACGCAAGCCTGACGTTCTTTTTTCATGATCATGTTGCTCGAAGTATCATTCATCTCTCATGTTCCCCTACCAGTGGCCTACGAAGTGTATTCGTCAGCATGCTTAAGACGTTCCCCCATCCTTTAGGTGTTCTTTCAGCGGATTCTTTCAAAGAATCAACAAGCAGCCAAACATGCACTCACTAACCTGGTAATAATGATGGTACCCTGTTTTCTGCCGCTGTGGCAACAAAACTTGCATCTGAAGGTCGTCGACCTTCATGTTCTTGTTAAGCATTGAGAGAGCCATTGTCTTCACAGGATCAGTGAGCACTACTTGAATAACTAGTTTTGGAATGAATAATACTTTCTAACTCGTAGAGTGAGCGTACGGAGAGCTTCACGGGCATTGTGAGCCACTTCGTCTAACAGCATAATAAGCAATAGCCCATTATCCCGTAACTAAAGATCCCTGTGTGTCTCATTTATTTGGCACAAGTAGCGTGAATTCTATGAAGAATAGTGCATCTCCGCCGATAAAGAATGACACAGTCAGCTCGTGCCTCAGCATTGCTTTTGTCACTGTCTTAGCCTGTATAAATCAGATTGTTCTTAAAGTGCGCAAAAATCAGACTATATTTGGGAGGGGCGGGGGGGCAGCTGTCACACTACAATTATATACTGCTATAACTCAAAACGCAGCAGTAACACCAGTTACAGTTGCGTGAATAAACGAACCCGGCAGCATTTCCTATATACTGGAAGGGGTCATGCAGCCCTTTCTCAAGTAGCTATTGAATGGATTAATGAAAGAACCTTATTGCCTCGAGAATTCATCAATGCATTTTTTAGGATCCGTCCAGTGGGAGCGGAGCTGCACATATTTGTCGCATCCTGCCATTGCATCCTCTCTTCTGTCATCCCGACAAAGCCCCGGAAGCTAAACAGGTGTCGATGGCACGGGGAAAGAAAAACGACATCCGCACCTCGTGACTTTGAACACTTTCTCTCACCCCCCCCCCCTTTTTTTTCGAATACACGGCTTTACAGTGCAATCGCGCGCGTGTGGACAAGTCGCTTCCTACCACTGAAATTCCTATAAAGACCGAGCGCGCCATGCTCATATCAGCCAATGGCGAGTATGATGGCTCTGACGAGTGATTTTTCAGCTTGTTCCATCGTTTGTTGAGATAAGGATAAGTCATTTGTCTGACTTTGAAAAAGTGAATTCCAGACCACGTGCTGCGCTAAAATATTTCGTTCACGTCTCCTCCGGGACCCCTAATCCCGATTGGCAGCGTTTTCTGAACATGCTCGAAAAGTGTTGCAGTGCCCCTTTACGACGATCTTGCACCACGAGGAAATGAAGAGAAGTGAATCGGGGCTGTGTCATTAGAAGGGAATTGAAAAAATTGTAATAAAAAAGAGGATAAATTGCATGAAGAAGCAAGTTGCTGATAGTAGCTTGAACCTAGAACTCTTGCAGTAGGCGTATAATGCACTATTAGTACCACTACAGCACTGTCCGTTGTCAGGCCTAGTAGCAATGTAAGAGATATTGTTTTTTAATGCGTTACGTAGCATGCTATAGTTGTGAACGCAAGGCTCACCAACAAACACCAGCTAATAACGTTAATCACGACACAGTATCCTTTTCACTCTTCTAAATATAGTATAGAAAGGAGCCAATTTTACCACTTGACACAATCATTGCAGGCAATTTCTTGTCCATCAGCGAGCATGCTCGTAATGACTATTCCCGTCCGCTTGGCCATGCTCGTTGGCTGGTGTCGCAGAGCAAGCAGTGACGTCGGTACGATGCTTCTGATCGAGACATATTTTTCTCCTGGTACCCTCGAACAACTCTTGTCCGTTAATCGTTGGTGGCCCTATCAGAGAAACTTTCGTGTCCTTGTAGGGGAAGTTACGGTGTACTGCGGCAAGTCAAATTTATTGCCTATGAGAGTAGCCGCATCCCTACATCATCTGTCCGTCTCCTGATCGAAACATTTCATCAACACGTGTGCATTTCATCACTTGTATAGGTCTGTTATTGCAATAAATTCTCTGCTAATACTTTACACTGTGTTTTGTATCTCTCGCTCCGTGCTATTGTTTTTTCGTGCACCATCGTTCAAGTCGGCCCGTAGTCATTAGTTCGACCGAGTGATGTCCACGTGTAAAAGCAGAACACCTACAACTCTGCTTCTAGGAATAAACTCTAAAGTTCCGGGATGATGCCTCCACCGCCGACAGCACCAGTGGCATAGCAATCAACAAGACGTACAACTGAATGACAAAAGATAGACTGCCGCGAGCTCTTCGCATCAGCAGCACTGCTCTCCTAAGCAGTTGTATATACATATAGGTGTATTCCCTAAACTCTGTCTTCTGAGTCTGTCTTGTGCGTAAAAATAATATGGTACACACAGCAAGAAAGTATGCGGTCAGATAGTTTGGAAAATATATTTATATGCTGCTCATTAGTGAAAGTTCCATTAGTGAGACCTAGTATCAAGTTCGTTAGATGACTAGAATGTCTATATAATGCAGACGATAAATGAGGCCCACACGATGGCCTTTGCCTGCGAATTTTCTGAGGCGAATGGGTGGTGGTGACCCTGTGATTTCTAACGTTGTGTTTTCACTTTCTGGTGCCGAAGTTTGGCAACGATTCTTGACGGAGTAGATAGGCACATTTCTTTAAAAATACAGAAAAAGGGGCTATTTGAAGCGTATTTGTTCAAATGACAGGGTGTGCCAAGAGGGACACAAGAAGGTAATTAGGACATCTAAAACTCCTGATGATGATATTTGTGATGTCTTGTCTTCATTTTTGTGTCCGTGTTTACATTCCCTGTCATTTAGATATAATACATGCTTCGTAACGCTGTAACGAATTAAATAGCTATAGAATATTCACGTTCGATAAGATGACCTAGATGCAGGCCTTCAGCTGCAGGAGCAGGTGTGAGAGCAATGACCTAGGTGTCCCAAACCACGTTTACCTATTATAATCCCAGGGGTCCATTCAGTGAAATACTGAAACTTGTACAGTTTCGTATATGTTGGTGAATGTCGTACTTTCGACGACGTGCTGGTGATCGCGACTGAATTATGTGAGCGTCACATGTATCACAAGCATACCTCTTGCTAAAAAACTTTGTTCTGAGCCGGTAATGCTGGTCCCTTACGACGATGCGTTCTAGATTTGCAGAGATTGCTATTTCGGTGGAACCCTCAAAGCTGCAGCTAACTATACTGACTTCCGCGTCTGCAAAAGTTGTACAATGTGTGCATTATCTGCAAAATACTACGAGAAGTGTTGCAACCCTTGTAAACCCCACTGTATCATATTGTGGGCATTCATCAGACACATCTACTTCCTTCACACATGTTCATCATTATGAGTGGTCTTCGTCTTCATCTGGTGTGGGAAATTGGCTTGCCTGGGTTCTGTGCCTCGGGTGTGGTCACTTCATTGTGTCTTCTGAGCCTAATAAATGTTGTCATCACCATTGCATCACAAGTGCTGGAGGGTGCTCAGTGATCTTCCGTCCTCTCCCAGTCCGCTCTAGCTCCTGGAGCTCCGCTCAGGTCATCGTCTGTGCCAAGTGCTCAGGTCATCGTCTGTGCGAAGTGTCCGGTAAGATGCCTCAGGACGAACCAACCAGAGCTCGTGCATCTACCTCCATGCCCCTAGATACCGCGGCCTATCCATCGTGGATTATCACTGCGCACCAGCGTGATCCGCCCACGTTCGCTGGAGTTATAGGTGAAAATGTGGAGGATTGGTTGGACCAATTCAATCTAGCGAGTTCCACTAACAACTCGGATGATTCTGCAAAACTTCGCTATGTTCTTTCTATCTGACTGACATAGCTGAAACGTGGTTTATCAATCATGAAACGAATATCACGGACTAGACACATTTCAAGCAACAGCTTCGCCAAACCTTCGGCACCCCGGTGCTTCGTTCAGCCCTCGCGAAGAAGACACTGGACGCTCGTAAGCAACAACACGGTGAGTCTTACAGCTCGTACATAGAGAATGTGCTTGCTCTCTGTCACTGTTTAAGCACGTCCATGTCCGAATCAGAGAGGGTTCATCATCTATTGAATGGTATCAGCATGGTAGCATTCAATGGCTTGGTCGTACAAAACCCGACCACTTGTCGCTGACGTTGTTGCCACGTGCCAACGCCTAGAGGAACTTGAGCCCCAACGGTTACCACCGGACAGCCCTGAATACACCACCACGACTGATCACTCAATGCGTACTATGAACCGGGCAATTATACAGGATGAGGTGCTATCTTTCGGCTTCTCAGTGACCCCGAGTCCACCTCCCTACTCCAACACTCTTTTGCGCAACGTTATCAAAAAGGAGTTGGCGTCCACGACCAGGCCAGCGTATGTAGACTCTCCGGTACCTTGACTTCAGCCGCAGTACGCACAAGTCGTCACTGGTTCACCACCCGTAGTACAACCGGTGCCTGCACACTCGACGCCTGTCCCCATACTTCGATGACTCCGAGTGCACCTAACCAGCACTATTACCCACCATGGCGGCCACCTCCTCCGATCTGTTATTACTGCGGCTATCGGGGCCACACTGCACGCTTCTGCCGGAACCATCAGCTGGGCGAGCGCCGGGGATTCGACTCCTACGAACGGGATGATGGGACAATCGGGGACACTTTCCAACGCCCTCCTTATGATCCGCCGCTAAGTGGCTCCCTGTCACCAACTACGAGAACCCCTCCTTACCACTCTACTAGACGCCGCTCACCATCACTCCTCCACCACTCTACGTGTCCATTGCGGCCTGTCTCGCAATTCACCAACCAACGCCCGGAAAACTAACCTCTGCAGCTTTTGAAGAAAAAGCTGCATTGAACGAAAAGGCAGAAGTTCCTCCAGTGTGTCAATATACTACGATATCTTATTTATTAAAAGGTGTGTACGTGGACGCTTTATTAGACAATGGTGCTTGTTTGTCAGTGATTGATCGTTTCTTGTGCTCAAGTCTGCGAAAAGTCCCCACCCCTTATTATGGACTGACACTGCTCGCTGCTCAAGGGGACACCAATAGACCTGCCGCTATGTGCACCGCTCGTGTTTTTATTGCTGGTCTTCTCCATTTTGTACAATATGCCGTGCTGAGTTCGTTTGCCCAGCAGCTTATATTAGACTGGGATTTTCTGTCTACGGTGAACGATTCCATTTGCTGTCGAGAAAATGTTATTCATATGATGGAAACCTACTGTGACCTTCATGCGGATGACAAGCCCGTTCGGTTGCTCGCTGCGGAAGATACCGAGCTACCACCTGGCCATCAGCGAATAGTTACCATCGCTTCTAACGTGATCGACTCTGGTGACGTGTTTGTCCAACCTGTCTCGCAAGAGCTGTCTCGCAAGACACGCTGTCTCGCAAGAGGTATAGCCCTTGGTTCAGACCTAGTCTGGTTCCACAATGGCTCCGGACTTCTCTACGCTACAAACCAGACGGCTGAGAAAATTCTCATTTCTAAAGGCACTACATTGGCCTGCGTTACCGAATTCTAGCATGTCTCTGTTGTCCTGCTTATGCCAGCACGTTCTGGCCTTCCTTCTATTGGACGTTCATCATGTGTTTCTGCTCTTGCTACGACTATTAGTCCAGAGCTGACCTCTTCACAGACAGATGAGTTGCTTACCTTGCTACAAAAGCATAAGAAATTGTTTGATGCCCATTCCTCATCTTTGGGACACACGTTCATTATCGCGCATCGTATCGAGACTGATGGCTCCTCCATCGTACGCCATCGACCATATCGCGTATCTTCATCCGAGCGCGAGTTCATCGAAAACAAAATGACGCTGATATGCTGCAACGGAACATCATACGTCCCTCCGCGAGTCCTTGGTCATCTCCTGTTGTTTTAGTAAGAAAAAAAAGATGACTCCGTTCGATTTTGCGTAGACTACAGAGCACTTATTACGATTACCCGCAAGGATGTTTACCCTATGCCACGCATAGACGATACTTTGGATTAACTTCAAGGTGCCGAGTACTTCTCAAGCCTAGACCTGCGTTCGGTTTTTCTGCAAATACCCATGCAAAAGGACGACAAGGAAAAGACGGCGTTTTCAACACCAGATGGGCTGTACGAATTCAACGTCATGCCATTCGGCCTTTGCAATGCTCCAGCAACATTCGAGTGGATGATCGACACAGTTTTACGAGGCTTTAAATGGAAGATGCTTGTGCTACTTAGACGATATCGTTATTTTCTCGTCAACCTTCCCTCAGCATGCACTTGCAACGACTGTATGAAGTTCTCACGTGCCTTGCAAACGCAGGCCTTCAGTTGAACACCAAGAAGTGTTTGCGAGCAAGACAATTGAAGTGTTAGGCCACATTGTAAGCAAGGATGGTATTCATCCCGATCCAGACAAGATTTCTGCTGTCGAACACCTCCCGCATCCTGAAAAAGCTTGAGATTTGCGCAGTGTTCTCGGCCTCCCTTCTTGTTTTCGCTTATTCATTCGATACTTTGCCTAAATAGCTTCGCCTTGCACAAGTTGTTCGCATCAGGCGTCGCCTTTCTGTGGTCTCCTGAATGTGAGTCGGCGTTTGCCCAACTGAAGTGTGCACTCACGTCCGAACCAGTCCTCTGTCATTTACACAAAACCGCATCTACGCTCCTGCATACAGGCGCTTGTAGTCATGGCATTAGTGGCATTCTCTATACAACGAGACAAATCTTCACGTGAGAAGGTCGTCGCATACGCAAGCCGTGCACTCACCCCTGCCGATAAGAGATATACCATCGTCGGCGTAACAGCCGAGGGGGCAAGGGGGGCGCTTTTCTTAGTGGGGGCGCAAGCCACCCCCCCCCCCACTAAGAAAAGCGGCGGGGGGGGGGCTGAACCCCCCCCCCCTTTCTACAGTGGTCAATGTCGGCTGCACTCTGGGGAAACCATCAACTAAGGCGAAGTTCACCCTATTAATAACTCGTGATCAATTGTTACGAGGAAATAAAAGTGTTACGAGAAAATGCTTTAATATAGTGAAAATTTTGCAACCTTTCTACTGTGACTTTTTCACTGGAAGGATCTTTGCGGTGCAGGCCACTTTGTTATGGATGGAAGCGAGCAATTGTTTAAGGGACCAGTCAGTATTTTCTGTTTCTGAAAAATTATTTTCTTTCATCGAAAATGATTACCATAATTGTGGCTCTGTATGCTGATGATTGTGACGAATATTTTTAAATGTTTTAGTTTTGCCGTACAGGAAGTGGCAAAAAAAAGCTTCCGTTTTAGTTTCTGGTAAATCTAGTTGATCAGCCTTGCTTATGGTAACTAGGAGCGATGGCAGCAATTTGCAAAGTGGCGAAGAATAAAGCAGTGGACTCTAGTAGAGTGGCAATTTCTACTGTGAAGCTCACCCCACAGATTGACCCACCGGGCCAAGGAGAAGTTGAGAGATCGTGGCTTTTAGTACTATGAAGGCCTTATTAGGAGTCGGGCCGATTAGTTTTCATTCAACCTCAACTGTCTCGTACAGCTCAAAATACAACTCGGACAACAAAGAAGCACACACGCGCAGCGCTGTTCAGTTCAGTCTCTCAGCAAGGATGAGCTCGCAGTTATGCGCACACGCGCACAACCTGCTAAATGCCTTTGTGCTGCTAGTGGAAATATTTTATTGTACTCATAAAAACTCATCTCGGCAGCATCTGTAAGTAGCCGCTGTTAATGTGGTCGGAGGCTAGGCTACTTGAATTACATTTAGATTGAGACACCCTACGGCTATTTCAAAATGCTTTGGGTATAGTTCCACACGTGCATGTGCTATTTAATGCACATGGGCTAAAACAAACACCACGACATTTCACTGATTTGTGAAGTCATGTAACAAGCAAGTGACTTTATGGTACACAGAAAATTTTAATAAAAGCCAAAGAACCAATGGCAAGCAATATATCGCAGTGAAAATAGTTCATTCTCTTATTTTTTGTGTGGTCGAGCATTAGTGGTAATTACAAGATGTATGATTTTCGAGTCATTTGTTTTCTGGCGTAACGAGGGGGTGCTGCGTGCATGACCCAGAATGTTCAGACCAATCTTTATCTAACGACCTTTTCGATAAGCATCAACGACGGATAGTTTAACGTTATTGTCAGCCACAGTTTTTTTTTTTTCCTGGATAATTTTGTTTGCACCATATGTATCGGTGTATTTAGGCAGGTGCCTGATGGCTCTTTTTTGAATTGTTGTTAATACAAATATAATAGGTGTAAACAATTTACCCCGCCCCTAACACCACAAAATAAAAAAATTTTAAAGAAAAAGGTTGAGAAGTGGATAATAAGCGTAATATAATACTAGTGGTAATGTTAAAAATTGCGGGCGCCAAATGTTAAAAATCGCGCGCACCAGAAACTTTGGAATATTAGCGAACATTTAGGGCAAAGTATAATGCACACAAGCCTGAATATATGCAAGCAAGTGTATTACTTAAAAGGATACTAAAGGCAACTATTAAGACGACTCTGTTGTTTAAATAGTGGTACAGTAACCTCGTGTTGTTCTTTTTGGGCCAATGAAGGCCCTATTTTGAAATAAAATCACGTTTTAGTGGTCCAAATTGGATTAGCGCACTTCAAATTACACACCTCCAGAAGCGTACCGACCGGACCGATTCACGTCACTGTTGCCGCGCACAACGTTGCCAGGCTTTACTGCGCTAGTAGCAGCAGGCCAAAAGCAGCGGGAGCCACAGCGGCAACAACGGCCATTGATCGATTTCCCGCCATCGGCTTCGAGATTGCGATTTTGTTTCAACTGCGCCCCGCTAGATGGCATCACGTGTTCCGTGTTAACTTGGGAAAATTGAATTTTTGAACTACTCGCGCCATTCCTCATAGTAACGTCCAGCGGTTCCTTTTAGGGGCGAAGCTCCTTATACCGGCACCCGTTCGTTTCCACCTTTACACACCTCGAGTTCATGGTATATACTTGTTCACTGTATTCATGGCACTGCGGCCCAACGCTCGCTAAACCTTTCTAAAACCAAGGAGGTTACGCCCAGCGATTATAACGTAGCAAACCTTTCTTGTCAAATAGTGCTCAATGTACATGGCAAGGGCTCCTAATGGGGAATGAGAGACAGGAGAATTCGGCTTTTACTTTCTCACGGCTTGCGCTTTGTATCTACTTCCCACCTTTAACCACCTCGAATTCATGGTATATACTAGTTCACTGTATTCATGGCACTGGGGCCCAAGGATCTTTTAAAACCTTTCTAAAACCAAGGAGGTTACGCCCAGCGATTATAACGTAGCAACCCTTTCTTGTCAGATAGTGCTCAATGTACATGCCAATGGCTGCTAATGGGGTATGAGAGACAGGAGCATTCGGCTATTAGTTAACGCGCACGCTGCGAATTTTTTAGGGTGGAAGCTCCTTATACCAGCACCCGTTCGTCCCTCGTAGTCGTAGTCGTAGTGTGTAACCAGTCTTACGCTTTGACCTCCAAGGTGGTGCCGGTGGGAGATATCTCCTGTGCTTTGTTGAACAATAAAAAATCGCAGCGTGCGCGTTAACTAAAAGCCGAATTCTTTTGTCCCTCATTCCCCATTAGCAGCCATTGGCATGTTTCAGTAGGAAACGTTAGTAGAAGCAGAAGTGTTAAAAGCCGACTTCTGCTGTCTCTCATTCCCAGTAGCAGCCATTGTTTACCTCCAAGGTAGCGCCTGGTGAGATTTCTCCTGTGCGTGATTAAACAATAAAATTTTTTTGTTCAAAACGCCGTTGACTGATGAAATAAACCAACGAAAGGTGCCAGATGTTTTCGAAAAGCAAAACGAAAAGACGCCAGATGTTTCTGAATCAAAACAAAAAGAAGACGCCAGCTGCTTAACGAAAGACACCAGGTGTTTTATAAAGCAATGGTTTTATAATCAAAACCATATCGATACAGGTTTGTACTTGCCGATGCTCGTTGCCGTCGGTGTATGCTCGTATGGATAAGGATGCCGAAAGGCGGGCGCGCAGGGCAGCGGCGACACGCGCTCGCAAACAGGACCCTGAAGTGAAAGCACGCGAGACGAAAGCGCGCCGGGAAGCTGCGCGACGTCGCCGCCAAGATTCTGCTGTACAGGAACAAGAAGCCACATCAGCAAGGCAGCGTCAGCAAGATCTCGTCGTACGTGAACAAGAAGCTGCAGCGGCAGGTCAGCGTCGGCAAGATCCTTCTGTACGGGATCGAGAGGCCAAGGCAGCACGTCAATGTCGCGAGGCAGATCTTAAAAACGTTAGACAATGGGAAGCTGCGAGGAAGCCCGCATATCGCCAGGCGAATTAAAGGAAGAAAATTTCACGGTATTACTTCAAGAAGCTTCGCCCAATCTCATCATCATTCACCTCGTGGATCTGCCGTCAGTTTTTTTCCATGAATCAAGCAGAAATGAGTAAGCAGCATTTTATTGCGTCTCTTGATGTACGGAAGGTTCTGTATTTAGTGTTGTCAGATCAATTACTTCTCATTATTTATAAGCGGTCATTTTAATGCCATTGGGATCATATTGAAAATGTCCTACTGCGGCGCCTGTGCTCCTGCGCATTTACTTTAACTTTTTGGGAAGTAGGGCACTGTTGTTGATAATGGGGTCGTTTTAGATATTTTCATACATTAAGCTTTTACTCGGACGTAAATTCTTATTTGACTGTATAGTGTCCCTCTAATATTAAAAAGTGCAACGGCAATCACTCATTAAAAAAATGGCAGATCTCACATACCGTGGGAATCAATGACATGCAAAGCACGAATGAGAAATGTTGATCTGTCACTTTAAAATCAGCACAACTTTACGAAATGGAGGTGAATGATGCCGTACATGACTTCCATGTAAAGATCATCATGTTTGGGTGTGTCGTTTACCTTCGTCATCTATTCACGCCACGTGGTACCAAATTTAGTTTATGTGGAGCTAGCGACACGACCGCGAGCGCGCTATGAGCGGAGCCTAGTATATTGTCATTTTCTTACAAGAAACGCGTTTCAGGATTGCCATGTTTGCACCAGTCATATATTTCGTCATTTATTGACGTCCCGTACCTCCAAATATGGTGCATGTGGATCCAGCTAGCAAAACGGCCGCGAGCCCCGCCACGGTGGTCTAGTGGCTAAGGTACTCGGCTGCTGACCCGCAAGTCGCGGGTTCGAATCCCGGCTGTGGCGGCTGCATTTTCGATGGAGGCGGAAATGTTGTAGGCCCGTGTACTCAAATTTGGGTGCACGTTAAAGAACCCCAGGTGGTCAAAATTTCCGGAGCCCTCCACTACGGCGTCTCTCATAATCAACTGGTGGTTTTGGGACGTTAAACCCCACATATCAATCAATCAATCAATCAATCAATCAATCAAAACGGCCGCGAGCGCATCATGAAGGAGGAACAGAACGGAAAGGAAACTCAGGTATGTTAACCAGTCTGGAGCGACCGGTGAAGGACCCAATATACTCCAATGAAGCGTTGACGTGCGCGCACGCTGGGCACAGCGACGCGACGTTATCAAAACGTGAGCATTTATATATATATAGTCTGACGCCAGGCACGACCAGCGTCCATCGGCGCGACCCGACAGCAACCGGCGCGAAATGCGACATGCTGCATTTCGCGCCGATGCGTTACCCAGACAACACTGCGACGAAATGAACTCCGGCGAGCACGCGCACTGCGCCCCGTCGAAATGTATTGGCGCCTTCACTGCTGCATGTAGTCATGTTCCCACATGACAGGCATCTCAGGATTATCATGTTTGCACCAGTCACATACCTTCGCCATCCATTGGCGTCACGTAATACCAAATTTGGCAAATGTGAAGCTAGCAAAACGGATGTGAGTGCATCATCAGTACGGAATGTAGTCATGTTGTTACGTAATATGCATGTCGTGATTATCATGTTTGGATGTGACGTATACCTATGCCGTCCGTTCGCGTCGCGTAATACCCAGTTTGATACATGTGAAGCTAGCGAAACAGCCGCGAGTGCATCACGAGCGTAGCACGTAGTCATGTTGTTACAGGACAGCATCTCGTGTTTATCATGTTTGCACCATTATCATACCTTCGTCATCCATTCACGTCCCGTAATACCAATTTGGTATAAGTGAAGCTAGCGAAACGACCGCGAGTGCATCATGAGCATGCATTGTAGTCATGTAGTTACATGACATGCATGTCATAATTTTCATGTTAGGGTCTGTCGCTTGTATTCGCTATGGAATCATGTCCTACCATACCAGTTTTGCAGCATGCCATGTGAACTAAACCACCGCAAGAGCTGCAAGACGATAAAATGTAAATCATGACATTCATGACATACATGTCATGATTTTCATGACTAGTCAAATATGTACATACAGTCATGTTATGCCCTACCAAGTTTGGTATCGACACCATTATCGAAACGGCCAGGAGAACTAAAAGTCGTAGGCGGGTAGATAGATAGATAGATAGATAGATAGATAGATAGATAGATAGATAGATAGATAGATAGATAGATAGATAGATAGATAGATAGATAGATAGATAGATAGATAGATAGATAGATAGATAGATAGATAGATAGATAGATAGATAGATAGATAGATAGATAGATAGATAGATAGATAGATAGATAGATAGATAGATAGATAGATAGATAGATAGATAGATAGATAGATAGATAGATAGATAGATAGATAGATAGATACGCCCAAAGTCCCCGAAGTTCGCTAAGAAATGCTTCACATTTAAAAACAAGGTTGATCCCTTCGTCATAGGAATCTCTTTAGCACGAAAGTGAAACACGCTTACCAGAGGTAATGGAATGTTTAGTGTACCTTGATACAGGAGAACTTGCCGAGTGTATGCGTTTTAGTGTTTGACAGCCATAGCGCCATTCAACGTGGATGCACTTGTTGACGGTTGGCACACCTCGAACTCGACGACTAAAATTTATTATGAATTTATTCAACGAACCATAGAGGTATCTGTAGATGTTAACCAGCAAAGCCTAATCAGGGAAAGAGGCGTGATAACTAAGTGAGCGTCGCATCTAGTTGTTGTGGCGCTCAACTGCTAAACCGAAGGACGTGCAATCGAGTTCAGGCTGCGGTGGCTGTATTTTCGATGGAAGTGAAAATGCTGTAGGCCCCTGCGTTCAGATTCGGGTGCACCTTAAACAACTGCAGGTGGTGAAAATTTCCGAATCCTTCCGCTACGGCGTCTGTCATAATCATATGATGGTTTTGGCACTTCAAACCTTTCATTACTGTTCATTCAAACCACTACTTCATTACAGTATTATTATTATTATTATTATTATTATTATTATTACAATGGAAGCAGAAATTAGGCTAAGAGCGCCATTCCTCGGCTTGTTATAGTGTGATTGAACAATCTTGTACCTGAAAATTGGCAGATCCCACGTACAGTGGGAATCGATTACATGTGAAGCACGAATGAAAAAGGTTGACATGTCACTTTAAAATCAGCAGGACGTTACCAGGTGGAGGTAAATTATGGCGTATATGACTTCTATATTATGATTATCATATTTGCACATGTCAGTTACACTCCCGTCACCTCATACCAAATTTCGTATATGTGGAGCTAGCGAAACGGCCATGCGCGTGTTATGGGCGTAGCATGTAGTCGTGTTTTAGATGACACGCATGTCATGATTATCATGTTTAGACGCGTCATTTGCATTCGTCGTCCGTTCACGTCACGTGCTACCAAAATTGGTATATGGGTAACTAGTGAAACGGCCGTGAGCACGCTATCAGCGTAGCATGTAGTCATGTTTACGTGACACGCATATCATGATTATCATGTTCGGATGTGTCATTTACCTTTGTCGTCTATTCATGTCACGCAATACCAAATTTGGTATATGTGGAGCTAGCGAAATGGCGGTGGAGGAGGAGAAAAACTTTATTCATCCCAAGAGGGGAAGGTGCGGTGGTGGACGGTCAGAGGAGCCTACCCAACGTAGGTCTCCGCTACCCTATTGGCCCAATCCAAGATCTGATCCTGGACCTCGGGCGCCGAGATGCACATAGCAGCCTCCCACTGCTCCTTACTATTAATGTGTAGATAATTAGGTGGTGCGTTTCGAGTACACCCCCACATGATATGGTCTAGGTTAGCTCTTTGTTGACAGAAAATGCACAAATGGGAGGGTTATATCACAGTGTGTATAAGATGGCGAAAAGATGGGGTAGGAAACGTACGGGTCTGTAACTGGTGCCATAGTATTTCATGGTAGCGCGAAGCTCCATGATATAAGGGGGGTATATAGTGCGGTGTAGGCGGTAGTGATTTGTTATATCGTGGAAGGGCAAAAGACAATCTCTCGCGCTGAAAAAGGCCGTGTCGTCTAAGGCGCCATCAGAGGCCTGCGCTCGGCCTGTCATTCCTCGAGCACAGATATGAGCCGCCTCATTGCCACTCAACATCGCATGCGCGGGCGTCCATATGAGAGCAACCTCTTGCGTGGGACGATGTTTCTTAAGAATTGAAAGGGCAGTTGATGAAATGCGACCTGCGCTGAAGTTGCGTATGGCAGTTTTGGAGTCACTTACAATCATAGTGATATTGGGCATGGATAGACCTAAAGTGATGGCTGCCTCCTCTGCCTCCTTCGAAGAGTTGACAGTGATGGATGCCGTTGTGAGCGCCTTGCCGTTATAGTCGACAGCAGAGAGGGCATAGGATGAGGATGATGGGTATTCTGCCGCATCGACATAGAGCACGTCATTGGCTCCATGCAATTTTTTCTGAAGAGCTTTTGCTCTTTGGATTCGGCGCTTAGTATGATATGTTGGATGCATGTTTTTAGGAAGGGACGGCATGAGTAATTGTTTGTGTATGTTTTGGGGAATGTTGTATTTAGCATTGGTGAGTGAGGTGAAGTTAATTCGGGTAGACGATAAAATGTGGCGACCTGCGCTAGTGGTCGCGAGCCTTGCGTATTGAGCTGTTAAATGGGCTTCACGGATTTCACATAGGGTATTTATGACTCCTGTTTGGTGGAGTAGTGCGTTAGAGCTATTGATTCCAATGCCTAGCGCGTATTTGTAATCTCTGCGGTGGAGGGTGTTGACCAATTCCTCTTCTGCTAATTTAAGGTGAAGGTAAGGAAGGGTATATGTGATTTTACAAATCACAAAGGCTTGTATTACACGAAGTAACTCTGACTCTCGGAGCCCTCCATTTTTCGCTGAGATTCTTCCTACCATTCTTAGGGTGTTTTCAATGGTACTGCGTAAAGCTTCGAGTGTGTACGTATTAAGTCGGTTGTTTTGGATAAATAAACCTAGCTCACGAATGCGTGATACTGTAGGAATGAGGCACCCATTTAAGTGAACTTCGATCATTGGAACGTGTTTGTTCCGACGATGAGTTGGTAGAAGGAGTAACTCTGATTTAGTTGGGGTACAATAGAGATTCATCTGAGATGTTAGGGCTGCTATATCATCTACAGCTGTTTGTAGGGCGTCTTGAATGCGTCCATTTGAGCCTCCTTTTACCCATAAGGTGATATCATCGGCATAGATGGAGAAGTTCAAGTCAGGGATACGTTGAAGTGCATTGGTTATAAGTAGCATAGCCAGGTTAAAAAGTATTGGAGAGAGCACTGACCCTTGAGGTGTTCCGAAGCTGCCTAGTGTATAGGCCGAGGAATGTTCTGGTCCTAATGTTAATGTAGCTGTGCGGTCTGTGAGGAAGCTTTTGATGTAAGAGTAGATTTGAGCGCCACAAGAAATGCAGTTGAGGCCAGCATATATAGCTGAGTGGGCTACGTTTTTGAATGCTCCATGTATGTCCAGACCAAGGATTGCCTGAGTATCCTCGCTCTGGTTTGGAGTTATGATGTCGTGTTGAAAGCGAAGCATCGCATCTTGCGCGGAAAGTGAGGGCCTAAAACCAATCCTTTCTGGAGGCAGTAGTCCATTATCCTACACGTGTCTCTGGAGGCGTGCAAGCACAACATCCTCCATAGTCTTTCCGAGACACGATGTTAAGGAAATGGGCCTCAGATTTTCTACTAAGGAAGCTTTGTTCGGTTTAGGTATAAATATGACTCTGGCATCTTTCCACGAAGGTGGAAGGGTGCCTGTGTCAAAACAGTCGTTAAAGTACTCGGTCAAAGATTTAATAGAAATAAGGTCAAGATTTCTAAGTAATTGCCTAACTTCCACTTCTGTTATCGGCGCATCTAATGACTCATTAGGTTTCCCTCTGTAAGATGGTATAGAATCCTTACGTGATTGAGGTAAATGCAACGTGCGGAGGTTATCGAAGAGCTGTCCTAAATGGTCACTGTGCTTGTGTAACAGTTTAGTGATAGCGTGAGAGTGTCGTGCGCGAGAAGTGCTGGGGTCTGGCAGATGTCTAAGAAGTTGCCACGTTCGTTTATTACTGAGGTGGTCATGCATTCCTTCACAAAGCTGACCCTATTGTTGTGCCGCCAATTGAGTCGTGTATCGCTCGATTTGTTGGTCTAGCTTCGCTATCCTAATGCGGAGTTTCCTGTTGTGGCGCCGGTGTTTCCACCGTCGCAGAAGTGACTGTTTTGCTTCCCACATATGGAGAAGCGTGGAGTCGAGAGTAGTTATTGAGGTGTTGGGGGGTAGAGTTTTCGTGTGAATTTCAACATCTTTTTGAAGCTGTTGAGTCCACTCGGTAAGGTCTGCAATACGTGAGGGAGCGGTGCTGTTGCGGGTCTCTCTAAATTTGTCCCGTCCTGTGAGCATCAGTGGTTTAGGTGCAATGGATCTGTGTTTTAGTTGTAAAGTAATGCTAATAATGTAATGATCACCGTCGAGATTAGTTTAGGTGTTAGTCCAAACCATTGTGGGGGCATTGTGAGTGAGGGTAAGATTAGGGGATGTATCTTTGTTCACACTGTTCCCCAAACGAGTAGGCTCCTCCGGATCGTTGTGCAGTGTAAAACGATGTGCCTGAATATGGGACCAGAGGGCCCTACCTTTCGGTGTAGATGCGCTGTGACCCCACGCTGGGTGGGAGGCGTTGGAATCCCCCACTATGAGGAGGGTGTGTTTGCCTGCCGAGGCTGTAGCTCGGGCAAATAGGGAATCGAAGCGGTGCCTTTGCTCTTGCGGTCTACTATATACGTTGAGAATGTATAAGAATGGTGAGTTAAGTTTATCAGGTAGTATTTAGAGAAAGTCGTGCTCAATTTCGATGTCAGCAAATTTTGAATAGGTAACTGTAAGGTACTTCTGAGTTAAGACAGCAGTGTTTGGTTTAGTATCAGCCGGGTTTTGATGCGTTCTATAACCTGGCAGCTGCACTACACCATTTGTTTCTTGTAACGCAATGATTGGGGGAGGGGTAGTTTGTGATTTGATGTACTGCAGGAGGTTTGCCTTTTTTCGGCGAAATCCCCTGCAGTTCACATTGCCATACGCAAAGTTCAGTGCGGTTACGAGCAGCCATTTTCGCTAAGTTGATTTGGCTTAGGTTGGGCAAGCTCTGGATGGTTAGCGTGGACCGTGTCGATCCACTGCATGACTCTATCTAGAGTTTGTTGCATCGGTAGCATGGCTTGTTGTATCGAGGCCACGGACTCATGTAGCTTCTGCAAGGAAGCTGTGGAGAAGGTAATAAAATTGTCTAGTTTTTCCTCAAGTTTGGTTACTTTTTCTTTCTTTTTGTCAACCTTCTCTAGTTTCACTTCGACTTGTTCTACTCGCTCATCGAATGACAATGTGAGAGTCGAGACTTTTCGTTTTTGCGCAGGTGGTTGAGCAGGATGCATAGCTATAGAGGTGGTTGAGAGAGGAACTGGTGCTGGTGAGATAGGTGTAGGGGTGAAAGATGAGGCGGGGAGGTGTGTGGAGGTGGATGGTTAAACGGCGGCGAGCGCACGTTGGGCACAGCCATGCTACGTGAGCAAACCTCGAGCACTCTCTAGTCTGACGCTAGGTGCGACCAGTGTCTGTCCGCGAGGCCCGGCGGAAACCGGTGTGAAATGCGACATGCGGCATTTCGCGCCGACGACGTTAGCCAGGCCACACAGCCTCTGCCTAGCTTCGTGATGGAGGGATGCCGCGCGCGCTCAAACGCGCATGTGTAAAACAACGCAACGTGGTGCGTGCCTGAGAGCATATGCCAGGCAGATCGGTGCCTGACATGGCATTACCGGCGTGACACGACGGAACGAACGCCAGCGCGAACGCACGCCGGGTCACGTCGAAGTGTATTGGCGCCTTGAGTGTAGCACGTAGTCATGTTGTTACATGACACGCATGTAATAATTGTAATGTTTGGACGTGCATTTAAATATGCCATCCATTCGCGTGACGTAACACCAAACTTTGTACTTGTGAAGCTAGAGAAACAGCCAGGAGCGCATCATGAACGTAGCACGTAGTCATGGTCGTACATCACACGCATCTCGTGATTATCATGTTTTCACGAGTCACATACCTTCATCACCTATTCCCGTCCCGTAATACCAAATTTGGTGTATGTGAAGCTAACGAGACGGCTGCGAGCGCATGATGAGTGTGGCATGTAGTCATGTTACATGACACGCATCTTATGATTATCACGGTTGCACCAGTCACATACCTTTGTCATCCATTCACGTCCCGTAACACCAAATTTGGTCTTATACATTTTTAGTTGACTTATGTTACCTTCCTGATTTGCGCATCTGACACTTGTTTCTTTATTTTGTCTTTTTTTTCTTGTGTTTTATAAATGTTGTACCCACCCCCTCTGCAATGCCCTACGGGCCCTGAGGGTATTCTATTAAATAAATAAATAAATAAATATGTGAAGCTAGCGAAGCAACTGCGAGCCGACGACGAGCACGGCTTGTAGTCGTGTTTCATGACTTACATGACATGCATGTCATAATTTCACATTAGTGTCTGTAATTAGTGTTCGCCATGCCGTCATGTCATACCATGCAAATTTTGCAACATGCCTTGTGAACAAAACCACCGCAAGAGCAGCAAGGCCATGAAATGTAAATCATGACATTTATGAAGTATATATCATGATAGTCATGTTATGTCTAGTTAAATATGCTCGCCTTTCAGGCATGTTATGCTTGAAGTTATGCCATACTAAATTTTGTTTTGAAATCATTAACAAAATAAAATGGCCAGGAGAGCTAAAAGTCGTAGGTGGCTAGATAGATAGATAGATAGATAGATAGATAGATAGATAGATAGATAGATAGATAGATAGATAGATAGATAGATAGATAGATAGATAGATAGATAGATAGATAGATAGATAGATAGATAGATAGATAGATAGATAGATAGATAGATAGATAGATAGATAGATAGATAGATACGCTCAAAGTTGCCGAAGTTCGCTAAGAAATTCGTCACACTTTAAAAGCGCGTCGGGCTGCCTCTGTAGCCCTCCAGCTATGACGTTTCTCAGCGCATGCCTAAATGAAGAACCTGCTACTACATCCGCGTGTGGTAGGCACGTGGCGCAGGGCTAATTTAAACGCGAACCATTTCTTAGCCAACTTCAGCGACATTGAGCGTATCTATCTATCTAGCCGTTTACGACTTTAAGCTCTCCAGGCCGTTTCGATAATGGTATCAATACCATACATCGTATGGCGTAACATGACTGTATGAAGAACATAGTTAACTTGTTATAACAAGAAAATTATGACGTGTGTCATGAATCTCATGATTAACATTTCATGGTCCTGCAGCTCTTACGGTGGTTTGTTTCACATGGCATGTCGCAAAACTTGTATGGTATCGCATGATTGTATGGGAAACACAAGCGAAAGGCCCTAACATGAAATTCATGACATGCTTGTCATGTCACAACATGACTACATGCCGCGCTCATGATTTGCAAGCGGCCGTTTCGCTAGCGTCACATATTTATTTATTTATTAGAATACCCTCAGGGCCCGTAGGGCATTACAGAAGGGGTGGGTACAACATATATAACACACAAGAAAAAAAGACAAAATAAAGATACAAGTATCAGAACGCAAATCAGGAAGGCAACATAAGTCAACTAAAAATGGATAAGAATTCAAGCACATACAAGACAAAGATAGATAATGGAAACTGCGTATATTTACAAGCATTGCTGAGAAATTGCAGTCTTGAATAACAAAGGGTCTGTTATTGATACAACGGAAGAGGGAAGGTGGTTCCAATCGGCGGCTGTTTTCGGTAAGAAGGCTGCTGAAAAGAACATATACCAAATTTGGTATTCCAGTACGTAAATGAATGACGAAGGTATGTGACTGGTGCAAACATAACAACCATTTGATGCATGTCATGTCACAACATGACTACATGTCACGCCCATAAGGCGCTGGTGGCCGTTTTGCTACCTTTACCTATACCAATTTTTTTTATTACGGGACGTGAATGAATGACGAAGGTATGATACTGGTGCAAACATGATAAACATGAAATGCGTGTCATGTAACATGACTACATGCTACGCTTATGATGCGCTCACGGCCGTTTCGCTAGCTTCATATATGCCAAATTCGGTATTACGTGACGCCAATGGATGACGAAAGTATGTTACTGGTGCAAACATAATAATTATGAGAAGCATGTCATGGGAGAACATGACTACGTGCCACAGTCAAGGCGCCATTACATTTCAACGTGACATGGTGCGCGTGCTCGCCGCGTTCATTTCATCGCATCACGCCAGTGTTGCCACGACAGGCACCAGTCTTTCCATACACAGAGTTTCCTAAAATTAACTAGATGGACTCTGGCGCTGTGATCGTTCAGCAACCATGGGAATGATGGGTAGTACACACATTCGTTCAGTCTTCGTACTTGCGAGCGGCGAATCATGCTTGCGGCTTCGTTTATTGCTGGTGTAGTGAAGAAGAGGAGCTTCAGCGGCATTTCTCGGCGCCTCAGGGGCATCGCCATCAGCATAGGCTCGTGCTTGCTGCGCTTGGCCGGACACTGCTGACTGCCTCGCTTTCTGCGTTATGCTCTGCAAATAAACCACGTTACAAGTGGTGGAGTATGCAGGGTGTCGATCACCCTGGAGCTTCGAAATCGCACTTTACCATCCATTATGCCTACTGACGCAAGCGCCGCTCCAACTCCTCCACGGGCACTGCCTACTGTTCTCTGCGCCGGTTCTCTGCGTCTGCGAGATCCCCCTGTTTTCTCGGGCACAGAAGACAAGGACGTTGACGACTGGATTTCAATGCACGAGCGAGTGAGTACTCACAACAAATGGGATGACGCCGCCAAGTTGGCCTACGTCTCTTTCTACCTGTCGGACGTGGCCAAGCTGTGGTTTATAAACCACGAAGTGGAACTCCCTACATGGTCGGTCTTCAAAACGAGCCTCACACAAGGTTTCGGACGGCCTGAGGTACGCAAACACCGTGCCGAACAACGCTCAACGCTTACATACTCGGTCCCAGCAGCTTGGTGAGAATTTCACAAGCTATATCGAGGACGTTCTGGACCTTTGCAAGCGAGTCAACGAGTCGATGTTCGAAGAGCTTAAGATTAAGCACATCATGAAGGGCATTGAGGACGCTGCTTTTTAAATGTTGCTTTCTAGGAGTCCTCGCACTGTCCTTGAACTGATCGAGTTATGCCAGAGTTTTGACGAGTTGCGCAGGCAACGTCTTTCCACCCGACGTCCCTCGGTGCTCGACGACTCTATGTCCAGCCTTTCCACCCTTGGCATAGGAGAAGACCATGCCCCTCTCCTCTCCAAAATCCAAGAGTTCATCTGCGCTGAGGTCGCTCGTCAGCTCTCTTTGATATCCTGCGTACCCGACAACCACGCAGATTGACGCCTACACTCCGCGACTTCATTCAAGACCAGGTCGCACAAGTTCTTCCTCCCGCCCGTGAACCACCCCCAGTCGCCGCACCTCTCACGTACGCCGAGGCCGTTGCTCGACCTCGACAGCCTGCGTTCCAGCCAGCGCCTATGTATTCGCCACCGTCCTTTTCGCCACCGACCTATTCACCACCGCCTGTGCCGATACCACCTTGGCCGCAGTTTTCTGCCCCCCAGCCGCAAGTCGGAGTTTACTCCGACCAATGACGGACTTACGACAACCGTCCCATGTGCTTTGCTTGTGGCGGTGTTGGCCACGTGGCACGTTATTGTCGTCGTCGCCAGGCTGCTAAGGACATTCGACGAATGCCCTCTTTCGACCCTCAGTTTTCTTCTACGCCTTCAAGCCCTCCTTCCTCTTCCTTTCCTTCTGATCACCCACACGGCCCGACCCGCCGCTCCCCATCTTCACGTCGACGTTCGCTTTCCCCTATGCGTTGCCGTTCCGGACCCACCGACCAGGAAAACTAACGGCCGCAGTTCCCGAGGCACGAACTGCGTCCCCGTCGTCATGCACAAGTCCTCGCCCCTGTCCAGCTAACGTCAATGAAGTGTCAGTCGATGGTATCATCGTCATGGCGCTTGTCGACACCGGAGCCGCTCTATCCGTCATTTCCATTAACCTGTGCCGTAAACACCACAAAGTTCTGACGCCATCATCCGGCCTCTCTCTTAGAACGGCTAACGCACATAGTGTAACACCTCTCGCAGCCTGTACCACACGAGTCGTCATCGAAGGGATTGTGTATATCGTCGAATTCGTAGTGCTGCCCTCGTGTTCCCATGACATGATACTCGCCTGGGACTTCCTTGCGAATAATAATGCCATCATTGACTGCTGTCGCGCTGAACTTGAGCTATCTGCACTTCCTGATGTTGACGCTGTCGAAGCCTCCCTGCCGTGTTATAAACTGTTTGTTTCCGACGACACCACCGTACCACCGCGCTCTTCTCTGCTGGTAACTGTGTCGTGTGACGCTATTTCCGACGGTGATGTTTTATTTACGCCCTCTGCCCTGTTCATTCAACGCAAATGTTCTCCACTGCCCGTCGCTCTCCTTACTCTTCACCATGGCGTCACGAAGACGCTCGTGTACAATACGCTAGAAGGGGCCTTTACCTTTAGTTTATGGTGAACGTCTCGGTCACGTGCATCCGATCGACGCCCGTCATATTTTTGACGCTCCATCTAGTTTACCTTCTACGGACCTCAGCGCACTCATTTCTGACTCTGTTGTTGACCAGTCACTCCTTGACGCTTTCCACCGCTCCATCGATGTCGCAACGTCTTCTTCAGAACGAAGCCAGTTAGTGAACCTGCTGCAAAAGTTTCGTACTTCTTTTGACAGCCACGCTTCTGGCCTCAGTCACACATCGAACATATCTCACAAGATTGACACAAGAAGCCATACGCCTCTACGGCAGCACCCCTACCGAGTCTCAGCGTCGGAGCGCCGTGTCATTGACGACCAGGTTGCTGACATGGTCCAGCGGGGTATTGTACAGACTTCTAACAGTCCCTGGGCGTCACCGGTCGTTCTTGTTAAGAAGAACGGCTCCATTTGGTTCTGTGTGGACTATCAACGTTTAAACAAGATCACTCGTAAGGACGTTTACCCGTTACCGCGAATAGACGGCGCCCTTGACTGTTTGCAGGGAGCAGAATACTTCTCTTCGCTGGATTTATGGTCTGAATACTGGCAAGTTCCTATGGAAGCATCTGACCGACTGAAAACAGCATTTGTCACACCTGATGGATTATACGAATTTACCGTTATGCCTTTCGGCCTTTGTAACGCTCCAGCTACTTTTGAAAGAATGATGGACACTATTTTACGAGGCCTCAAGTGGAACACATGTTTATGCTACCTTGATGACGTAGTTGTCTTTTCCACTGATTTCTACACCCATTAAAATTGTCTCGAGCACGTCCTCACACGTCTCACCGACGCCGGCATTCAACTCAACCTCAAGAAGTGTCGTTTTGGTGCCCGGCAGCTCACCATTCTTGGCCACGTCGTATTGCGGGACGGCATACTTCCCGACCCCACCAAGCTTCGAGCAGTCGCCGATTTTCCGAAGCCAAAGAACTTGAAGGAACTTAAAAGTTTTGTTGGCTTTTCGTCACACTTCTGGCGCTTTATTAGAAATTTTGCTTCCGTATGTGCGCCCCTTGCAGACCTTCTTAGCGGCGACAAGGACCTTTCCACATGGTCACCAGCATGCGACGACGCATTCACCAAATTACGCCACCTGCTGACTTCACCACCTATCCTCCGCCACTACGATCCTGCCGCTCTCACGGTGGTTCATACTGATGCCAGCGGTGTTGGACTTGGCGCTGTGCTCGCGCAACGAAAGGCAGTGTTTGATGAATATTTCGTCGCCTACGCAAGCCGAACTTTGACGAAAGCCGAGGCTAACTACTCCGTGACCGAGAAAGAGTGTTTAGCTATTATTTGGGCCCTTGGAAAATTTCGCCCCTACCTGTATGGTCACGCATTGGACGTCGTCACTGACCAACACGCCCTTTGTTGGCTATCCACACTTAAAGACCCTTCCGGACGACTTGCTCGCTGGGCGCTCAAACTTCAGGAATACGACATCCGCGTTATTTACAGATCCGGTCGTAAGCACACGGACGCCCATATCGGATGAAGGTGTTCGCCTCTCTTCCCTCGAGCCTGCACTTGCGTCATCCGCCTTGCGCAACATGACGGTGGAACAACGAAAGGATCTCTGGATCAGTGGCCTCACAAGCAATCTTTCTGATCCTCTCACTCCTTCGCCGTCTCGCGCTCTCCGTCACCAGGCTAGCAACTTTTGCCTAAGGGATGATCTTCTTTATCGACGCAACTACCTTCCTGACAGTCGCAAGTGTCTCCTTGTGATACCCCGCCATCTTCAAGCTGCTATCTGCGAAGCTTTTCACGCGGACCCACAGTGCGCCCACGCAGGCCTCTTCAAGACATACGCTAGGCTTCGACTCAGATTTTATTGGCGTGGCATGTACAACTACGTGCGAAAATTCGTTCGCTCGTGTGCTCAGTGCCAACGACAAAAATTACCTTCCGGGCAAGTCTACCCGTCACAACCTCTTCATTGTCCTAGTCGACCTTTTGATCGCGTCGGCATTGACATTTACGGACCACTACCATCAACTGTAGCTGGTAATCGTTGGATTATTGTTGCGATAGACCATCTGACACGCTATGCCGAAACACCCGCGCTGCCGGCTGCCACAGCCCGTGACTTTGGAACGTCTCGGTTGCAACGTTTCATTCTGCGTCATGGTGCCCCTCGAGAGCTCTTAAGTGACAGAGGCCGTGCCTTCC
Organism: Rhipicephalus microplus; assembly: GCF_043290135.1. Classification (NCBI taxonomy): domain Eukaryota; kingdom Metazoa; phylum Arthropoda; class Arachnida; order Ixodida; family Ixodidae; genus Rhipicephalus; species Rhipicephalus microplus. Next base: position 154,318,124 of record NC_134703.1, on the reverse strand, counting down.
TTTCTGACGCCTTGAAGGCATTACTCAACGAATGCCGAATCGTGCACCGCACAAGTACAGCGTACCACCATCAAACGAATGGCATAACGGAGTGCTTCAACCGTACTCTTGGCAATATGCTGTCGATGTACGTCGCCTCTGATCATTCGAATTGGGACCAAGTTCTCTCGTTCGTCACCTACGCGTATAATACTGCCGTACAAGCTACTACTGGGTTTTCGCCATACTTTCTTCTGTACGGACGAGAACCTTCAAATAAAGTAGACACTATTCTTCCATATAAACCTTATGAGTCCGAAAGTACAACTCTGTCCGAAGCTGCCCGACATGCTGAAGAATGCCGCCAGCTTGCCCGCTCTTTTTCTACCGAGGACCAGTGGCAGCAGCAATCCCGCCAGACTGGGGACCGTTCGGCTCCAAACTTTCCACCTGGTTCATTGGTATGGCTTCGGGCACCTGCTACCGCACCTGGCCGCTCCGCAAAACTTGTTCCCAAATACATCGGGCCATACCGCGTTGTAGAGCAAACGTCACTCGTCAACTATATCGTGGAGCCCATCATCCCATCCACAGACCTACGCTACCGCGGCCGCGACACTGCCCACGTCTCTCGCCTCAAGCCATATTATTACTCATTAGTCGTTTCTTCTCCCTAATCCGCCAGGATGGCGTCTTTTTGTGCGGAGGGCGATTGTAGTGAAGAAGGGGAGCTTCAGCGGCATTTCTCGGCGCCTCAGGGGCATCGCCATCAGCATAAGCTCGTGCTTGCTGCGCTTGGCTGGACGCTGCTGACTGCTTCGCTTTCTGCGTTCTGCTCTGCAAATAAACCCCGTTACACTGGTTACGGTTGTGTTTTAAAAGAAAGAACAAACGCTTTCGAACCTAATGACCTGATTCGAAATGGTATGCCCAAAAGAATAAGGTTGTGAATGCAAACGGTGAACATTTGCTAGTTCATGTTTCAGTGAGAAAACAGCTCCACGCCACACGAACACAGACGGAGCCAGAAGCAGGCCAGAAGTACAAAAATTAGACAATTCTGTGTACACTCCATCATTCCCATGCTCGCTGAAGCGCTGTGTGTTGCAGTTCCATAGACACTAGCGCCAGAGTTTCCTATAGTGTATATTAGGAAACTCTATGCTGCCATATACTCGCAGGCGTGCGCCGCGCTGCGTTGCTTTGACGCATGCTCGTTTTAGCGCGTGCGGCGTCTTTCCGTCACGAAAAGAGGGACAAGCATTCTTGTCTGGGTAATGCATCGGCGCGAAATGCAGGATGTGGCATTTCGCGCCGGTTGCCGTCGGGCTGCGCCGACGGGTGCTGGTTGCGCCTGGCGTCAGACTATATAGAGTGCTCGCGTTTTGCTAACGTAGCGTCGCTGTGCCCAGCGCGCGCGCACGTCCACGCTACATTAGAGTGTATTTGGCCCTTCATGATGCGCTCGCAGCCGTTTTAACGTGATAACGTTAAAGAGCTCGTGTCGCAGAAAACCCGCCGCCGCTGGTGGCCCCGTTGGTTGTGAGCGAAATATCGTTTGTGCGTCTGTGACCGAAAAATCAAATTGCCAAGATAGCCGTGGGAGGCCGCTACTTGTACACGCGTGCGCTCACGATCACACTGAAATAGCCACACATTCGAAGAAAGAAACATTGATCAAGGTCACAAGGCGCGGTAGTTTCTTTGCGCTGCCACTCCTCCTTCCTTAGCTTCCAGCGCTTTCGTCGGTGTGAGAGAACAGATAATGCAGTAGCAGCATGCGACAAACTGTAAATCCACTTGCACTGGACTAATTCTGTCAATTTTTGCGGCAATAAATTCCCGAGGCAATAAGATCTTCAAGAGAATTCATTCCATGGTTACTTGAAAAAGTGTTTCAGGGCCCCTTTAACGCATTTTGTTCGCAAGTGTGGCGTCGAAAATAAGCTTATTCGGTGATAATAGTGTGCATTGGTTCAATCTACTGTGTGCTTGTTTGTGTGCGTGCGTGTGTATGTATAACAACACATATGAGTAAGTATGCACTTCGTGGTTGAAAGGTGCAACAGGGGCCGGATTTCCCTATCGCGTTCAACTCTTAAATCCGAAGCTTAAAGGAGTACTGTCACTTTTTTTTTTTTGAAGGCGAGTTTGTTCTGCCATAAAAATATCCTGTATACAGAGATTGCTTCAAGCAAGTGTGAAGCTCAGCAAATGCGGATAAGATAATTTATCTTGGCGTTAAAATGATTTTTTTCTTGGCGATTCTATTGACATCAACACTAGCTTGACGTTAAGCTACAACACTAATTTCGGTGACTTCACCCAGCAGTCTGGCAAGTTGGGATGGCGTCAGGCACCAAAAAGCAACAAATAGCAGCCTGGCTGCTTGTCGCCTTCTCGGTCGTCAGCTCGCGGCGTGCCCGTCGCTATCATCCAGCGAACCTGTGAGGTGATCGAGCGGAGTGTAGAGTATTGTACAGAATATACACTGCTCGGAGGGCAAGGGTGTTATTTGACCTGAATCTGTCACCATGGCACTGATATTTTGCCCTGTGAAGCCTTGCGCTAGTGAAACGGGGGATATGTGCAAGTTCCACCGGTTCGCGCCCCATCCTGTGCTGAGACAAGCATGTGTCGATTTCGTGTGCCGCGGCCAAGGCGGAGACTGGGCGCTAAGTAAGCGGAGTTTGCTCTGTTCACTCCACTTTGCATGCAGAGGCGTACACGTACAGCATGCAGTTAATCACCGATTTCGGATTGTCAACAAAGAATCTGCGCCTCAGAAGTGATGCCGTCCTGACGGGTCACCCTGCCGTAACAGCACGTCACGATGTTTTGACAGACTGTCCTAAGAGGGACTGCAGGGGCAACAACTTGAAGCGTGTTAGCGATCCCGAGGTGCGTGCTCCAACAGAGGTCCCTGCCACAACCACGTGGAGCAAGGCAGAACGGCACGACACGGAGGCCTCGAGCAACAAGCGTTTCCGAACAGATATCGAGGTTCGTATCGATTACTGGCCACGTGGTACGCGGCGCGCGTACTTGTGTTCACCTGTCTTGATGCTACACGTGCGGCGCGCAGCAGACGACAACTTAGCCACGGGTGCCCGGGGACACGTCACAATAACTTGCGCATGCACACACCAACGCTTGAGGGCGCTGCTGACACGTCGTGACGTCAGGGTACAGTAGAAACCGAAACTAACTTTTAAAAGCCCCTTATAATTAAGTTTCAGGGTGCCCTCATGCTAACCGGTGCGTTTTCTTAGGCTCTTGGGGCCTCGTCAACCATTTGACGCAAAAAAAACGATAACCGAGACATTCCATGTCAGTACTCTTTTAAGGGTCCCCCAATATTCACTAGTTCCACATATACCAAATTTAGTGTTACGTGACGTCAAGAGATGCTGAAATATATGACTGGTGCAAACACGGCAATCCTGACACGCGTGTCAGGTAAGAACATGACAACATACAGCGCTCACATCTATAGCGTGCTCGCGGCTGTTTCGCTAGCTCCAGAAATACTAAATTTGGTATCACGTGACGTGATCAGATGACGAAGGTAAACGACAAAACCAAACATGGTAATTATGACATGGAAGTCACGTACGGTATCATTTACCTCCACCTCGTAACAGTGTGCTGATTTTAAAGGGACATATCAACATTTCTCATTCGTGCTTCGCCTAATATCGATTCCCACTGTACGTGGGATCTGTCAATATTTTGGTTTCAATGGACGCTATGAGCGAAACCGACGCTTTAAAATCTAGGGACTTTGCAACGTTTCGATTAAGGCGGCCACCTCACGGTGCGTTAAGGCGCTGACAAGATTGCACTTGTATTAAAGACGCGTCAAGTGGGACAGACGCGCAGCAGTACGCTTTGTAGGTGCTAATAGTGGAGGCCACAGTAGGGATGAATTACGCAAGAGGGCGCAGCTACCCCGATGACGAAGATCACTTTCAGGGGAGTAGGCAATTTAGGCAGGTTTACCCCCCCCCTCCCACTTTCGAAAGTATTGGTACGCCACTGTATACCATCACCGAACAGGGGAGCCTAGTGGTCTTATGGTCTACATAAAAGTTTCGACCTTTTCTCCACTGCCGCCACTTTACTGTGGTTACGGACCAGCACGCCTTGTGCTGGCTCTCGACACCAAAGAACTTGTCCGGCCACCTTGATTGCTTAATTCTTCGCTTACAAGAATGTGATTTCAGTATTACATACAAGTTTGGGGAAAAAAAACATCAAGATGCCAATGCGCTTTCACGTTGCCCGCTCCCTTCGGAGCCCCTTAACAAACCCTTCACTGCCGCATTCGAGGAGCTTTCAGCCGTCCTTTCCTCACATGTTTCGTCCTTAGCTACTCTGAACCCAACTTCTCCGAACGAGTGTGGTTTTTTGTTATCCCACCAACGTGCTGACCCTTACTCTCGCCGCATCATGGACCGTCATGACGGAACTTGTCGGCCCCCTAACACCCATTTTCGCCGACAGCTGACGCAGTTCATGCTCGACAAACGCGTCCGGTGCCGTCATATCTACCACCCTGATGATCAACGCTGGTTGCCCGTTCTACCTCGCTCTCTTCGGGCTCTAGTCCTCAAGACATCTACTTTTTTCACACATGTTAATCATCATGAGTGGTCGTCGTCTTCTTCTGGTGTGGGAACTTGGCTTGCCTAGGTTCTGCGTCTCGGGTGTGGTCGCTCCATCGTGTCTCCTGGGCCCAATAAAGGTTGCCTCGACCATTCTATCACAATATTTGATACATTGAATATGATAGCCAATTAACGCTACTAAAAGCTACTATAGGTGTCATGATAACCAGATATTGTAGATTTAACAGGTTTCAAAGAATGTAGAGTGAGCTACATATATAACATACAAAAGCAATGAGTATTTCGAATTGGTGTAAATTAAATTATGCTCTAAACAAAATTTATTGAATATTTTTTTTTAGAATTAACTGCACAAGAAGAGTAAAAACAGTCAGCGTTTTCTAGAAATATCTATGAAGGCATAACTCATCCTCTGGTCTTACACGGTTTTAACGTAAAAGGGTTGTATCGAACACGGTCAGTCGTTGGTCAATGAAAATTTGATATCTGGATCAGATGCTCTTTTTGAGAGCGTAATGGTATTTTAAAGCATGAAATCTGCGTGTGCTCCAACATGCACTACTGCCAGCAGCTTCAGCGGGAAGGCTTCGACACGTGGCTAACAGCCCCTAGCGCCATTTCGGTGGTGAGTTCAGCCTGCTTTAACATTTCCCTGTTGTCGTTTTAACAATGCGCCTGTCGCCCCGCCGTGGTGGTCTAGTGGCTAAGGTACTCGGCTGCTGACCCGCAGGTCGCGGGTTCAAATCCCGGCTGCGGCGGCTGCATTTCCGATGGAGGCGGAAATGTCGAGGCCCGTGTGCTCAGATTTGGGTGCACGTTAAAGAACCCCAGGTGGTCAAAATTTCCGGAGCCCTTCACTACGGCGTCTCTCATAATCATATGGTGGTTTTGGGACGTTAAACCCCACAAATCAATCAACAATGCGCCTGTTTTACGGTACGCGCGACAGACAACACTTATAATAAAGAAATGATATTGCTGGCCCTGTTTTAGCACTGTTGCGCAGTGAACATCAGTGCTATTTTTCTCATTGTAATTTTTGAATACATCAATTTTGAGTGTGACACAGATGCATATGAAAGCTAAAAAAAACAGATCTATAGCAGCAGCTTGTGTGGACTTACACGCCGAATAGCCGCAATATGCGTTGTATAACCACCCTGTCATCACAAGTGGCAACTGACACTTACTAAGATGCTGCTTTTAATTGAGACAAGCCTGTAAGGTGTGCCGTGAGTAGCCGTCAGTTCAGCCCCCTTCCCACATTGTCTCGGACAGCGGCCGCCGCGAATCACCCCACGCTGTTTCTAGGTTATCTGCTACGCACTACAGCAATTTTAATCATACTGATCGAGATAGTGCTCCACTTCTCTGTTCAAGTATTTCAACAGATAAGGAAGAAATGATGGCATCCTCCACGTGTTAAAAGCTTCAAAATCAATGAAACTACACAAAAACCTTGCCTTTATCTAACTATACACATGCTAGAAGAGCATGACATGGTGTGCTGGGTATCACGGCACCGCGAGATCATTGGAAACGTATTGGCAGCAGCTAGCAGCATCTGCCCATGAAAGCGCTGCCAATGCAGCCATAGGTGTCCCTGCACTTCACCTGACACCCTATCTCAAACGAAAGCTGAGGAAACATTGGCAGCGATCATGGGACAAGCAAACACAGAATAAACTTCATCTCATGAAACCACATCTCGGGAATTGGCCCCCAGTATCAAGGTCACGTCACACGTTATCACCAGACTAAGAATAGGACAAACACATAGAACACACTCATATCTTTCATGCAGTGCCGATCCAGCTTTGTGTGATAAGTGTGGGAAACCACTTGCCGTGGTACACATCCTTATTCAATGCACTGAACTCAATCACACCAGAAAAAAGTACTTCCCCCTCTGTCTTCCTAGAACAAGTGGCCGCTTCATCCATTGATGCTCATAGGCAGCGAACCAGTTTTTAAATCTCAGTGATTGTTGTCGTTTTTGAAAGAAGTTTTCACGTCTTGTACCCGGGCGACCCGCATAGCACAGCTGAAGAGAGGCTGTTGTGGCATCTTTATAGAGAAAGCACCGGCTTCCCTGCCTTTAGCCACAAAAGTCGTGAGGAGGCGTCAGTGTTAATGTCCATCTGTGTATATCATGATCACTTGTGTGTATATCATGATCTGTGTATATCATGCCTGTGTATATCGTGATCACTTGTAACTCAATGCACACCCATGAATCACATTACGCGTCATTGCCATAAGTTTACTATCTGTTAGCCACGAGAAGTTGTAGTGGCATCTTCTTGTGGAAGGTGTGGTAGACGTCACGGCATGGACTCTCCGATGCCCGCGAGCGCGAGACTACCTAATGATGCGCTGGCTCCTTGTGCTGTTCTGCTGTTGGCGTTCGCTTTCTGCTAGTCTCAAGCTCTAGACGAATGACGAGAACGCAATCAGTAATTTTTCTGGTAAAAAACATAAATGTTTTACATTTCTTCCTGCACAATCGCGTGCTCGTTCGTAGGCAGTTTGAAAGGGGTAAAAAGTTTCGTCGTGCTGCTAAGCCCGATGACGCATTCCACTTCTGGCTACGGCAACCACGTTCCGACGGGTGCGAAAAGCAAAACACACTTTTGCTTGAATGCAACACTTAGTGACGCACAATCATGTAATCTTAAGACACAAGACACCATATTTACATCATTCGGTTAAGGGGTTCATGGATGATCCCTACATAATATATGAGGGTCTCTACTCCTCTAGTATTATTTTTATCTGTGGAATTCACGTATCTGCGTACAGGACTTTCGCTGGTGTGCCAAGCCTAGCGCTCAAGTGCATTATCGTGTCACGCAAAATATCTCGAAAGCGCTCACGCTGAAATACCACCACCACTGTTGTATGTGTTTTCTCGTGTACTTGCTCATTCAAGACATGGTTCGGTTTCATGTTTCTCTCACGATAATTTTGGAGCTTCATTTCACGGAGTTTATTGAGCTTACATGCGAAAACTCTCGTTGCTGTCAGATTCTGTCTCCGTGCAGAATCGTAGCAACGGTATTGTCTCACTCGTAACTACTAGCTTAATTTAAACCAACGCAAAAACTCATTTTTCTTTCCGTTCATTACCTGTACGACTAGTTACACGACTAGTCAGTGCCTTATTGCAGCGAAGCTCGTTTAAATATTACTTGGGCGATGCCGCTCACTGAACCATCGAAAAAGTTCATTTCGACTCTCCGGCGTTTGTGTAGGAATCGGGGCTTTCAGCTGGGCTCCCATGTGAAGCGAACAATACTGTTTGTAACGGCAGATCGCCCCAGAATTTCACGCAAATCAGGGTATAGGACTACACAAACTCCGACGACCGTTGAGAATAAACTTGTACACATGATCTTAGTATACTGAGATATCCCATCATTTCTGAAGTTACTGTGTGTGCGGCAGTACCATTTTGGTAATTTTCCAAATATGTAAAATTTTTGATTATTACAGTCGTTTTTTTTTATTGATATGATATATAAGGAGATGTTGGCGCACCAGGGACAGTCGTATTCATGTAAAGTGTCTTGTTGGAGAAAGTGCAATTTCTTCAAACCATTTGGATTATTCGCAGATTCAGGCGTTACTTCTGTGGTAAAGCGCATTATATTTAGTAGATGGGAAGCATTATAATTTCATTTCTTATACTTAGGCACAAACATGTTACCATCCTGGATTCTATGCCTAGTTGTAATCACATTAGCATACCTTAACATGTTTTTCCATATCACCAATTTCTTGGCGTACGCGATGAAAAGAACAATTTTCACAATAAATCTTCTGTTCGGACTGCAGTCTGCCTATTTTAAGCTAAATAATGAAAACGTTTTGCAGACTCGATAAGCTTCATAAGTTATGAAGCTTTTCCCTTTGTAACTTGAGAGATTCACAACACGCAGTTGAGGAGTAATCATTAACGTATTGCAAAAGTGCGGGTACGTGGTGGGCGCAGAAAAAAAGAGAGAAGCGGCGGCGGAGAACGAGTGTACTTGCCATGACATCATATCGGCGCGACCTCAGTGACGCGTCGATATGATGTCTCAGTGATGATGTCTCAGTGAGTGTGCTCACTGAGACATCAGGTGTGCCTCAGTAACGGCATTGTTCACTCTCATGGCTAATACACAGTTGTTATGCTTTGATTTTAGTCCTCTGCGCAGCCATAATACACCCTGTCATCGCAGGCACTGTTAGCCGCCAACCCCACATGAAATGCATAGCGCTCTTTGGCCACTTATGGCCCTTGTGCGACAAAACCCCAGTAATAATCATCATCATGACATCCAGACTCTGTGTTTAGAATAAGTGGTTAACGATTTAGAGTACTTGGTACTCTACTATGGGAGAGCACTGAGCCGTCCCTGATACATAAACTTGAGTTTCTTGAGGAACCCGAGTACGAGTAACTTTGCCACAAAATTTATATTGATAAGAAATCAGTTTTAACGCACCAGTTTTGCAGAGGATTATATTGATTTCTGCAGGGCGTATATTATTTTAGGTGTGTGATTTTGCCCTTACTGTGCGTCACTTATGCAAGTTCCAAGTGCTTTTATACCAGAACACCCAGCAAGGGAGCCAAGCCGGAAGAATGCGTTTACCTCCAAGTCACGAACTCTGCACTAAAGGGGTTGTTCTAGGGATAATACACAACACAGTTGCATGTACAGCCCATCTATTATTGTGCCTGAATTCATTAAAACCAGTTTTAATTTACTATCAACAATTTATATTGGGCTGCTTTCCAAGTTTGATTGGCGAGACAAGGCTAAAATACTAAAGAAAGGATCTAAATTTAAAAACACAACATTGGGTATCGGTGAAGGCTTTTTCCCAGGAATATAAGACATTATAAAAAAGCTTTGGACAGGTGCCGAAGCAAACTGAGATAATAACGAAAGAGTAAACTTGGCCTTTGACAAGCTGTACATAGATAACCGAGCATACGTCTGGGACTGGGAAAAGGGAGAAAGAATACCGCTCGAAAAAACCGACGGAAGCAGCAATCGTCCGATAACCAAACGATATGACCAGTCACTTTTCAAGACCTAAGAGGACATTCTACAGTTTCTTCGTGGGTTCGGTCAAGAAAAAGTGAACGTTCTAATATTCGCGTGGAGCGCTCGGAACAAAAGTGTCTCCGATTGGTTGATGTGAATGTCCGGAGCGTAAGCAATAAGACTGAACTCATGGAAATTGCCTTACTTGAATGCGACCCTCATGTAGCGATTGTGTCTGAGACATGGTTGCGCCCTGAAACAGCTGACGATGACGTATTTCCACCTTCGTATGAAGTGTTTAGGAAAGACAGAGCTACAAGGGGTAAAGACACAATACAGGTTACAATTATCGCGAGTGTTGATGAACTAGAGTGTGTATGCACCAGACTGTCTTGTTGGAGCCATAGCTTCATTTTATATGCCATATACAGACCTCCTGAGGCTATACGTTTGAATGCATGGCAAAATTACGTGAACATATATATGTCCCAGTTTCGCAACCAGAAAATGTTATTAGCTGGGGATTTTAACCTACCTTCTGTTGACTGGGAACGCTTTACGACGGGGCCCTTGAACCGAAAAAGAGACGGAGGCTTTGTTCGACGTCACACTTACTCATAAGCTGATGCAAGTTGTGAAAGAGCCAACCCGTGTGCATGGGTCCAGTAGTTCCATTCTTGATTTGGTATTTATAAGCCGTGAACTAGAGCAGCCCACTGTTTCCGTAGAACAGGGCCTGTCCGATCACAACTTGGTTAATGTATCCGTTCCCCTTACCAGATGCCCGAGTGATAAAAAATCATTGGTTTGTTGTTTCAAAGATTACTCACGAGTAGATGACGTGTCTGTGACAGACTACATCGAATCGTGTTTTGCTGTATGTGAGGCTGAAGATGTGTGAACAATGTGGAACTGATTTTAAAAAAATGTGTCACCACTGCATAGACAACTTTATTCGGAATAAACGTAAGAAGGTTCACAAACAAACTCCTTCGATTACGCGCGATATCATTCATTTAAAGCGAAAAATAAAGCGATTACCGAAAAAGCAAGCGCAGACTAGTGCTCTCTCAACCCTCAAGGTCTGTTTTGCACGGGTCGTACGCTCCTCTAAAGATCGCTACTTTATGACACTGCTGCCCAATTAATAAAAAATGACCCAAGTAAATTCTGGAATTATATTGCCGACAAAAAGAAACCCGTGACAGAAATAGCGATTGAGGGCGTGATTGTTACTGACCAGAAAGCGGTGGCTGAGCATTTTAATACGTATCTTCAAAGTGTGTTTTCTGGTTCTAGTACATACGTACCAAGCGGTGAAGTGTTCGATCCATCTGAAGCATCTTTTGTGTCTTACTCTGGCGTATTCGCGATGCTTTTAAACCTTAAGTTCAAAACATCGTGTGGACCGGATGATCTGCCAAATATGTTTCTAAAAAGGCATGCTGAACATGTCACAAAATTCCTGTATAAATTTTTTTGTGTTTCATTGTTGTCATCAAAGCTACCAGGTGACTGGAAGGCCGCTCGCACTATTCCCGTATTCAAAAAAGGGGACCGTCTTTCTCCTCAAAATTATTGCCCTTTATCTCTAACGTCATCCTGCTGTAAATTCATTAAACATGTTATTGTCACCCAAATAGTAAATTGTTTTGACCAACATTGTATTTTGACACAATTTCAACACGGGCTTAGAAAGAGATATTCAACAGTAACGCAATTGGTTACAGTAATCCACTCATTTGCACTAAATCTTGATAACAATAAGCAAACTGACATAATTTTCTTAGATTTCAGTAAAGCGTTTGACAGAGTACCTCACGATAAACTGATTCAAAACTCTAAGCGGATTGGCCTTCCAAACATTCTCGTAAACTGGATTGCCGAATATCTTACTAACCGGTCACAGTTTGTTGCCATTAATGACCACCGTTCACCATCTCTTCATGTCTCTTCAGGTGTGCCCCAGGAAAGTGTACTAAGGCCATTGCTTTTTCTCATTTATATCAACGATATTGTCAATGTCATAACACTTACAGTACAAATTAGATTATTTGCCGATGATTGTGTTTTGTTTCGCGATATTTACTCTGTTCATGATCAAAACAAACTTGACAAAAATCTTTCCAATATAGATCAGTAGTGTAATGAATGGGAATGACCCTCAACATAGTCAAAAGTGTCTGTATGCGTCTGACACGTAAAAAAAACCGCTAGACTATATCTACCAACTAGGGCCGTCAACCCTGAGAGACGTCACTAGCTATAAATATTTGGGCTTGACCATAACTAACAATTTATCTTGAAACGTCCACATAGACAACGTATGTTCAGCGGCCCTCCGAAAACTTGGCTTTTAAAGACATAAACTGCGTAACTGCCTTCCAAATGTAAAGCTTCTTAGTTATTTTTATTTTGTAAGGCCTAAATTAGAATACGCCAGCACAGAATGGTATCCTTACACTAAATTTAATATTGATAAAATTGAGCGGGTTCTAAGGAAAGAAGTTCGTTTTATATACAACAAATACTTACCATCTGATTCACCCTCTGCGCTAAAGACTGCAAATGGCATTCAGCCACTTGCTTCGCGCAGACTCAAACAACGGCTTGATTTCGTTTTCTTGTTACTTAACAATAAACTCGCCATTGATCCATCACCATATCTATCTTTCCTATCAACTGGGCAGACCCGACATCGCCATCCCAATTTGCTTACCCCATATTTCGCGAGAACTGATGTCTTTATGTATTCTTTCTTTCCACGGACAGTGTTGATTGGAACAAATTATGTGATCCCATTCATTGTGAATTAAGTAGAGTGAATTGCGTTATGTATGGTGCATGTTATTCCTGTTTTTTTTATGTGATGTGCCCTTCCTGCTTGGACCATTTATGGTTCGCATAATTAAATAAATTTATGGTTCGCACTAAATAAATAAATATTTTATTGGCGCAATGACATTGCAAGCCGCCAAACTTGCTTATGACGATGTTTTGCATTTCAAATATAGTTGTTTTTATAGATGCCCAAAGTCTAGGCAGGTATACATATAATAGGCACAAGTGAATTCAGTTAGGTCACACGACACTGCCCCGATCCTTAGCAATATCCATGAAATTCTCCCTAGAATGGCCGCTATTCGTGCGCAGTCATGTACGCCGTGCATGTCTCGTCTGAATACGTACGGCTTGAAATTTTCGAGACCTCATACTGTTGAAAATGTCAAATTTACATTGCCCATTTGCGAAGAGACGCAATATACTCATCTTAGCCAACGGTAAACGTTCGGCACACAGGGGTTCTTTTACAAGGGGGGGGGGGGGGGCAGGAGACGAAGAACAGCTTCTGACAAGCAAGAAAAGTGTCCGGATGAAGGGAAATCTAGATCCCCTCCCTCTCACCTCTGTACTTATGGCCTTCTGGCCTTCTGGTTCGGTACGCTTATGACACGGTGTTCTAGCTCCCAATAATTATGATTGTTAGAATCTCCGAAGCCAAGTACTGTTTTACTTATTCAGTTATCAGCGGCATTGACCACGCGCTTCTGCTGCTGTTCACAGTAGAAAAATTTTTGAATCATATCTAACTTCAGGTAACGTGTGTAATAAATACGTGACTCTAAAGCCTCACTGTGCTGATCAGATATCTTTTCCTCATTGTTCTCATATCAATAGTACCCATTTCAATGGTTTGACCAAATGAAAATAAATAATTTTTGATCTCTTGCAAGAGATTCAGTTCAGAGTATTCCCAAGTGACTGCGAAAGTCCTGCGGTCTCTCCCGATACCATTTGAGCAGGTGAGCCCGTGTTTCGGTCACTTTTCGAAGATTGCCCGTACCGCCACGCTGGCACGACAGTCAAGCCAGTAGACAAGGCACGGCCGGCCTGACAAGTCGTCGGAGCAAGCGGGTGCCCCATCCGCTGCACCGGCGCCCGAAATGGAATTCGTGCAAGTCGAAGGGGAGGAGATATCGCTGACAGAGTTCGGAAAAGAGCAGGGATGGTGCGAGATCAAACGAAACACCAAGAAGGCGGGTGGAGACGCCGACCCAGCGAAGAACCAGCAAGCAACGCCAGCGTCTACCGAGAAGGCGGCGTTTATTCAGAAAGCGACGCAGTACGTGCGGAAGATCACCATGACGAGCCGAATGCCCAACCTGCCAACGTATGACTACAAGATCATCGTGCGACCCCGGGATGGCTTCAACGTATCCCACTACCAGAAGGACCGCGTCCACTGCTGCATACGCAACGCTGCAGGGGTGGGGCGTGAGGTAGCCGAGGAGGACAGCGTCTGTCTCATGAGCGACAAAACGTTATTGTGGTAAGCACGCCGTCAGAAGATCGCGCTAGACAATATGGAGGCATTTGCAAGCTGCGAATTGGCGACCGTGAGTTCGAAGCGAGTGCCTACAGAGCGGCTCCGGAGAACACGTCCAAAGGCCTCATCAGGGGCATATCGCTAGACGAAAAGCCGGCAGACGTCGTGAGAAGTCTGGTTAACCACCGCAACCCGAACGTCCTGCATGCCAAGCGCATGGGAAACACGACCAACGTGACAATCCTTTTCGACGGCTACTACGTGCCTCGTTACGTGAACTACGGCGGGATGGTGATAAGGTGCACTCTTTACAAGAAACATATCGATATGTGCTACGGGTGTGGTCGTCTGGGACACAGGGCCGACGTGTGCCCCAACCCGAACGACAAGAAGTGCCGTGGGTGCGGGTGCGGTAACCCGCCCGACGATCATCGGTGCGAGCCGGTGTGCCAACTGTGCGGAAAGGGTCCCCTCACCGGAGACCGCAAGTGCAAAGCTAAGTACAAGACACCCTACCTAGTCAAGCGCCGACAGTGGGAACGCAGAATGCGCGAGGAGGCTGTGGCCGCTTACAGCAGAGCAGCACCGTCAACGACGGGGAGGAGGGCTACGGACGACGCCACGCACCGAGACGACATCGCGGCAACAGTCGATCGGCCTCGAGGGAGACCTGCGCGCGGAGCCGCACTCGCTCCCGTACTCGTTCTCGAGCCCGCTCTCGCAGCGTCTCCCGACTTCGTTCAGCGAAGCCTCGCAGCACGTCGACGGCCCGAGCCAACCACACAGCGGCAGCCAAAGGCGGAGGAGAGGTTGACCCCCATAAATTGAGGTGGGTGGACGTCGCCTCCGGACGCGCGCCCAGCGCACGGCTAACGCGAACCGAGACTGCCATTGATAGAAACCCAGATGTAGACAGACGCGGCAGCTCTGCTTACAAACGCAACAGCGACCCAGAAAGTCTAGTGCAGAAACGATTGGATCAATTCGAATCATTAATCCAAGAACTAAAGCAGGAAAATGCAAGGTTAAGAAACGAAATTGCCACGTTGAAGGGGGAGGCCCCGACAGTTCCCTTTCCTCCTCCTCCTCCAATTAAACCCGTCGCAGCCGACGCGGCTGCTAGTACATCCGAGAGAGTGGAGGAAGTCATGGAGGCTGGACACGCGCACCCCGCACCCACCAAACGTAAGGCACTTGACCCGGAACAATTCGACGCCAAATCGCAGAAACGCGAGGAGAAACTCCGCGAACGAGTCGATAGACTCGACGACAAGGTAGACGCGATGATGACCCAACACGCGCAGCGAACCGCGCAACTTAACAACGCAATCGCTCAGCAAACCGCACAAACCGAACAGTTGAGCATTGCAATATCTCAGCTCACAAAAATGGTCGCGACGCTGCAAACGCGCATAGACAATATCGAAATGCGACTTCCGGCCGCAGTGGGTCGCCCAGTACGAACGACTGGGAAACCGTACTTTAGGTCGTTACCCGACGAAGAGGCGCAGGATCAGCCGGACGGCAAACCATAACACGTACAGTCACCATGGCTCGACACGAAACCACACAAACACAACGCCCACAACAGCATAACACACGAAACACGTTCACTATCTGGCAGTGGAACTGCAGGGGGTACAGGAGGAAACGGGCGCTTCTCCAACAATTCTTACGTAGCCGGCAACGACCGGACGTAATACTATTGCAGGAAACCAATGACCCGGTCAAGCTGGCGGGGTACAAATCTATAGACGAAGCTGTGACCGCGGGAGCCCCACCGGCCGCTGCAACGCTAGTGCGACGCAACCTCACCGTGGCGCAACGCGAACTTATGAACGTTAGCATACTGCATGTTTTCATAGAGCTCATTCCGACAAAAGGGCGCGGCCCCAGCCTGTTTGTGCTGAACGTGTATAGCAGACCCAAAGCCAGACACCGCTTTAGCACGTTACTGCGAGAGGCGCGCGAGGCAGCTGCCGACGGGCCCTTGCTCATCGCGGGCGACTTCAACGCGCCCCACGCGGCGTGGGGGTACGGCTACGAAACGGCAAAAGGTAAGTGCCTTTGGGACGATGCGCAGAATGAGGGCCTCGAGCTCATCACAGACCCTTCCGCGCCTACGCGCAGGGGTAACAGCGTATGTGCAGACACCTCACCCGACCTCACATTTACCAAGAACGTTGCTAGCGCGCGATGGCACAATACACAGGAGGACCTGGGTAGCGATCACTCAGTGATCGAGATCCAGGTCGACGCTGAACCTCACCTCCGCGTTCATCGGGAAGGTACCAAGGGCAAGAACCACCGGCTGGTGGATTGGGACGCGTTTCGCAAAGTCCGGAAAGAGCAGAATCGTGGCAATTCGGCTATTGAGGATATAGATAGCTGAACTGCGACGCTCAAGGGGGATTTAGAAACGGCGACGCGGGAGGTTCCGCCAGAAGCCCAGCTCGAAGTGGTAGACAGCAAACTCCTACACATGTGGGAAGCCAAGCGCAGCCTGCAAGACAGGTGGAAGCGTCAACGCCACAATCGAACGCTGCGCAGACGCATAGCACGGCTAAGCAGGGACATGGAAGAGCACGCGTTACAGGTATGCAAAACGCAATGGGAAGAGATCTGCAATGGGATGGAGAACCAGCTGGGACGGGCCAAGACGTGGCATCTCCTCCGGCACCTCTTGGATCCAGAGGAGACGAAAACATCGCACGCACATAAGCTTAACAAGTTGCTGCACGACTACAAAGGCACCCACGCGGACTTTCTAGATGACGTGCGAAGCCGTTACTTTCAGTCACGTAGCCCCCTCGCGCACTCGGCATACGCCTGGGAGGGTGAGGGTAACGCGGAGCTAGACGAGGACTTCAGCGTTGCAGAGGTGAAGGCGGTGCTGCACAGGCTCAACACAAAGTCGGCGCCAGGCCCGGATGGGATAACCAACAAAGCGCTACGTATCTTGGACGATGAGTCGATAGAACAACTGACGGCTTACATGAACGAGTGCTGGAATGCGGGTGCTATACCGAACTCGTGGAAAACGGCGCGCATAATTATGATCCCCAAACCGGGCAAACGAGTACAGATTGACAACCTTCGACCGATATCCCTGACGTCCTGCGTTGGTAAGGTCATGGAACATGTGGTTCTCGCTCGCCTTACCAACTACCTCGACGACCGAAACATGCTCCCACACACGATGCTGGGGTTCCGTCGTAACCTTTCCACACAGGACGTTATGCTTCAACTCAAGCACGATATCGTAGACAATCCCACACGATCCACCAAAGCGATACTCGGGCTCGACCTCAAAAAGGCGTTCGACAACGTTAGCCATGCTGCGATACTTGAAAGTATACGAGCGTTGGGACTTGGCGAGAGAACGTACCACTACGTACGGGATTTTCTTACGGGCCGCCGGGCCCGATTAGCGATCGGCGAACTAGAATCGCAGGACATATACATGGGTTGTACGGGCACGCCGCAGGGCTCCGTAATCTCGTCCATGCTCTTTAACCTCGTGCTTGTCGGATTACCACGAAAACTCGCTGAGATAGAAGGCCTCCACCATAGCTTGTACGCCGATGATATCACCCTCTGGGTTGCCGAGGGAAATGACGGCCACGTAGAGCAAACGCTGCAGGAAGCCGTCGACGTGGTGCAGGACTACCTTCGCGACACTGGCCTCGAATGTTCCGCAGCTAAATCGGAGCTCCTGCTCCGATTTAGCTCCTGCTCTATAGACCATCGCGCAGAGGCCGTAAACCCAAGAACGCCGATTCCACATTCGAGTGCGCATATAGAGAAATTAATGTACGCACATCAGACGGCGCTGTCATCCCACAAGTTAACACTATTAGGGTACTGGGCTTGCGCCTGTCCGCCAACGGCCACAACGGCGAAACCGTTCGCAGACTAGAGGGCGCGGTCAATGAAACAATCCGGTTGCTGAAACGAATAACAAATCGGCATAGCGGAATGAAGGAAAGCAACACCATTCGCCTGGTACATGCTTTCGCTATGAACCATATAACGTACGTCGCCTCCTACCTCAAGTGGCAGGCGACTGAACGCACCAAACTAGATTGTCTCATCCGCAAGGCGTACAAACGCGCAATCGGATTACCGGCCAATACCAGCACTGAAAAATTTCTCGAGCTGGGGTTGCACAATACTCTAGATGAGATAATCGAAGCACACAACATCGCCCGGTACGAACGTCTGGCGAAGACCAGAACTGGTCGACACATTCTCGAGACACTGGGTATCAACTACCATACGCAGCGCGGCGAAAAGGTCGGGATACCCAGATGTATTCGCGGGCGCATCGTCGTTATGCCGTTGCCTAAGAACATGCACCCGACACATCACATTGGTCGGCGCAACAGGCGCGCCCAAGACCTTGAAAAGAAATTCGGCAATAGCAAAGACAGAGTTTACGTGGACGCGGCCCGTTACGACTGCCACCGCGGCTTCGTGGTCGCGATCACGGATCATGTAGGAACTTGCGTCACGAGTGCGACGATAGGCACGGAAGACACGGAGGCGGCCGAAGAAGCTGCCATAGCACTCGCGATAGCCACCACGGACGCCGAGGTGATAATAGAGAGTTTTAGTACTGCGGAATGGTGCTACGTACGCATCACGCAAGCGCCTTGCGTTACGTGGCGTCGTTTGCCACTAATCGGCTTTTAGTACGCCGTAGTACCCGCGTACGTAACGAGCGCGAAGCGTGTTGCGCCATCTGGTAGGTCAAAATAGAAGCACGTGTTGTTGACAGCTAATGTGAGCCAATCCAAGTGTTATAGACAGATTATGGCCATATTTTAAGCCACAGAGCCGGTCGGTGCTTGCCTTCGATGCCGCCATTTTGCAAAACGAAGTCTCGCGCTGTCGTGAACTTGTTCGAGAGCGGCGCGATCTCCTCATACGTACGCACGCACGCATCTCATGCGTGCGTACGTAGCTGCTGCGTACGTAATGCGATACGTGCGCGTTGCGGTCTGCGCATGCGCACTACGCAGAACGTGACGTCCTTACGTACGCAACGCCGCCACGTACGCAGCGTACGCAGTACTAAAACTCTCTAATAGGTGACTCGCAGGCGGCGATACGCAACTACGCCAGCGGCCGGATCTCCCGCGAAGCAGCCCGCATTCTCCAAATTCACGAACGCAACATCTGCCGCAAAAACGACAGTTTCCTCGTATGGACCCCCGCCCACACAGACCCTCCGCTTGCGGGCAACGCGACTGCCCACGCCGCGGCTCGAGGACTTACACGCCGAGCTGCGACGCCTGCCGACAGTCCCGATGTCTCGCACACTTCGACAGCGATGCGGGAATGGACGTGGGGGGATCGCATGACCACTTTCAGAGACATCACGCAACACTACAGACTGAACAGGTGCAAATATCCACCACCCCACGCCAAACTAAACAAGAAACAGCAGGTTGCCTGGAGACAACTACAGACACACACGTACCCGAATCCGGTGATCCTTCGCCTCTGCTACCCAGGCATTTATACGTCCGACGCGTGTAAGGCGTGCGGAGCCAGAGCGACGCTGCAGCACATGCTGTGGAAGTGTACCGGTAACGCGCAGTAGTCCCCTACGAACCCGGCAGACATGGCAGTCTCGAACCGCGAGGCGCGATGGGAGGCGGCTCTGCTCAGCCACGACCTTGCTGATCAACTGTGGGCCGTCCGGCAAGCCCAGGATGCCGCCCGGGTCCAAGGACTCGAGGCCGTCACCTAGGCCGGGGTGCTTGTAGCCCCACCCCGCTCAATGACGCCGGACATGTTCAATAAAGTTTTTACTCACTCACTCACTCACTCTTGCAAGAGCTTATCGAGCTAAAATTCAGTGCTTTGGCGTGTAATTCCTCAACGGTAATGACAGCATATGCTAGACGTGCAGGCACAAAGAAAGCCGGATTCAAAATAGCGCGCCGGGGCAGCCGAAGTGCATCGAAGTTCTTGCGCGCGGAGCGCTGTGTTTTCAAAAGTGCTAATCGACTGCAGTTCCGCCTCACCGGGGGCAACGTAGAAGTCATCAGGCAGGGAGGCGCGGTTACCCCACTCAACAGTTCTGGTACACTCCATCCTAGTGGCGTCTACACCCCCATTGTGCATGCGCGTCCCCCTATCTCTTTCTCCTGGGTTTTCCGTCCTCTTTCTTTCCTAACACCAACGCAGGCAGCGCTGTCTGCCCTCGCTCCCCCTCTCTTTCCTCTTGAAATTCCTCTCCCACTGGCGTTTACGCTGCAATACGTACTCACATTCTCTCCCCCCTCTCTCTTCTAATACGTTCTCACTCTTCTACCTCGCAATGCCGATGCAGGCAAGAGCTGCTAGCGTGTTTTTTTTTTTATTGGAAAAATTGGCAGATCCCATGTACTGAGGGAATCAATGATATGCGATGCACGAAGGAGAAATGTTGATATATGTCACTTTAAAATCAGTACAACGTTACGAGGCGGACGTAAATGATGTCGTACATGGCTTCCATCTCATGATTATCACGCTTGGATGTGCCGTTTACCTTCGTCATCTATTCACGTCACATGATACCAAATTTAGTATATGTGTACGTAGCGAAACGGCCGCGAGCGCGCTTAGCGTGGTATGTTGGCGTATTCTTACATGACACGCCTGTGAGGATTATCATGTTTGCACCAGTCATGTATTTATTCATCCATTGACGTGACGTAAAACCAAACTTTGTATATGTGGAGCTAGCAATGTGGCCATGAGCGCATCATGAAGGGTCCAATATACTCCTATGTAGCGTTGACTCGCGTGCACACTGGCAAAACACGTTAGCAAAACACGAGCGCTCTATAATCTGAAGCCAGGCGCGACCGGCGCGACCAGCGTCCGTCGGCGCTGTCCGACGGCAACCGGTGCGAAATTCGCGCCGATGCGTTACCCAGACAACACTGCGTCTCCTTCTTTTCGTGACGTAGTGACGCCGTACGCGCTGAAACGCGCAGGCGTCAAAGCAACGCAGTGCGGCACGCGCCTGCGACTATAAGGCCGGACCAGCGCCTGGCGTGGCAATGCCGGCGTGACGCGACGAAATAAAAGCTGGTGAGCACGCGCACCGCGTCACGTCGAAATGTATTGGCACCTTGACTATGGCATGTAGTCACATGACACGCATTTCATGATTATCATGTCTGCACCAGTCCTATACCTTCGTCATCCATTGACGTCACGTAATACCAAATTTTGCATATGTGAAGCTAGCGAAATGGCCGCAAGCGCATCATGAGTGTGGCATGTGGTCATGTTGTTGCATGACATGCATGTCATAATTACCATGCTTGGATGTGTAATTTACCAATTTCGTCCGTTCGCGTTGCGTAATATCGAGTTTCGTACATGTGAAGCTAGCGAAACCGCCGTGAGCTCGTCATAAGCGTAGCATGTAGAGATGTTGTTACATGACACGGATCTCATGTTTATCTTGTTTTCACCAGTCACATACCTTCATCATCTATTCACGTACCGGAAAACCAAGTAAAGCTAGCGAAGCGGCCAAGACTGAATCATTAGCGTGGCTTGTAGTCATGTTGATACATGACACTCATGTCATGATGTTCCTGTTAGGGTCTGTCGCTTCTGATCGTCATGCAATCATGCCATACCATACCAGTTTTGCAACATGCCATGTGAACGAAACCACCGGAAGAGCTGCAGGACCATGAAATGTAAATCATGACATTCATGACATACATATCAAGATTTTCATGTTATGACTAGTCAAATACGTTCTTGATACAATCGTGTTATGTCATGCAAAGTTTCGTATTCATACCATTATCGAAACGACCAGGAGATCTAGAAGTCGTAAGCGGATAGATAGATAGATAGATAGATAGATAGATAGATAGATAGATAGATAGATAGATAGATAGATAGATAGATAGATAGATAGATAGATAGATAGATAGATAGATAGATAGATAGATAGATAGATAGATAGATAGATAGATAGATAGATAGATAGATAGCTACGCTCAGTATCGCCAGAATTTGCTAAGTTGGCTAAGAAATGCTTGGCATTTAAAAAACTGGCAGCATATCCACGGAGTGAATGATGGAGAGTGGGGCGAAGCATTCGTCTGTCCATTCGTTCTTGCTTCCGTCCGTCCATGCGTCCGTTTGTGTGACCGTTCATGCGTCCATCCGCCCGTCCGTGCGTGCGTCTGTTCGTGCGTATGTTCCGGCGTTCATTCATGCATCCGCCCCTGCGTCCGTTCATGCGTCCATTCATACATCTGTCTGTGTGTCTGTTCGTCCATCTATTCAACACTTCAAGTACCACCATCTCGCATCTTTTCATCGTATATTGGATGGATGGATGCTATGATGGTGGTGGTAAAAAACATTTATTTCAGAAAAAGTTTACTAGAGAGTGCCGACGTGGCCCATCGGCGTGCTAGAGTGGCAAGACCCTATTCCGGGACGCCAGTGGAGCTGGAAGCTGCCCGTGCGCGCTCCACCAAGGAGCGTTGTGCAGCCAAGGTAGAGCAGCCGAGCAGGTGCTCCTCCCAAGCCTCTCTAGTTGGGATAGGAAAAGGGGATGAGAAAGGGACGGGATTAACTGGGCACGATGCTACGACGTGATATGTGTCGGCGAGCACATGACAGGTCGAGCAGGTGCCATTGATTTCCGGCAAAAAGTGCCTGGCGACCGCCGGACTTATAAAGGTGTTCGTCTGCAGGCGGCGTAGCAGTCGTTCGTCCGCTTTCTCCAAACCGCGTGCGGGGTCCGGGTAGAGGCGGCGCGAAGCCCGGTAATAAGCCAAAATTTCGCGAAAGCGCGTCAGGTTGGTATTGCCAGATTCCGTCTCGGGACATGGAGGGGCAACGGCCCGGACATGAGAAGCGCGGGCAGCGGCATTTGCCGCCTCGTTGCCGGGCAGGCCCGAGTGGCCTGGGGTCCACACTATACGAATGGGATGAGGGTTAAAGCGCCAAGAGGCTGCCTGTAGTAGGCTAGCCGCCAGCGGAGCAATGGAACCCTGAAGGTACTGAGAACAGGCCGAGCGCGAGTCCGTCAGGATGGTGCGTGAGGCAGGGTTAGAGGCGGCCAAAGCTATGGCAACCTCTTCAGCGTGCGTTACTGTGTCTGCTCGAAAGGAGAGGCCATCTACGTGTTTGCCCTCTGTAATCACGGCAGCCGTGAAGTGACCCGAGGGGGAGGGACCCGAGACGTCCACGTAGAAAACACCAGGACGATCGGAGTGTCGCGTATGAAGGGCCGCGGCGCGTGCTAGTCTACGGCCAGGATGGAGGTCAGGGTTCATATTACGGGGTAGAGGTTCCACCCATAGCTTTTGACGCCAGAGCTCTGGTACCGGCTGCAGAGGGTCTTGGTCAGATATCGGGTTAAGGCCAAGTCTGTGTAGAAGACGGCGCCCTGAAGGC
The DNA here is from genome assembly GCF_043290135.1 of Rhipicephalus microplus. NCBI lineage: Eukaryota > Metazoa > Arthropoda > Arachnida > Ixodida > Ixodidae > Rhipicephalus > Rhipicephalus microplus. Next base: position 154,294,707 of record NC_134703.1, on the reverse strand, counting down.
GTCTGCGACAGTCGATTGATTTGGTTAACGCGATGAGCTTCGCGCATCTCTGCAAAGGTGTTGTGTACCCCCAGAGCCGTGAATCGGCTGTTGGAAGTTGCAATAGGTAGGTCCAGAGCGCGTTTGTATACTGAACGAAGAAGGACGTCCAGCTGGTGCTCGTGTCGACGACGCAGGTGAAGGTAAGGCAAGGCGTAGAGGACGCGACTGGTCACAAACGCGTGGGCCAATCGGAGGGACTGAGACCCGCGGAGGCTGCCGCGCTTGGTAGAAACTCGCCGTATCATGCGGCTCACCTGTTCGCTGGTGCGTCTGAGGCCTGCTATTGTGCCCTTTGGATCCAAGGACGATGTAAGGTGAAGGCCAAGAACCCGAATATTTTGCACTGACGGGATGGGCCCGGACGGAAGAAAAATTTGAGGCGGCGGTAGCGGAGAGACTGAAAGAAGAGCCGATTTAGCTGGAGAGCACTCCAGGCCGCATGAACCTGCGTAGGTGTCCACCAGAAGGGCAGCCTTTTGCAGGCGTTCTTCGATTTGCGCTAAGGAGCCGGTGTTGGTCCAGATTGTGATATCGTCCGCATATAGTGCGTGTTGTATTCCCTCGACCTCGCTTAGAAGAGAGGGGAGGTTCATCATCGCCAGGTTAAAAAGCAGAGGAGACAGAACTGCCCCTTGAGGTGTACCCCGCGTGCCTAATAAGTACGGGCCGTGTTCGGTAGAATTAAGGCGAATGAAGGCGGTGCGATGTGATAGAAAGGCGCGAATGTAGTTGAAAATCTTCTGCCCGCAGTTTGTGGTAGACAGGTTAGTGAGTATAGTGCTGTGTTTGACGTTGTCGAACGCCCCGCGGAGATCGAGAGCGAGCACGGCTTTATCGTTATGGCGCATACTAGTCGGCTCTATGATATCGTGTTGAAGCTGGAGCAGGACGTCCTGCGCCGACAGATGCGGGCGAAAGCCAAACATCGTGTCGGCAAAGGTGCTCCTGGCCTCCAAGTAGGCTGAAAGGCGTTCGCGAACCATGGTTTCCATGAGTTTGCCTGCGCAAGACGTAAGTGAGATGGGTCTCAGTGCCTCAATACTAACGGACTTTGCCGATTTGGGAATGAATGTCACGACCGATGTGGTCCATTCCGTTGGAAGCGGAGAACCGTCCCATATCGAATTGATAAGCTGGAGTAGCGAGAGGTGTGCTTGGTCGGGAAGATTTGCCAGGAGCGATACTGTGATTCCGTCGCGTCCAGGGGCCGTGCCCCGTCGCATTTTCGTGAGTGCAAATCGTAAATCAGAAAGCGTGTATGGGGCGTCGAGGTCGGTGTTAGGGGCGCCGGAATACGTATATGCTGGGCCTGCGGGATCAATTGTGCGGCAGATGTAGCGGTCACAAAGTTCTCGTGCGAGTTCATCCGTAGTGCCCTGAAATGCATGCAGAACACGGTGGAGCTGGCGTTGCGTTTCTCCCCTGGTGGTGGAGGGATCGAGAAGGCTTCTAAAGAGTCGCCACGCACTCTTAGAGCTCATCTGGTTTGCAGCCTTCGAACAGGTGTCTGCCCAGTTAGCATCGGAAAGTTGTGCGGAGTATGCGGCCGCCTCTGCAGTGAGCGCCTCAATGCGAGCGCGAAGTTTCCGATTACGTTTGTTGCGTTTCCAGCGCCTTATGAGCCCGCGGCGAGCGTGCCAAAGATGTAGGAGGTGTGGATCGATTGCAGGAGTCAAATTAGAGGTTGCAAGGGTGCGAGTGTTCGCTTGTTTCATATGAAAAGCGTATGATGCCCACGCTGCATATTCGGTCGAGGAGAGGCCGGCGGGGAATGGTTGCATTCTGAACTGAGTCCAATCGGTGAGACGGGCTTGGCCCCAGTGTTGGCGCATTTTCTGCCGCGGTGTGAACGAAATGCGGAGTAAAAAGTGATCACTGCCTAGGTTTTCGCCTAAATTTTCCCATGTAGCATCGCGGATGTGACGGGTGAGGGAGAGGTCGGGGCATGTGTCTCGCGTGACCGAGTTGCCGGAACGTGTGGGTTGTGCCGGATCGGTAAGAAGCGTCAGGCTCAGCGAGGAAATGAGCTCCTTGAGCTCTCTGCCCCGGGCCTTCTCGTAGTGGTAACCCCAGTGAGGGCTGGGAGCTATAAAGTCCCCGACAATCACCAGTGGTTGTCGGGCCGCTATACGCAGTGCCCGATGGAAGAGATGCGCAAACGAAGCCCTCGCAAGGCGAGGGGGACAGTACACGTTTAAGATATGTATTGATGGTTGGCCCCTCCGCTGAGACAGCACTGATATCATGCAGTAGTCGTAAGGAAGATCCAGATCGAGGTCGATCTGTATCGCCGTGTAAGCTTTATGCACGAGGAGGCATGTGGTGGTGCCGCCTACATAGGAGCAGTATCCAGAAAGGGATGGAGCAGGGCCAGATTCTTGGAGCGCCAAGACGGCCGGCTGAGAGCCAAGTGAGCTGAGGAAAAGGGAAAGATGTGAACGCTTTCGCCTGTTCCCGAAGCCTCCAGGGTTCCACTGTATGATCTCGAATTTAGACGCAATGTTTGAACGGGACGTACGATTGGTAGCCATCGTGACTGTCCTAGGTTTTATATTTGGTCCTCCATGTCCCGCTCGGAATCCTCAGAGGCAGGGAGGGGCACGGAGGCCGCATTGTCCGACGACGGGGTGGTGGTAGCCACCTTACGACGACGCCGTGGAGCTGTACCCTCACTGCTCACCGAGCAGGAGCGGGAACGCGATGCCTTGGGTTGAAACTGGGTGATTGCCCAGGCTTGAATAGCCTGGGTAACCTCTACTACTATGCGTTGGACCGAGAAGCTGGTGAGGAGGTGATTAATCGAAGCTTCGACGCGCGTGAGGCGTTCCTCTACGCGCGGGGTGTGCTCTTCGCTAGGGAGAGTTTGGTTAGCGGGCAAGAGAACCTGAGGTGCCCCAGGAGCCTCAAGAGCTTCTGGAGTAGATGTAGCACCGGTTCCGAGTGCTGGAGTACACATGGCTGCTTGAACCGGCGGTTTAATGGGAGTGGACTTAGCGCGAGGACTAAGCTTGGACATAGCTGGCGTAGCCGCCTGGACAGAGGAGGCAATACCGGATGGCTTTGCAGTACACTGTTGTTGGGGTTGAAGTCGCTTAATTAGGAGTTCGAGTTGTTTAGTTAAAAGAGAATTTTGCTTTTGAAGTGCCGCAACTTGCTGGCGAAGGGCCGCAAGTTCGGGAGAAGGAGGATCGACAGAAGGGGGTGAGAGAGGCTTAGAAGCAGCTTTCCCTGCCCAACTGCTCACCTGAGGTACCGCCGCTGGTGCTTTGAGCGGTGGGAATGCTTGAGAGTCGGCGTGGAGTGGTGGAGCCGAATGATGCAGGTTTGTGCTGCTGTCTGGCTGTGACGAACATGAGGTGGTCCCTCGAGGAGATGTTGAGGGCTGCTTGCGTTTCCGATATTTTCGGTATTTTGCCGTGCAGCCACTGGTCCCAGTCTCATGGGCGCCATGGCAGAGGAGGCACTTGGGGTGGCAGTCGTGGGCATCTAGACCTGCAGGTGCGGGGGTTCCACATTTGGCACACTGGGTTGGAGCGGCGTGAGGGCACTGAGGTGGTCGATGACCGATGGTACCGCACTTGGTGCATACAGGGACCGTTTTCTTATAGGCGCGGATATACGTCGCCACGCAGTGGTAGAAGAAGAAGCGGGGTAACTTCGTGCCCTCGAAAGTCACCACCGCCGCCGCGGAATCTCCGAGTTTGCGGACCGCAAGGATAGTACCTTGAGGCCAATACAGTTCAGACTTTATCTTTTCCGGGCTTTCAGCAGGGTTTACATTGATGACGCCCTTGCATGTATCCCCTGGTGCCTTGGCGTGGCCTCGAACGGGCAGCTGCTGATCCCCCACTTGCAGCTGGAAGTCCCCGAGGAGTCGCTGTGCCATAGGCAAAATGGTGGTGCTACAGACCAAGATGTTCTGTTCCCAGATTGGCCACACTTGAATTTGCGTGGTAGTCTGGTCGCCAAGGTAGCTGCGGATGGCGTCGCCCGCGCGATCGGCCGGGACAAATGTGCGTAGCTCGCAGGGAACGCGAGGTTTCAGCACTATGATGTAGTCGTCGCGAGAGAGGCGAGGAGTTTGACGTGGACGCCACTTGCGTTGCTTCGCTGGCTGCGAGGACGGAGCAGAGGTAGGCACACCGCCGAAGGGATGGCGCGCCGGCGTTCCTTGCAGGGCTGGGGAATGGTGGCCCGCGTCTCGTTGTTGTTGAGACGCAGACTTCGATTTCGCTTGCTTGCGTTGCCACAGTTTCACCATGTCGTCGAGGTATTCATCTTCTGATGGCATAGTGTTTTCGGAGGATGAAAGCTCCATGGACAGCATTTGGCTTGAGGTAGGATCATAGCCCGTAACCACGTTAGCGGCCGCCATCGCCGGGCTGAGAGCCCTTAGCGAGGCGGCGTTGTAGCCGGGAATGAAGGACGTCCCTCAAGTTGTCAAAACTGGACCCACCTGGACGAAGGTGTTGTCTAGGCGAAGCGGAGATTTTGGCGGTGACGATAAATCCAAGTTTCAGGGGTACCAAGGTGGATGTCCGCAGAAATAGCAGAAAATCTACGGAGGCGATGTGGAGTGCGTCCGTCACCATCGAGCGCTCGCAGCGCCCCCCCCCCCTGCTATGAGCGTCCCCTTTATAACGGGGTGGTGACAAGTATGCCACTAGGCTCGACAAAAAAAAACCTTTTTTCCCTTTTTTTTATGTTGGCCTAATGCCTCTACTTCGATAAATTCTATCTTAATTGAAAAAAAGGTAAATTTTCAGCTTAAGTTCTCTGCCATTTACGGCACACTGTCCCTATTTTATTTTTCCAATATTTATTTTTGTCCTTTCTCTCTAATTTTCTGCCACCAATACTCTAACCGTCTCTTACTTATTTCAATCGCGGGTGTGTTCAGCTTTCCATTGTTGTCCCTAAAACCCAAGGCTTCCTGTAGGCTCGTGCCCAAACGTACACCTGGGAGGATATCTCCACATTCAATCAGAACATGCTCCGCCGTTTCTTTATCTTTCCCGCAGCATGTGCATTGTTCTTCTTCTTTACTGAATCTTGCTTTATAACTACGCGTTCTAAGGCAACCCGATCTCGCTTCAAACAGTAAAGCGCTTCCCCTTGAATTATCGTAAAATGCCTCCCTCCTTATTTCATTTTTGCCCTTTCGGTAGTTACTCAGAGCCGGTTTTTTCTCCATAACTGCCATCGAGTAAATCCTCTCCGCCTCCCTGACTTTTCCTTTAACGCTCTTTGTTGACATATGGCTCACAATACCAGCCGTATATTTACTAGTGAGTCTTCTAGTTCTTTTTCTCCACTGTGTGTCCACGCTCTTCCTATACAAATAACGGAACACCTTCTCTGCCCATCTACTCTCCTTCATATTTCTTAGCCTTTCCTCGAACCTTATTTTGCTCTGCGCTTCCCTCGCCTCAAAACCTGCCCACCCCATATCGCCCCTTACAGCCTCGTTTGTCGTCTTCCCGTGAGCACCCAACGCGAGGCGTCCCACAGTCCTTTGATTTACATCCATTCCCGATTGCACCTCTGCCCTCATGCACACCACTGAGTTCCCAAAAGTAAGCCCTGGAACCATTACACCCTTCCACAGACCTCGAAGCACCTCATACCTATTGTATCCCCACAACGCTCTGTGCTTCATTATTGCCGCATTCCTCTTTCCTTTTGCTGCCGAGGCTTTTTCCTGTACCTCCATGTATCTATCACTCTCATTTACCCATACTCCAAGGTACTTGTATTCACTTACCCTCGGTATTTCTTGGCCTTGTATGGACACCGTCTGATCACAGGGATCATTGAATACCATCAATCCACACTTCGTTACACTGAATCCTAGTCCAAGAGCTTCACCTTCCCTTTCGCATATATTCGCCAGCTGCTGTATATCATCTCGACTGTCCGCAAATAAGACGATATCGTCCGCATAAAATAAACCTGGAATCTTCTGCTCAATCATCATGCCGCCCTGTTTGTGTGACAGATTAAAACCAATGTTGCTACCTTCTAGCGCTTTTTCCATACTCACCATGTACAGCATGAATAACAGTGGGGACAAAGGACATCCCTGTCTCAGACCCCTGCTAACCTCAACGTTCTCTTTGCTACGCATTCCTTCCCACTCTATGCAAACTGTATTTTCTCGGTATATCTCCCTCAAAAGCTGTATACAGTCGTCGCCCATGCCCATTCCTTTCAATATATCCCACAAAATTTCCTGATTAACGTTGTCGTATGCCCCAGTGATGTCTAGAAAAGCCACGTACAAGGGCCTATTCTCTATTTTAGATATTTCTATACACTGAGTGAGAACAAACAGGTTATCGTCTAACCGCCTGTCGACTCGAAATCCGTTCTGAAGTTCTCCCAAAATATCGTTATGTTCGGCCCATGTTTCTATTTTCATTTTTATTGCTTGCATCGCCAACCTGTATAGTACCGATGTTATGGTTAGTGGTCTATACGAGCGAATCTTGTCCTTTTCTCCCTTGCCTTTATAGATTAAGTTCATTCTACTTTGTCGCCAACTGTCCGGTATTTGTCCGTCCTTTAAGCTTTTTTCTACTGCTTTTAACAATGCTTCTTTAGTGTTATGTCCTAGTTCGTTTATGAGGCTAACGGGAATCCCATCTAAACCCGCGGCAGTGCGCTTTGGAATTATTCCTTCGGCCTTTTTCCAGTTGAAATTATCAAGTACTAGCTCTTCCTCTGTTGCTTTCTCCGCCACACTTTTACTCACCGGGGAGATCCCCTGGACGCTCTTTTGAAACAAATCGGCTGTTACCTTTTGGATGTAACCTAGCGCTTCGTACCCTTCCAATTGATTTCCTCCTCCATCTAGAATATGTTGTTGCGTTGTGACAGACTTCCTACCTAGCGCCTTTATGTGGCTCCAAAAAATCCTAGGCGCGGCCTCCTTTTTTTCGTGTATCTCTGTCATCCAGCGTTCACTTTCACCTTTAATTTTTGCCTCTACCAATTTCTGTACAAGGGATTTTTTCTCCAAATATATTTCCCATATTTTTTCTATATTCCCCATATAGAAGCACCGCCATCCAGCGGACATTCCAAGGACTAAACGAGAGGTGGCACACGCACACTTTCTCACGGCTTGCGCTTCGGGTCTACTTCCCACTTTTAACCACCTCGACTACATGGTATATACCAGTTCACTGTATTCATGGCACTGCGGCCCAACGCTCGCTAAACCTTTCTAAAACCAAGGATGTTACGCCCAGCGAGTAAAACGTAGCAACTTTTTCCTGTCGGATAGTGCTCAATGTACATGCCAATGGCTGCTAATGGGAAATGAGAGACAGGAGAATTCGGCTTTTACTTTCTTACGGCTTGCGCTTCGTATCTACTTCCCACCATTAACCACCTCGAGTTCATTCTTGGTATATACTAGTTCATTGTATTCATGGCTCTGCGGCTCAACTCTCGCTATACCTTTCTAAAACTAAGGAAGTTACACCCAGCGAGTATAACGTAGCAACCCTTTCTTGTCAGATAACGCTCAATGTACATGCCAATGGCTGCTTATGGGGATTGCAGCGTGCGCGTTAACTAAAAGCCGAATGCTCCTGTCTCCTATTCTCCTTTAGCAGCCATCCGCATCTACAGTGAGCACTGTTTCTTATTGTTCAACAACGCACAGAAGAAATCTCTCTTTGGCTCCACCTTGGAGGTCAAAATATTAGACTTGTTATATACTACAACGGCTACGCGGGACGAACGGGTGCCGTTATAAGGAGCTTCGCCGCTAAAACTGACTGCTCGCACTGCACAAGCGTTCACTGGCCTCTCCGTAATATACGCACTGAAGCTTCACTTCCAATGTGATGCCAATGGGAGATTTCTCATGTGCGTTGTTGCACAAAAAAATCCACAGCGTGCACGCTAACTAAAGCGGACTTATGGTCTGTGTCTAGTCTGAGTGTTATGTCTCTCACTGCCCATTAACAGCGTTGCGCATGTTCCAGTAGTTTAAACTGGTCCATCACTGCATGCTATGCGCCTCTCGAGATTTTTCTCCTGCGCAACGCTGCAATGATTGTCAGCGTCAATGCCGGCGCCCCTGTAAGCGCTAGCGCCCGCTGCTTCGCACTTACATATGGTTCTCTTTAGCGGAAGATGTTTTATTTTTTTTAGGTGATACAAATTTCGAACAGTAAGCAAGGTTCTGAATAACCCACGACATTTCTATCGCTGAAGTTTTACTGTATGTGGTATTTGCATGAATTATACAGTACATTCTCTCCTGTAAGAAACACGAATCCTCGGCTCACACCATAAACGTATGCAATGCCAATTGCAAAGCAAAAATTAACAGGGCAGAGCCAAGGGAAGTTTTGAGGGGGCAGTGTGTGCAAGACAAGTGCACTGCACGCCCAGTCTAACCGGACAAAAAAAGATTTAGGTTGGGTGTACAATGTTGATGTTGCTGAAAGTATGTTAGACCGAGTTATTCTTAAGTGACGAATCTTGCAATGTGAATCTTTATGGGGTTGTCTTGGAGATCTTGCTTTTCTTGTTTGCAGATAGAATAGGAATTGCCTGTTTATTTAAACTTCCCTTCATAAATGAGTTCTCCATGAAACTAAAAGACTTGATTACTGGCCCCCTCCCCTCACCCCATTATATAGTGGGAGTATGTTTGCATATTGGTCGCATTAATTTTTTAGTAGCAGATGCGGAGTAGTTACGTAGAGTTGGAACTATTATTGAATTTTCGTTGAATTTTTTTATGTATATAATATGATTCAGCGGATTTAAAATGCGACAGAATGTCGAGTTGCTTACAATATTAGTAGTTGCTCTGTAAGTATTCATTGAACTTTTTCTTAAACTTGCAATAATTGCATGATTGAAACTCTGAGGAAGAAAGTTTTGAATTTTGACAGACGGTCCTCGATAGTTGGAATTTTACACTTCCTGAGTGCAATGTATTCAGTACAGTACCCACAAGTTGGTTACGGCTACAGGCTAAAGTACGTGAAGTCTGCCATTACGTAGCGGCTAGTAGTATTACGAACAGACCATTTGCGGCCATGCAGGTCTGTCGGTGTTATGCGTGCCTGGATACTGCACAAAAATTCTATCCACCAGCTTCCCACGCATGCAATTCACTGGTATCGTAGAAAACTTTCGCTATTTAGAACAAGAAAACGGTTTTTCTTCTCTTTCTTACCCTTCTTTTTTTTTTCTTCCGTAAAGTGCACTTATAGCCAGAGCGAACTCCGAACCCTTAAGCAAACAAAAATGCATTTCCGAGGAGGGCATTGGGATCCGGATTACCATGTTTTCAATGAACGCAGCGGCGAAATGGAGTGATGAGCAAGAGACGCAAGGGCGAAAAGCAAAAGCAAGTATATGCACGGAGGTAGAAAAAACCTGCACGTGAGTCGATAAAGCATCGTTATTATATGCTCCCCCTAAGCTGGAAGGCATACAACTGCGCATGGCGGAGGCAGGTGGAAGATTTATGGCGGGCACGTGACGCGATATCCGTCTTGGACAAAGCTCACCGCCGGGCCTTGTTTGGACAAGGCGTACGGCCCGCGGTGAACGTCGGGTATAAAGTCGTCCCTGGCACATCGCGATGCGTGGTGATAGTGCCCCCTGCCGGTAGGGTGCGAATCGATAGGAAAACAGAACGCCCCGCTCCCTCGAGCAAACTTGGGCGTAAACAACGGAGGTGGTAAAAGACTGCTCCGTCACTGTTGGCGTGTTGCGCAGCTGCTCTATCGCTTTCTCACAGTTAGTCGTCGTCGAGGGTAAGACACAGCACTGCTTTTTGTAAAAGTTTTCTTGGTTCTTTTCTTGTGTATATAATCTTGTATAGCACGGAGGAAATGAATCACCCATCAGGTTGTGGGTACAGTCGACCTCAACGCCGTTGAGCATACTGCTTTGCCTCTCCATCCAGCCATCTATACAAGCACCAACTACAGTTTGTTACCGCTTCTATGTTTCTTCTTTACTGCAGTAGTCAAACAGAAAAGAAAACTTTCTCTAGGTTCAGCAAATCAACTGAGAAGCTCAAGAAGATGAATTTCACCTTTAGTTTATCTTCAGCGAATGCTCAGGTAATCGAAAGACTTTTCCGTCATCCTGTTCACTGCACCCAGTACACCCTGAATAAAGTACAAAGGCTGCCGACCTTTAAGTTATGCTTCCTTGAAATACCATTGCGCAAACTACGTAGCTACATCAAGCAAAGAGGACATAAGACGAGTGCTACCCTGCGTCTTTTTTTAAAACATGTCTCCGTCGTTTTTACACTGCATGGTATCGTAAATACCCCGTATAACAAGGGCAGCTGCCGTAGCAGTATACGAAAGGCAAAAGTGCTTGCCATTTCGGCATTGGCCGCTGAAAAGCTGTGTGATATGCGCTCAGTATACGCATTCAGCCTTCCTCTCTATAGCGTATAAGAGACCCACTTCTATGTGTCTTGTTTTTCTGTTTCGCTGCAAAATCAGGCATATATGACACTGGATGTCCAAGTTCTTCTTTGTGGGAGGATGACACATCGCACTCGCCGATGTGAAACGTGCGGCCGTGAGTGGCTATTTGGTCTGCCAATGCGTTAGGACTCTCTCAGTCACCGGCGTAAACAAGCCTATGTGGTCATCTCCACACAGAAGAACGTGCACTTGAACGTAAAGTGTTCCAAAATCGCTAGAGGAAACTCTGGCGCGCCGATCGTTCAGCCATCATAAAAATGGTGGGTAGTACACACATTTGCCTAATATTCGAGCTTGTTGCTTCGAGCACACTCGTGGCTTCGTTTGTTCTTGCGTTTTCGCGTTTGTTTTCAATAGAAAAATGGATCCTTGTGGTCTTCATGAAATAATTAAAAGTAGCTGGTCTTAGTAAACTCAAAAACACGCTGCACGTACGGGCGTCTCAGAGAACGAATACAATAGAACGAATGGGAAGCCGCATGTTCTGCTAGAAGAAGATAGGCTGCAAGCATTCTCTGGTCACACATGTACGGGCGTATATCTACAGGCAGGCTGTCAAGCTCGAATAAATTATTCGGTGGTGGTGAACATGCATCAACATTCACGGTATCAATTTTTCGGGACGAAGCAGTCATAGGTACTCAGAGGAGCACATGTGTTATTTACGTAACGGGACAACAGCAGCTAGACCGAATCAGATTATTTCGGACACTACGGAAAATGGTGCGTGCGTAAATATTTCGTGAAGGCACCTCGAGAAAACTCGTCGCCTTTGCCTTCCGAGCACAATACCCCACAGATCTCACGGACACCAAAGGTAATTCAGTAAGCTTAGAAGGCTTACACAGCGTATCTTTGCAAGTGCAACGTTATTTACTTGAGAATCGTGCATAGCAGGTTGTCAAACTACATGCCATTTCAGCGATGTTAAACTATGGGTACTTGTGCAAGCTGTACAGAGAGAGGATTGTGCACTAGTCGCTCCGGCAATAGTTTTTGGCACGTAACTGGTAGCCCTCGCCAAGAGGGCATTGAGGCCACGTCTATGATGCTACTAACCATATTGGTATTTTATTCGTTCACAAGACTTTGGGCCAATATAGGGATGAACCACTTTAAAATTTTGTACGGAAAACGCCTTACGAAAGCTGTCCGCACTTGCCATAATTCGGCAATGGTATTGAAGTTCGTCAAAGGGAAGTGTAGTGCTGACATCCAATATATACCACACTTACATGGAGCCTACAAAGTCAGTACTGTCTGGGCCCATCAAAACACTTAACGTTCGATGCCAGACGCGTGCTCCTCTTGTTTATTTAAGGAGACCTCTCTCCCAGAACCCCTGTAAATGCCCTTGGTCCTTCCTCACAGCAGCAAAGAGTTTTTTTTCTTTTCATAGAAGCGGTTTTGGTCTTACCCAGCCTTAAGAAAATGAACGACCTGCTTCGCCCTTCAAATTTTACCACCAAGTAGCTCTAGTAGCAAAGCGACAGCTACGGCGAAGTGCAGCAGCCCCACGCAATATCCGGTCACTCCAGTTTTCTCGGTGGTGCCGGATGTGCCTGGCAGGCAATACCAAAAATGCCGTGGATTTTGATCGATTTCACTGCCTACAGGGACTGAAAGCTCCAATAACTTCCTCTTTCTTATTTCGGCCAGCTTCTTTTTCCGTGCTTCGTGCGGTCATACAAGTTCAGGCCTTCATTTTTTTTCACTCTACGTTTCGGCCGAAAGCATAGCAATGCTTGTATGCTCTAGGGAAAAAAATGCATCTTCATGAAGTGAATCATGATTAGGGGGCGAAGCTCTTGGTATCGCACCAGTAAGTAACCCTACCTTACGCGTGCGTTGCCTCCCATAAATTGTATTGAGGGAAATAAAGTGTACACAGAAATATAAATTTATTTCGCCCCTTCCAGTCGTCCTGGATAATACAAGGAGAATTTTAAACATTGCTGGTGTGCAGCACGTGTCTGGAAAGTGAATCTAAGAAAACGTACTTTTACTGGTGGCAAGAAGCCATTTTAATATGAGTAATTTGTTGAGACATGTAGTGCCTTTGTGATACAGATTTTATCAGGACGTCTCAACATCTAGGTACAATTTAGTAGAAGTAAACTCATAATTACGGCCCTGTATACGTTATTTTTTTCCGGAAACAGCTCTAACAATAGCTCTCACACCGTACAATTCGCATATGTTTTTTTTTCAAAATAAAATTTATGAAAGGATAGGTTGGTGCCAATGCGTGGCAACAGCTGCTCCTCTTCTCTTGCACAAAGGTCGACATCGCATATTTTGTAGCAACCACAAGGCTATACAAATGTACATCGCACAACGCTTACACAATGAGTCGACGTTCTTCAATACTGAGTGTCCACACCACACAGAAATGTGTCCGCACTACATAGAAATGTGTCCACACCACACAGAGTTTGTATAAATACAAGCAATCATGCCAATTTAAGTGTTCACACAAAACATTAAAATTCAATAAAATGTCTAAGGTGATCTTGTCGCTTAAGTACTGAACTGTTTTCAGAAATTTCTTCCCAAACCAATCATAGTAAAACACAAATACTGTTTTGAAACATACCGGTTAACAGTGACGAAGTACATTTTTTTTGTTTAGTACTATTCAGCTATTTATGATTCCTCTAGAAAGTGAACGACTGCACACGCTGCAGCGGCTTGTAGCTTTCCTTTTGGCCATGTACCCAAAATTTTCGCAATTGATGGTGGTAGCTTATTCAAAGAATTGAGTTTTTGTAAACGGTTCTTTCGAGGTACGTCATGATTACTACGATGCAAAAGAATATGCTCCACATCTTCTTGCGCTTCTCCACATGAGCAGGTAAGACTGCCAGCTTTCCTTATTGTATACAGGAAAGCCTTCGTGTAGGCTCTGCCAAGTCGAAGCCTATGGATGACTGTTTCTACCGATCGGCTAAACTTTAACGAAATATTAAATTCTATACCGGGATCAATGTTATTTAACTGAGAGTTTTGCGCACTATTTTCATATTAAATCTATTAAAAACGTTTGTTTTTTGTGTGTGTCCTACATGCGCTTCGGCTATAGCAACGATTTCATACGATGACCACAACGGCAGATAAGGGTGTACGTCCTAAGGAACTTCCCCCCTAAAAAATTCTAAACCTCAATGGTGGACTTGCTAAAATTCTTTAATTTTGTTCGCAGTAAAAACCCGCATGACTGCCTGTCGTTTCAGTAGGAAGTTGCGCTAAACATTGCAAGCTTGAGCATTTTTAATTTCTTCAGTACCAAGATGTGGTTAGGAACGGAGCAAAAGAGCAACGTCACACGTGATACAAGCTAACATAACCATTACACAGTTGCTGTAGTGAAAAAAAACTACAGGATTACAACAGCTAGGAGCAAATTCTTACTAACGTTGACGGATAATTTTTCCTAAACAAAGCCTTGGCATGTTTACACTAATATATTTTTGTCGCTTCAGGTGTGTACCCGACCGCGGGAGAGGATGCTACATAGAATTGCACGCCTTATAGCATCAATGTTATAGGCTGCAATGTCCGGCCCCCTCCACCTCACATCTCTTCCCTACCATCACACCTTCCCAACCCACGCTGTAGTATACGACATACTGCTATGCAAAACTATACGTCAGTATACAATTCTTTACCCTCGCCTCACCTCCCTTCTGTTCTTGTCACCCTTCACGTGGTAACATAGCCGCACGCTCGAAAGAAACAAACGAAAGCTGTTTATTCTCAGAACGCGGGAACTTGAGTTCTCCTTTTGTGGTGGAGATGCTGCGGCCATTGATATTGGTGCGCTGACAGCAACTTTCACAACACTCTTCATTGATTTGACTTCCTTTTCGCGCCATCTCACTTTATTATGTTATATATAGCTATTATGTTACATATAAAACTAATCCTTGACGACGCTGCTGGAATAGAGGGAGTGAGTGCCCTGAACTAAGCAGGGAACAATGAATGTTTGCACTGGTACAGTATGTGAAATCTGTTATGCCGCAATGAGCTTACATTCTCCGTGTTTTGAGAAAAAACCAGCAAGGCCCCAACGCACCACGTGACTTACTGAGAAAAAATTTACTGTCGGTTTCATAGGCAATCAATGTTGAACACTCAAACAAGTGCTATTGTAAAAGGCATTGTATTTTCCTCAGGGTGCAGGGCAGGCATAAGTAGCGTATATCAATTGTCTTAAGGTTAACCTTTGCATTAAAATGTACTGATGTACTGGAGCGCTTTCGCTGCCATAGCTTTGCCTCCCCTGCTGTATACTGCTTGCTGTACTTTGTAATACCTACCGATACGTACTTTTTGCCTCAGGGGCGAAATTCGTCGTTGCAGCTTCTTCATTACAAGCTTGTTATAAGGTATTGCAGTTTCTATGTTGCAAGCTTGTTATGTTATAAGCTACTAACTAGGCAGCACCTTCGGGGCTGGATTTGTCATCTCAAGCCACCTGTCATCTGATGTCTGCGGTCATCTCATGTCGTCGCTCGACTTGACGCATGCAAAACAATTTTAAGTTCAGTCTTGTATAGCACAGCATAACACAGCGTAACACAGCATGGTGTGGGATAAAGAAGTGAGCGTGAGAAGTGGGATGGCAAAAAGAAGATAAAAGAAAAGGTTAGCGTACAGCTTCGCATGTTTAGTACAGAGAAGAGAGGGCGAAAACGAGCTGATGGTGAGGAGGACATATGTGATGTCGAGGATGACGGAAAGCAGGAGGGAAACGTGAAGCACAGCTCCGTGTAGTACAGAGAACGTGAAATCTAAGCTATTGCATGGAGGAGAGTTGTGAGGTTGACGAGCAAGAAAACGAGTTGGGCGAGAGTAATGCATGGCATTGCCGTACGTGTGCGTTATTGCAAAGCAAGCGGGTAGGGAAATGAAGTGAGTGTGCGTAGGAAAAAAAGGAAAAGGGGAGATGGCACCAACTAAGCACAAAAAGTTTTCTTTTCCGGCGTGTAAGCCTAGCATGCTGCACGTTTTGAATGCGTGTGTGCGCTTGGCCATAAACACGAGCGTCGCTGAAGGGCCCGGAAGTCACTACTACGCACTTCCTATGACTTTTGCGATAGTTGCAACTGCATTCATATTTTTAATGTGCACTGCTACCACTCCAGCGTTACGGACACAGCATAAGCATTGCCCGCGTGCACACACGTTAGGTTTAGTCTTTTTTCTTGCAGTTACTGTTTTAGTTGTTTTGTAGCGTTGAGCAGGCGAAATCAATTAAGTTTGTGGTGTAGCGTCTTTTTCGCAATTTCCATCGCTTTGACAGCCAAGGAGAGAGACCACCAGGGATTCGGTAGAACGCTGTCTAGCTTATAGAGTCCTGTAAACAGAAGAATCTGCACCGGCCTTTATGTCGATAGATTATCCCCATAGCTTTCAAGGAAAACACTGCTGAACTAGCCGGGCAGGTCTGATCGCTACGCGTTAGAAAATATCATGAAACCAATCCACTCATTCTTAGTCTTCAGTGATATTAATGCAACTAAAAAGAAAGCTCGTTTGAAAAGAAAATAATCAAGTTATACCTGAAGAAGGCACCGAAAATGTCATAACAAATTAGCATTCATGACAACCCTCTCACAGTACATAGTATCATTGTGTTATACCTGCTAACTTAGTTGAAATGCAAGGTTCGCATGTCCTCTGGTCATGATTCCTAACGATGTGGATAGCAACACGCACGCTAACATGCTGACTTAGCAGGTTGAGTGAAATCCTGTTACGGATCCCGATCGTAGGGGAATGTCCTGGTCATTAAATGCGATACACTTCTTAGTGAACTTCGGTGAGTTTGACCATATCTATCTAGCCCCGCCGCGGTGGTCTAGTGGCTAAGGTACTCGGCTGCTGACCCGCAGGGCACGGGTTCGATTCCCGGCTGCGGCGGCTGCATTTCCGATGGAGGCGGAAATGTTGTAGGCCCTTGTGCTCAGATTTGGGCGCACGTTAAAGAACCCCAGGTGGTCGAAATTTCCGGAGCCGTCCACTACGGCGTCTCTCATAATCATATAGTGGTTTTGGGACGTTAAACCCCACATATCAATCAATCAATCATATCTATCTATCTATCTATCTATCTATCTATCTATCTATCTACCTATCTATCTAGCCGCCTACATCTTTGAGCTTTCCTGGCCGTTTGGATAATTGCATCTATACCAAAATTTGTATGGCATAAATTACAGTATGACGAGCATAAGTGGCTAGTGACATGACATGAAAAACATGACATGGATGACATGAATGTCAAGATTTACATGTCATGTTCTTGCAGGAGCTGCTCCTGCCGTGGGTTCGTTCACATGACATATCAATAAACTTATATGGCATGGCATAGCTGCAGCAAACATGAGTGACAGGTACTCACGTGGAAATAATTACACGCGTGTCATGTCAGAACATGACTGCATGCCACGCTCATGATGCGCTCACGGCCGTTTCACTAGTTTTACATATACCAAACTTGGTATTACGAGACGCGAATGGACGACGTATAAAATGACATGCTTGTCACGTAAAACATCACTACATGCTACACTCATAGCCCGCTCTCGACCGTTTCGCTAGCTTCACATATACCAAAATTGGTATTGCGTGACGTGAATAGACTACGAACAAAATGCCATGCGCAAACATAACAATCATGACACTGAAGTCATGTATGGCGTAATTTACGCCCTCCTCGTAACGTTATGCTTATTTTAAAGGGAAATACCAACCTTCCTTATTCGTGCTTCCCATATTATCGATTCCCACTCTACGTGCGATCTGCCAATTTTCGACTTACAATTGCTTTGAGCTCGCCAATTCACTCGTGTTCTTTATTTGTTTACCAATTATATGTGCAGTCCACGTAGCTATTGTTGTAAGGATGTCACATGCTTTGTATACACAAGCTACACTTCCAAAGGCGGTGAAGGCGTTATAAATTCAAGAAGGTCGCTCACAGTTTCTCTGTATAATTTTGCCAATTCCCCACAAAAATATCAAGTTGGTAAGCATTGAAAATACAAAGCCCCGAAAATAGGAGCATTGTGTCCCACTGCAACTTATGACGCGACCTTAAAGAGAGTAGTACAGTGCAAATAGAAGGCCCTGAATGCATTTGGCCATGAAACCGTACAAACTATACATAGCAAAGGCCTTCCTTCAAACGACCGTTCACTTCTGAGCTTGTACCTAAATGGTACTTTTTAGGCACCAGGCTACGTCTTGTTTTGGTGCGTGGTACGCTTTTTTCACCTCAGTGCCTCAATATTGTAACGGATATAACAACCTCACAACCGGGACGTCCTATTTACAAGGTTTAATAAGGGCGAACTTGTGCCCAAAGCCAAAAGAACTACACAGTAGCTGGGAGAAAGCAGCGAACGCTCGTCGTCCTCTTCTTCTCTTCTTTTCCGCTGCTCGGTAGCAGCTCGTGCACAGGCTGGGCCGGCTCGTGCCTTCCGGCGGGCTTCATGAGTCGTAGCGATGCCGTCAGCGTTCCTCTTTTAACAACGTCTGCGTTGTACTGCGCCTTAACAATTCCTCGTGGCATTATCCCCCCTCTCAAGCGGCATCGCCCCGATGCTTGCGATGAGGCTGTTTTTTTTTTTTTTGTGTGTGCAAGTTTGTAAAAATGAGGTTGCAGTACGTCAAGGTATTGGGGTGGCTAGGTTTGGAATCGGTCGTAGTACGGTTTCATCCGTACAATGTGTACACGCTCCGTGGGATTGCGTCGCCTCGAATGCAGGTGGCCTGCAGGCTTGACTTCGTAGACGAGGTCATTGTGTCGCTGCACGATCTCGTAGGGGCCAAAATACCGTGAAATGAGTTTTTCGGAGAGGCCTCGTCGTCGTACTGGAGTCCATATCCACACTTTGTCGCCAACGTCATATCGCGTGTCAAGTCTTCCTCGGTTGTAGCGGTCGGCATCGATGCGGTGTTGGTGGCGTATTCGGTATCTTGCTAACTGGCGGGCTTCTTCCGCTCTTTGTAGAAAGTCGTCAAGATCGGGGGGGTAGTCATCTTGGTCTATTGGTAACATAGCATCCAGTGTTGTGGTAACAGCACGACCGTAAACTAGTTCAAATGGGGTGATTTTGGTGGTCTCTTGCACAGCCGTATTGTAGGCGAAAGTGACGTATGGTAAAATTTCGTCCCACTTTTTGTGCTCGACATCCACATACATGGATATCATGTCCGCTAAAGTTCTGTTAAGGCGTTCGGTCAGGCCATTGCATTGAGGATGATATGCAGTGGTTTTCCTATGAACAGTGTGAGTCATGTTGAGCAGGCACTTCAAAAGTTGCGCCGTGAAAGCCGTTCCGCGATCTGTGATTACAACCGTTGGAGCGCCATGTCGCAGGACTATTTTGTGTACGAAGAATTGGGCCACTTCTGCTGCCGTTCCTCGTTCCAAAGAGTCTGTTTCGGCGTATCTAGTTAAATAATCAGTGGCCACAACGATCCATTTCTTGCCGAGTAAAGATGTCGGGAAGGGTCCAAGGAGGTCCATTCCAACTTGGCGGAAAGGCGCTTTCGGTGGATCTATAGGTTGTAGAAGGCCCGCTGGTTTAGAACGTGGTGTTTTTCGTCTTTGGCACTCGCGGCATGTTTTGACGTAGTGTTGCACTGAAGCTAGTAGCTTGGGCCAATAATAATGGAGACTGATCCTTGCAAGCGTTCGCGTCACACCCAAATGTCCAGATGTGGGCTCATCGTGACACGCTCGAAGTATTTCTTGTCGCATAGTTGCTGGAACGACAAGCAGGAACTTTTCGCGGTTGGGCTTGAAGTTTCTCTTGTAGAGAACGTTTCCTCGGAGGCAGAACAATGCGAGGCTTCGAGAAAATATACGGGGTACTTGTACGTCAATTCCTTGCAGGTGTTCGATAAGCGGGAGTAATTCTTTGTCTGTACGTTGGAGTTCGGCTATTTGAGTGGTCTCGACAATTCCTACGAACGGAAAGTCGTCTTCTTCTGATAGTGGTGTGTCTGTAGGAGCCCGTGACAAACAGTCGGCATCGGTATGTTTTTTGCCAGATCGGTATACGACGGTTATATCGTATTCTTGCAGTCTGAGGCTCCACCTTGCTAGTCGTCCAGATGGTTCCTTTATGTTCGCCAGCCAGCAAAGCGCATGGTGATCGCTGACTGCCTTGAATGGTCTACCATATAGGTACGGCCGAAATTTACTGATGGCCCAGACGACGGCAAGGCATTCTTTTTCCGTGGCCGAATAGTTTGTCTCTGCTTTTGTTAGAGTCCGACTGGCATAAGCTATCACTTTTTCTTCACCTTTCTGCCACTGTATTAGAACGCATCCAAGGCCGATGTTACTGGCATCTGTGTGTATTTCCGTGTCGGCTGTCTCATCAAAGTGAGAAAGAATCGGGGGGTTTTCTAACCTCTTTCTCAATTCGTTGAAGGCGCTTTGTTGCTCGTTTTGCCACTGGAAAGGCACATCTTCTCTCGTAAGTCTCGTTAAGGGTTCTGCGATCTTTGAAAAATTTCTCACAAATCGTCTATAGTACGCACATAGACCTAGAAATCTCCGTACTGACTTTTTGTCTGTTGGCACCGGAAACCTTGCGACGGCGGCCGTCTTATCAGGATCAGGGCGAACACCTTGGGCGCTGACGACATGCCCAAGAAAACGAAGCTCTTCGAAAGCTAATCGGCACTTCTCTGGCTTGATTGTCAAATCTGCCGAACGGATTGCCTCTAACACTGACCGAAGGCGCTTGATGTGCTCCTCAAATGTAGCCGCGAAGATGACCACGTCGTCTAGGTACACTAGGCAACACTGCCACTTCAATCCGGAAAGCACAGTGTCCATCATGCGTTGGAACGTTGCCGGCGCACAACAGAGACCAAACGGGAGAGCCTTAAATTCGTAAAGTCCGTCCGGGGTAACAAAAGCAGTCTTTTCGCGATCACGTTCATCAACCTCGATCTGCCAGTATCCACTTTTCAGATCTAGTGATGAGAAGAACTTGGCACACCGAAGTCGATCTAACGTGTCGTCGATGCGTGGAAGGGGATATACATCCCGTTTAGTCACAGCATTCAGTTTCCTGTAGTCGACACAAAACCGTAGCGTGTTATCCTTCTTCTTGACAAGCACCACGGGAGATGACCACGGGCTGTTAGAAGGCTGGATAACATCATCTTCAAGCATTTCTCGTACCTGCTTCTTGATGACTTCCCTTTCCTTAGGGGAAACACGATACGGGTGCTGGCATACCGGCCTGGTTGTCTCGTCCGTTATGATCCTGTGTTTTGTAATGCTCGTGCGCCGTACCTTTGAACTGTTGGAGAAACAGCTGCCAAATTCCCGCACGAGGTCGTATAGCTGTTGACGTTGAATCTCTGAAAGATTAGGATTTACGTATATTGTGTCGCAGGCATCAGATGGAAGTTTCACATTCGGTGACGTCGTTTCAAGACTGCATATTTCTGTCACTTCACAGAACTCATGAAGAAACGCTATTGCCGTCCCTTTTGCGATGTGCTGGAATTCGTTACCGAAATTCGTCAAGAGGATGTCTGTGCACCCGTTTCGCAGCTGGATAATCCCTCGTGCCACACAAACGCCTCTTTTCAAGAAAACATCCACGTTGCTCTCCGCCACACCCTCGTAGTCGCTGAATGCATCATTATGCACGAGAACCATTATACTGCTCCGTGGCGGTACAGTCACATCATCGTCGACGACGCGCAGTGGAGTGGTACATCGTTCATCTGATCGTGCTACCTTTAAAGCTTGCTCCGTCGAAAAGGACACGCTCGACCTCTGTAAATTGATAATCGCACCATTAGCTTGTAGGAAATCCATTCCCAGTATCACTTCCCTCGAGCACACAGGCAGGACGACAAAGTCACCGACGTAAGTGAAGCCCCGTATCATGACCCTTGCGGTACATCGGCCGGAAGGGGTTATGAGGTGACCACCTGCAGTACGTACTTGAGGTCCACCCCATTCGGTCAGAACTTTCTTGAGTCGCTTCGCTAATTCGTAACTTATCACAGAATAATCCGCACCAGTATCGATCAAAGCATTGAGCTCTAGTCCGTCAATCACCAACGGCAAGTCTGAAGTAATTTTCTCTGTACTGCACTCCTTTACCTGGAAACAGTCGTCGTTATCAGGCTCGTACCGCAGTGGAGGATCTTCACATCCCAAGTCGCCAGCGGCCTCGCCTCCACAGGTCGCCCTCTTCAGTTTCCCGGATTTGGGCTAGGCGAACGCTGCCTAGACGTGCTTGGGAAGGGACGTGGGCTAGACGAGCGGTAGCGCATAGGGGATGGTGAGCGTGGTTGATGACGACGAGGCGGGTCAAATTCCCGACGTGAGCATAGGTATTCTTCAATCTCGGAAGGTCTTTCGCCGTTTCGCGGACACGGTGCATTGATGGCGAATCCCCTAAGACCAGCTTGACAATATCGGCAGAATCGGTACAGGTGGCCAGCCTCTCCACAGTGGAAACACAAGGGCCTACGTGTGGCATCTCGCCACACATCGCTCTTCCGTGGCATCATCTCTCTCGCACGAGGTGGAGTGCGTGTTGCCTCTACGATTTCAGGCGGGCTGCGCATTGTCTGCACATAAGTACTTGGTGTCTCGATCGGCGAACAGTGCAGAGTAGGTCGCCTGAGCACCTCGGAGTACGTTACCGCCCGTCGTGTCGCCGGCACATCACTCCGCGGCTCCCGCATGGCCTGTCGAATTTCGTCTCGGACAACTTCAGCAAGAGACAGCTCGGGGGTGACATCAGGTGACTGCAGTTTCCTTAATTCTTCCCTGACAACAGACCGGACGAGCTCGCGCAATGTGTCAAGATTATCCACGACGCCTGCTGAGTAGACTCCTGCGGATGCACCGGCTACGTCGCGGTTGTACTGTCGGGCTCTCTGCTGAAGCGTCGTTTCGATGGTTGTTGCTTCCGAGCGAAACTCAGCAACAGTACGGGGCGGATTGCGGATGAGTCCCGCGAACAATTCTTGCTTTACCCCGTGCATGAGGTGGCGCACTTTCTTGTCTTCCGTCATGCCAGGATCAGCTCGCTTGAAAAGGCGGGACATGTCTTCGATGTACATCGCGACAGTTTCGTTCGTTCGTTGAATCCGTGTGCGGAGAGCTGCTTCCGCCTTTTCCCGGCGATCACTGTTGGCGAACGTACTCAGTAGCTGCCGCCGAAACTCTTGCCACGACGTCAGAGATGCCTCGTGGTTTTCGTACCACACTCGTGCAGAGTCTTCCAACGCAATGTAGACGTTACGCAGCTTGCCTTCCTCGTTCCACTGATTTAGATTTCCCACTCTCTCGAAATGCTCTAACCAGTCTTCGGCGTCCTCGTATGGGTCACCATGAAACACCTTTGGGATGACCGGTTGGCTTACGATGAGTTGTGCCGGCGTAACTTGGCTCGTCATGGTGGTGGCGGCGCTTGTCTCCGTCACCGATGCCCTTGATACAGAAGGGAGTGGCCCAAATTCTGGCAACTCTCCTCGGATACGGCGGCTGACTCGTTGGTGCACCGGTGTAAGCTCCACTGGTTGCGGCTGGTCAGTGCTTGGACTTCGCTCTTGCGTGGGGCTCGGAATCATGTACCCAGCACCTCCACCAGAAAATGTAACGGATATAACAACCTCACAACCAGGACGTCCTATTTACAAGGTTTAATAAGGGCGAACTTGTGCCCAAAGCCAAAAGAACTACACAGTAGCTGGGAGAAAGCAGCGAACGCTCGTCGTCCTCTTCTTCTCTTCTTTTCCGCTGCTCGGTAGCAGCTCGTGCACAGGCTGGGCCGGCTCGTGCCTTCCGGCGGGCTTCATGAGTCGTAGCGATGCCGTCAGCGTTCCTCTTTTAACAACGTCTGCGTTGTACTGCGCCTTAACAATTCCTCGTGGCATTATAGATGTGTGGGACAAGAGCGGAACACTGAGCACGCTTTTTCTAGGGCCCTGATCACGTTCCAGAGATAGCAGTGGAAACCTGTTAGTTCCTTGTTTCTTTTTTTCCTAATGGTTTTCGCACGTTGACGAAGAAGAGATACACATGGTGATGCTCATCTGTGTGTGTCCTTTCTTTGTATCCGTGTGCCTGCGCGAGAACAGTGTTGCAACTGGGGCTAGGCTGAATATCGGTATCACGTGTTATCTTTCCCTCCCCCTGTACCTGCTTTCAACGTCCTATTTGGCGCCGTGTTATTGCTGCCCTTTTTGTGTTCATGCTTGTTCTCCTATGCGAACAACCAAAGGAACACATCTAAATCCTGGTTGTACCTCCTTTGTTTTTTAAGGTTTGCCACACGTCGTCCAGAATACTTCAGACATACTTTTTCACATTTCGTTCTGTACATGTTCCTTTCTACATTATATAAGATTTTGGGGAATTATATACATTCGGATTACATGCGAATGTTTTTCATTCATTGCCTTCAGTTTCGAAAAAGTCTATAGTGACGTGTTGTTATACATGATTAAAGCCCATCATCGAGAGAACTTCTAGTACTACGAGTTCGAGAGATGAATTGGCCGCTTTAACTTTAAAACCCAATATCAAACTTTTCATTTCCACCTCTGTCTTCAGTGCAAAAATTAATACTTTAACAAACGTAAGCAGGCGGGTACTATATTCGGAAAGGCTTCATTGGGCATGGAGTCTTGAAAACATTACAAATGTTTTTGACTCCACTCGGAACACACAATTTCGCATCACGAAGTAGTTTTGAAGTGTTTTGGCCCAAACTTACTCTAGGCTTGACTAAAATATACCTCGTCATTCATTCCTAGCTTTGAAGCCATCATAAGGCCTGCAAAATACAACATGTTTTGTTCAATTCTAGGAGGACCAACTGCACAAAGCACGGAACGTGCATTTCATTTATGCAATAGAAGTTCATTTACCATGCACAGTGAATGACACCAATTTTTGTTCTTATCACAGTGTAAGCAAAATAGTTTACGTTCGGACAATTAAAAAGTGCGTTAAGAAAGTCTAGGCTTTCCAAACAACACGAGTGAGGAAAATCTGAAGGCACTTAGTATGCATAACACATTTCTCAAAATTGCAGAAGCGCAACAAACAGCTCAGGCTGCAAGACTCCCCTCTTCCAAAACTGGCAGGTGCATCCTGTTCCTAGGCTGCAAGCCCCCTTTGGTAGCCGACAAAATATACAACTACCTGCTAAATTGAGCGAGCAGATTACGGTATCACAAAATGCTAAAAATCTTCACCCACTCTACAATGTAGGCCACTGGTTTGCTAGGAATCAGTCATTCCTCAGTTCTGCTCCTGCCGCCCCTGAACTTGTGGCGTTTGTTGACGCAGCACAGTTTCCTGGAACAGCCAATTTCGTGCTTGCAGTCAGTTACCTTGATGGTATACTTCTCACGGCAGCATCTCTTCGAGATACGACATCAGCCAGGGCTGAGCAGGCTGTTATAGCACTGGTCGTGGCTATTTCCACGCGCACGCGAATTTTCGAAGACTTTCGGACAGCTGCCCTAACATTATTGACGGGGTCAGTTTGTGAGCAGGTGGCCCATATTCTTACCAAAATTGCAAATAGCACTGCAGTCGATGGTTACGTCACCGGGTTTTCTGCCCAGATGGGCAAGAATATCTGCCCTGTCATCCCCAATGCCAGTGAGGCTGCCCATTCGCACGCACGCACTGTCCCATTGTGATGGGCATTCGGCCCCTAATTTGGAGAAAACCTCTAGCTGCTTGATTGCTTCTTCCCGATTAACGAAATTTGCAAGAACTTTCAAATGTCCGGACTCAGGTTGGCGCTCCCCCACCCGCAAGAGGCCGAATGCTAATGGATATGTGTGAAAGGCATGATTTAATCATTTGCAACAGTACTGAGAAATATGAAGGGCAGATAATATGGGACGTGGGAAAGATGCAGTCGACAATAGACTACGCCATGATGTCACATAGGATGTATGCCGGGCTAAGTGTGATGCACATAGATGAATAGGGGCCGAGAAGCTTAGGTAGTGTTCACAAACGTATCAAGCCGAGTTTTGCAAGAGAAATAAAAATGAAAAAGAGGCATTACGAGCAACCACACAGTAATACTTATTCAGAAAGGCAAATATAAACAGCAACTAAAGAGATTGAGAAAATAATCACCAAGAATACTAAAACAGAGTGGACGTACACGAGTATAACTCGATTGTTTAAGTTGGAGCTTGCTAAGGTACGAGTCGAATCAACCGGGAAAAGGAGACACAGACCTAAGAGCTGGTGGAATGAGGAAGTTAAGAGAGCCATAGTAAGACGCCAGGAAGCCTCCAGGGAACATAGACATGCTTAACAGAGGGGTTAACCGAAAGACGATGTCAAAAGAAAGCAATAAAACGTTTTGAGCTGCAGAAGGGAAGTGTCCGATGTGATCAGTGAAGAGATTAGAAGAATAAGAGACCAATAGATGGCGGAAGTAAACAAGAACAATAGAAAGGTAGCTGCAATGTTTTGAAACCATATCTATTCTCTGAGTAACAAGAGAAGCATGGAACACTGGTTTATAACTACAGTTCAAGCGTTTAGACTAGAAGGGGATGATGCAATGGAATATACATAAACAATGACAGAAAAATTTAAACACCAAGAAAGCGCTGCATGCACCGTACCGAATTACAACGAATCAATCTGCGCAGTGGCCCCACTGGGACAACGAGAGTGGCAAAGGGCAGCAAAAAGGGTTCATCATCAGGCCCTGAAGAAATCTCAGTTATGATAATAATAAAGCAAGGACCAAACTCTAAGCAAACATTAAAAGAGGTAGCGAGCAAAGCAATAATGAATGACAATAATGAGTGAAAAGTAAGCAGGATGAGCATGATATATAAAAGAAAGGGGGACAAAGCTGGTGTAAAGAACTACCATCCTATAAGAGTGACATCGGTAGTTTACAGGCTGGTGATGCAGATAGTAAAGGAAAGACTACGGATATGTGTGGGGAATGATATAATGTTGGGAGAACTACAAGATGGGTTCCCTAGACGAAGGAGGTTGGAGGACAATCTGTTTTCATTCATGCAGTGTATTGAAGTAGCAGGAAAAGAATACAGGCCCCTGTTGCTGGCATTTCTAGATATTAAGGGAGCTTACGATAGTGTGATTCAAGTAGACTTGTGGAGAATACTGGACACACTAGATGTGGAAGATGGAATAACTAATCTTCGAAAGAATATCTGCAAAAGTAACAAGGTAGTTATAAAATGGGAAGAACAAGTATCTGAACCTATATAGATAAAACGCGGGCTTCGACACGGATCTCCCTTGTCACCTTTGTTACTTATGCTGTATCTACAGGAACTAGAACCTAATTTAAAGGGGGTCGACTCGGCTTCAGCCTATTATTTGCCAAGCAAGTAAAACCAATTGAACAGTCATTACCAGCATTGATGTATGCAGATTATGCAGTAGTATTCGCCGAAAACAAGGAAGAACTGCAGAGATCGATAGACATCTTTGGTACTGAGGGAGATGGGTTAAAGATGACGTTCAGCAGATAAAAATTGGCAATCATTATTTTAATAAATAAAATTAATCTGTAGTAAACGAAAGTAATGCACAACAACCTCAGAAGACAGCAGCGCTTCTAGATACGTAATAGTGCACTTCAAGTTGTAAAAGAATATGTCTACTTAGGGCATGTAATAACCGCGGAGCCGAACCACAAGATTGAAGTAACTAGAAGAATAAGAATGGGGTGGAGCACATTTGGCAAGCACTCTCAAATTATGACAGGTAGATTGCCACTATCTCTCAAGAGGAAGGTATATACCAGCTGTATCTTGCCATTACATAGCTACGGAGCAGAAACCTGGAGACTTACAAAGAGGGTTCAGCTTAAAATGTGGACGACGCAGCGAGCAATGGAAAGAAAAATAATAGGTGTAAACTAAAGAGACAAGAAGAGAGCAGAGTGGATTAGGGAACAAACGGGGATTAAGGATATAATAGTTGAAATCAAGAAGCGGAAATGAACATGGTCCGAGCATGTAGTGCGTAGACAGGATAACCACTGGCCATTATGGGTAACTGAATGAGAGAGAGAGAGAGATAAAGATGCAAGGAAAAGCAGGGAGGTTAACCAGACGCACATCTGGTTTGCTACCCTGCACTAGGGAAGGGATAAAGAGGAAAAAAGAGGTTGTAGAGAGATGAGAAGGTACACACAATCACGAGCACACTCGGGGAGCACACACAGTCTACAGGTGGTCGCTCAGGTTTGTTGACTTTGAGTAAAGCAGCAGTGCTTTAGTTGCTTTCTGCGCAACTGAGGCAGATGCCCAAGGTCTGAATGGATTCCTAGAGAAGGCAAGCGGGTTAGGGGGAGACAGAAGGTTAGGTGAGCAGATGAGTTCAAGAAGTTTGCGGGTATAAATTGGCAGCAGCAAGCACAGGACCGGGTTAACTGGCGGAACATGGGAGAGGCCTTTGTCCTGCAGTGGACGTAGTCAGGCTGATGATGATGATGATGGTAATAATTTTTATGATAACGAAGGCAGGGAGCATAAGGTACATGATGTGATGCTAAATATAGCGGATAAACACAAACATTTGGGCGTATAGATAAATAACAGGCCTGAGTACCAAAGGGGCACGAAAGATACGTAATGACTAAAGGCAACAGCATGCAGCTGTAATGAAAAATAGGACACGGTGGAACTACAATGAGTTTGTCGTTGTGAGAGGAATTTGGAAAGGTGTCATGATCCCGGGTTTGACATTCGGCAATGCGGTCTTGTGCATGAAATCAGAGGTTCAAGCAAGATTAGAAATTAAACGACGTGGCATAAGTAGCCTTGTTTTGGGAGCACACGGGTATACCCCATATTATGGGGCACATGATGACATTGAATGTACATCGTTTGAATGCAAGCAAGCTAGTAGCAAGAGAGAATTTGAGGAGCGGTTGAGAAAAATGGTTGAGGAGTGGTGGGCTAGGAAAGTTTACCACTATACTTGTACATGAAGAATGTTGATATTGAATGGAGGAAGCGAGCTCGAAAATCGTCAAGCAAGTATTTAGATAACAGCAGAAGGATGGATGAATGAACGGATGGACGGACGTCCGTCTGTCCATCCGTCCATTCATTCATTCATCCATTGATCCCAAAATTTTTATTATTTTATTATCTACCCCAAAACTTTTATTAATAATGCCGTAGTGGGCATCAAGCAGGTGTGCTTGCAGCAGTTACTCAATAAATGTTTGGAAAAAAGCATTGAGAAGCCGCTGTTCTATTTTTCGCTGTGACTGTGCGGCGCCTTCCGCGCAGGCCTGGCGTTTTTTTTTTTTTCGGGACGAAGCTCCTTATGCTGTGGGTCGTGTGTCCGCAATGTATGTAGTAGTAGTCGTCGTAGTAGTAGGTAGACATCTCCCTTTAGTCCTTAGAATGTCCACTGAATTACGGTACTTTTATATGATGAATATATGAAGAAAAGATGTGAGATGGCGGTAGTTGGTGTGTTCTCTAGATGGACGGATAGATTGACGGATGCACTGACGGTCAGACAGACAAACAGATGGACGGATGGATGGACGAATGGATAGATGGGCGGATGCACAGATAGATGCACGCACGGACGGACAGATGGACGCTCAGACAGGCGCACGGACGGAGGGACGCATGGATGAACAGATGAACGCACGCACGGATGGACGGACAGACGAACGGAGGCATGAAAGGATGAACAGAAGCACGGACTGATGGACGCTTCACCCCACCCATCATTATTAAGTCCTTGGATATTCTTTTATTTTAGGAGCTTTCACAAGATTTTACAAACAAAAAGTTCGATACCCCTGTAAAAAACTGATCTTTTGTTCATGTCTTTTCTTACACCTTATTCCGTGAACTTTAAATTAGGTGAAGAGCTGGAAGTGATTGCGTTGCGTTCGTAGTGCATGCCTCCGCTCCTTCTCGTCCCTCACTCAGTGATCCTAAAAGTCGTATTGTGCTCAGTTATCTCGCTCGGTTGGCGTGTCAGCTACGGGAAAGATAAAGACAACAAGTTGTGGCAGGCAGAGAACGGAAGCCGCAGTGAGCTACGCCGAACAAGTCAACCATGCATATGTGAATACGTGCCAGAAGGCTTAATAGGGAAACACATGTTTTCCGCGGCTCTGAGGCGTGCTTTCTCGAGAATTTCTAGTTCCACAAAGGTTTTTCAGTGTTTCCTAAAGGCAATGGATAAGCACAAGAATTTGGACTCATTATTTGAGCAGGTATTGATTTGGCATGACTACGTATGGGTAAGCGCAGCTTTCTGCAAGTCTGATTGGGCTCATCGAACTGTGTAGTCACTTGACGAATTGGTGAAGACGGTAGCCAAGCTCCTGTCGGAAAACTGCATTTATTAAAGGCTTGAATACGAGTTAGTTCGTCTAGTTAATTTTAGTCTATCCTACTTTTGACGTGTAGTTCATGAGATGTTAAGTAATTATGGGCTGCTTTCTGCTCATGACATTCTTATAGCCATGGTTTCAAAATGACTGAGTCTTTACTTTTGATAGTGTCACTCAAATACGCGTGGTGGACTAAATGCTTCTAGAAATTATTACAGAGAATGTTGATGGAGCCAACGCTCTCACAAGTAAACTTTTCTTTGTCAAGGCAACTCTATTGCCCTGATGAAAAGAACTCAACTTGCCGAAACACTGTTTCCAGCAACGTTTTTTCTCCAAAAACTTCTGATCGCTTCAAGCCTCTCCGTGACTCTAAACTTCTGTCTCGTTTGGTACTCAAGTTCTGTAAAAAAACTATGCACATCATCGTAACAAACGTGTTTGAGTCAAATAGCTATACTCGCAATTGTTGATAATTTTTGCATTCGTTTAAATATTCTGGGTTCAAGACTTCCTCGTTATGTCCATATGTGGGTTGTAAATTAAAGCGGCGTTTATAGATTAACATTTTCACACTACGCACGCATATCTGTTTTTTATACAAAACATGCAAGGAATAGGGCATTTTATATGTGTCAATCAAGTTTCGTGCTACTGAGATATCAGTCAGCTTAACTTTCGCCTCTTCAGAAAACACGAACAAAATTTAAGAAGAAGAGAATAACAAAACTTTATAGCCTCATTGCCCAAGTGGCCAGCAAACCTGAAAGAAGGCACGAGCGTATTCCGCTTGCATGCGAAGTGAGAAAAGATGGCTTCCGCAGCAACCCTCCTCATCTCAATATTTCGTGCTTTCTCTCTTTTTATGAACCTCACCAGTGAGGTTATGATAGAATTTTTTTTCCTGATTCGTCAGCATTAGGATGCCCAGCAAACCCCTGTGGTAATAGCGGCGCTGCCGCTGCCGAGAGCGAACACAGAGAGAGTTTCCACGCTCTGGTGTTGGTGCGCTTGGTGCGCCTGGTGAGCCTGCGGTATGCACATAGATGCTAAATTTACGCAATATACACCTTGTAACACCTGGCTGAAAGTAAAAAAACTGGCAGATTCCACATACAGTGGGACTCGATGATACGCGAAGCACGGATGAGAAATGTTGATATGTCTCTTTAAAATCAGCACAACGCTACCAGGTAGAGCTAAATGACACCGTACATGAATTCCGCGTCATGAGTATTATGTTTAGATGTTTTGTTTGCCCCCGTCCTCTATTCACGTCACGTGATACCGAATTCAGTACACGTGGAGCTAGCGAAACGGCCGTCAGCACGCTATGAGCGTGGTATGTTGTCATGTTCTTACGTGACACGCGTGTCAGGATTATCATGTTTGCACCAGTCTTACATTTAGTCATCTATTAACGCCACGTAACACCAAATTTGGTATGTGGAGCTAGCAAAAAGGCCGAGAGTGCATCATGAAGGGCCCAATATACTCCAGTGTAGCGTTGACGCGCGCGCACGCTGGGCACAGCGACGTTACGTTAGCAAAACGCGAGCACTCTCTAGTCTGACGCCAGGCGCGACCAGCGTCCGTCGGAGCGGCCCGACGGCGACCGGTGCGAAGTTGGACATGCTGCATTTCGTGCCGATGCGTTACCCAGGCAGCACGACGTCTCCCTTTTTTCGTGACGGAGGGACGCCGGACGAGCTGAAGCGCGCATGCGTCAAAGCAACCCAGCGCGGCATGCGCCTGCGAGTATGTAGCAGGACCGGCACCTGGCATGGCAACGCCGGCGTGACGCGACAAAATGAACGCCGGCGAGCACGTGCACCACGTTACTTCGAAATGTATTGGCGCCTTGACTGTGGTATGTAGTCATGTTCTCACATGACACGCATCTCATGATTATCACGTTTTCAGTAGTCGCAGAACTTCATCATTCATTGGCGTCCCGTAATACAAAATTTAGTATAAGTGAAGATCAGCGAAATGGCCACCAGGCCATCATGGGCATGGAATATAGTCATGTTGTTACATGACACGCACCTCATGATTATCATGCTTGCACCAGTCACATACTTTCCTCCTCCATTCACGTACTGTAATACCAATTTTGGTATTTGTGACGCTAGCAAAACGGCCGAGAGCGATGATGAGCGTGGCATGTAATGATGTTATTACATGACACGCATATCATGATTTTCTTAATAGGGTCTGTCACTTGTGTTTGCCATGCAATCTTGCCATACCAAACCAGTTTTGCAACATGCCATGTGAACAAAACCACCGCAAGAGCTGAAGAACCATAAAATGTAAACCATGACATTCATGACATACATGTCATGATTTTCATGTTAAGACTAGTCAAGTCTGTTTTTCATACAACCATGTTATGCCATACCAAGTTTGGTATGGATACCATTTTCGAAAGGGTCAGGAGAGCTAAAAGTCGTAGGCGGCTAGATAGATAGATAGATAGATAGATAGATAGATAGATAGATAGATAGATAGATAGATAGATAGATAGATAGATAGATAGATAGATAGATAGATAGATAGATAGATAGATAGATAGATAGATAGATAGATAGATAGATAGATAGATAGATAGATAGATAGATAGATAGATAGATAGATAGATAGATAGATAGATAGATAGATAGATAGATAGATAGATAGATAGATAGATAGATAGATAGATTAGATAGATAGATAGATAGATAGATAGATAGATAGATAGATAGATAGATAGATAGATAGATAGATAGATAGATAGATAGATAGATAGATAGATAGATAGATAGATAGATAGATAGATAGATAGATAGATAGATAGATAGATAGATAGATAGATAGATAGATACGCTCAAAGTCGCCGAAGTTTGCTAAGAAATTCTTCGCATCTAAAAAGGGCATTTACTTCCACTTGCTGACCGCTTTGCATCAAATTGAAGAGAAGTTCTCAAAAATATGGCAGCTGTCGTATATTTAAGTGTAACACACTAAGTAAAACATTAGCAGCATCAACCTCGGTTCCGAACTTTCGAAAAGCCAGAGCGGTTTTGAGATACAGTTCAGAAGCGAACATCTGATTGTCCAGTTGAAGTATGGCCTTGATAAAACAAGCTGACTCCCGCTGACCTCTCTCCTTCATTAGTGGTGCAACGAGGCACAAGAAAAGCCTCCTGCAAGTTGTTTCGCATGAAAATAAGCTGTTTACTTGCTTAGTTATTTGTTGTTGTTTTTTCATAACAATGACGTCTTGCGTCCCACGCCTTACGTAAGAGCGCACCGAGAACCATGCAGCATGGCTGAGGATTCACAATATAGATATAGGCAGGACCATTCAGTACAAAATGACGTAAATTTACACATTAATCATTTAGATTCAGATAATACAGGCGTATACAAGAATACAACACAATGCATTAAAAGAGACAGTGAGCATATTCAAAAATACACCACAAAATAAAAACGTTTCCTTTTTTGCAGTGTACTGACACCAAAGAAAACGTACGTGTCCGTAATCGACGTGTTGTACAGTCCACGAAGAGAGCCTCCTGTTCCCAACATTTTCTTTAATTCAGACTGAAGTCAAGTTATAACGTCCGTCTGTTTCCAGACAGACGCTGCGGATATGCCGGCATAAGTGATGGTTGAAGTTTTGAAGGGTCATAAACCACACTGAGTTCAAAGATGAGTTAGCAGTATCTTTCTCGCGTTCACGGCCTGTCTTACGGGCTCTAAGTCTTCGTTGTCACCAATTTGTTTTTAAAACACGTGGAATATTAGCACTAAGCCTGGAGCTTGTAAAAGTTTCACGTTTCTGCTGGCGCATTCGCAAATGCGAAAAATGCAGAAAAATTCATGCGAGATAACGCATACGATAGGCATGTTGCTGCGTGGAAAATCAGCTTAGGAGAGAATTTAGAAGAGATACATCTCGTATATTGACCAATATAAAGCTTATTTCACGTTGACGTATCATCAACGAATTGCTGGCGTCTCTATTAGGGCCTCAGGCGCAGGACATGCCGGTAAAAAATATCGCACTCGTTATTTGTAGCACCAGAGGTTCTTTAGAAGCCCTTTTACTCTGGTGGTTCGTAGAAATAATTTCTTTTTTTCTCTATTCAAATCTGTAGTCACTCACTGGTACTTAGAACAATACTGGTCTTTCAAAACCACGTGGCGGATCAATATTCGTCAATTAACTTATTTCTAAGTACTCAAGCTTTTTGGAGACGGCAAGTTTATGTTACGAATTCTTTACTTAATTGAATGTTTTGTTTGCCCGTTTCAAGGGTATGTACCACTGCTGGGCACGGCTTGATCGCTCGGTATGGGGACATTTTTATTCAAGTACTCTGTGAAACATGCCCAGTTACAGCCTGACAACCACCCAAGCTGTCCATTCCGCCCCATGGTAAATACGGAGTGCGGACTAAGTTCTAAAATCCGCAAGATAGTCGCAATACTCGTTAAGTTGAGAAACATCCAGTAAAGCATGATTGATAGAGCGCTAAAGTGAAGACATAAGGAGCACAAAGTAAAGAGCGAGAGCGCTTTTGCTGATGTCTTCGTCTTTGACGCTGCATCAGTCATGCACGTATTTTTAGTAGCCCGGCTATCCAATCTACTTCATCATAGAAAGCTTTGCTCAGAAAAATATAAAACTGCATGCAGCGATGTCACTATCCCCCTTTTTATTCTCTTGAGAAGTTCGTGGTTTTATACATTTCGAAGTATAAGATATAAAACTGTACTTTGAACACTCGCAGCGTTTTCGTCGACCAAACAAACAAAAGTCTTTGTTCATCGCTTGGAAATCAGGATTTCGCAATTTAGCTCCCAGCGTGTCACTTTTCGACGCACCCACTCCTCCAAATCCCCAGCATTACTTTCGTTTGCTTAGTGGGAGGTCGCACGGGCGCGGCCGACACCAGTGTGATATTCAGCATCGAAGGACTTGGCACGCACCGTTGCTTCGTCGAGACCGCGATCCCTTATGCGGACGCACAAATACCGGACGGACGCTGAAGCCTGAAGCTATGCCCGTATGCAAAAGAGCAGCGACGAAGACTGATTACTCCTGGGCCCCTGCTGCAACTGCTCTGTGGGGACCTTCACCGCAACGGGCACCGCTCTGCGGGGAACCACCAAGTGCGCCCATCTTTAATTTCCGGTTTCTTTCATTTCCGACGGTTTTAAATGCGCATGAACCGTCAACGTTCCTCCCCGTCCTCTATCTCTCATGCTGCTTACTGTGCTAGCGCTTTATAAAAAAACATTTTTTTTTCCATTTCTCATTTCACTGTTCATTTATTGCAAGTAATATTCCCTTTCGTGCAATGCCGTTCCCGTCACTGCGTTTTTGCGCTTCCTCTTTTGGAATAACATCTTCGAAAGTGCACATATACTTTAGCTTATTGGACACTCGCACTATTTCCCGTACAATTTATGCCTGCGCGTTGAAAGAAAAATTCCCTCGGCAAAATGCGAAACTCTCTGTGGCTCACGACCAGAAAATGGCGGGCTCTCTGTTGCCTTATATGGCTTCAGAGCGCACACGAGGTTTCAGCCGCCACCCCTGGGGATTGTGTCCGAGCGTGAGGATATATTTCAATGTTCTTTTCGAAAAATACAACTGAACGCTGAGGTTGCAAAATCATATTTGAAAATAGAGGATAAATCATGCCAGCTTGTACGAAAGACAAAACTTTGGAAAACTCCTCAGTTTATTGTGCATAGTGTGTTTCAATCCCCCCCCCCCCTTTTTTTTTTAATGACGATAGTGCTTTACGCCACTAAAGCGTTCATAACGTATTTTTCTTCCGTAAATCAGTGAAATGACCGCGACCAAATGACAAAAAAAAACGTGAAGGTGTCCTCTTGATGGGTGTCGAATTCGCGATATTTTATCGTTAAAACCATGAAAGAGGCTACGTTGCCTTTTTCACCCCTCACACTTTCCTTTCATAGAGCTAATGTTTAGTGGGGTGTCGCCACCTGGAAGTTAGAGTTGAGTAATGCGTGGTTTCCCTGATTGTGTGCTGGAAACTGCCGCTGCTATGTTTTCAACGCGTTTTCGAGGAGAAATGCCATTTCGCCAACGCACACCGTGAAGCGGCTGATTCATCCCGAGAAACGTGGACTTGCTGTACATGCCTCGTTTAGAAATCATTTAGAGAAGCTCTACAGCCTCGCTCAAAGCATTCATCCAAATCGAAGACAACTTTACGAAGCTCGCCTGCTATTCGCACCGGGCTTTTTGCTCGCCTTATGTAACGTCCCCGCCAGGCCAGAGGGTAGACACGACACTCGTCGCGTTTCTCTCTTAAAGACGATAGTCTTTCTTGGGGACCTTCGACGACAAAATTTAGGCCTGTCTGTCTGTCTGTCTGTCTGTCTGTCTGTCTGTCTGTCTGTCTGTCTGTCTGTCTGTCTGTTTGTCTGTACATTTGTCTGTTTGTCCACAGTAACGATACCCCGAACGTCATTAAGCAATACCTCAAACGGCCAACTCCATTCGCAGCGCCCACCTAAATTGTTCAAGTTTCAGTGTTCGCACTTGTGCGATTTTCAATTAAAAAGCAATTATTGCACTTATTTGAGCCACCATAACCACACGTTGACGTTTTGTATGTGTGCCTTCATACTATAGAAGGCACGCAAGAGTAAATCCAAGGACCATAGCGTTCACCACGCTGCGCTGACAGTGCAACGTGATGCTCAAAACGGCAAGTGTTTCCAACGCTTTGCTAAGACGACACGGTGTTGGCACATGCCCGTCGCTTTGCGTTCTACACATTATCGCCTTCGACACAGGCGCGCATCTTTATCCGCAGGCGCGCATGTCTTCTTTCGTTTTCGAAGATGACTGCCAGGTGGCACTCGTGTCTAACGTGCCTCTACGCACTCGTTCGCCTTCGCTGCACGGATCGAGACTCTAACGCAGCGCTTCCAGAATAGAATTCACCATTTTTTTACGCCAATATCAAAGAAATGTTTTGTTCACTCTCTCTACACGCAAGACTATCATCTTTCGCCGACATTTGCAGTGAGACATGCAGATATGGGGCCAATTTTTGTGTTTGACGCCCTTTTGAAGAAGTGGAGCGCCAGTACCAATGTTCGATTCCTGCTTGTTACTGCCATCTTAGCGTGTTATTTATGATAATTGTTGTCATGATAAATGCCAAATTAAGCTAGCTCAAGAGTTGAGTCATGATCATGGACGCTAGCTGTCGGGGCGAAGATGTGCCACGAGGAATCATCAAGGCCTGTTGATATCAAGTAATGCTATATCTACTAAAC
Organism: Rhipicephalus microplus; assembly: GCF_043290135.1. Taxonomy (NCBI): domain Eukaryota; kingdom Metazoa; phylum Arthropoda; class Arachnida; order Ixodida; family Ixodidae; genus Rhipicephalus; species Rhipicephalus microplus. The sequence goes on along the minus strand of NC_134703.1, from coordinate 154,257,458 downwards.
ACCACCAGACATTGTACAAGCTTTCATATATCAAATCACTATAAACATTCCACTACTTCTGAGAATACGCGTTTCACCTTGGTGTTATACTGACTTCAATGACAAAGTGACCAAACAGACTTGGTAATTTTTAAATCGCAGATTAGCTTTAAGATGTCGCTCAACGTCAACGCATAGTAAAGTTGATGATAACTTTCTGTATCGACTGTAGCAAACATTCAGAACCGTTTACTTAATTCACATAAATTCGTATTGCGTAGAAGCTTCAGGATAAGAATATGATGGAGCTGCAAAAAGCGTCATAAATTTCCACTTTAGTTGCATGGCTTCACTGCATGAAAACATGCGTGCTGACAAAAGTAAAAGCTTGACAGAAGAAGCTCATTTGCTACTGTAAATATGTCTATCATGTGGATCGTGAATTCAACCATCTGCCATTGTGGTAGATTATGGGGCTGGAATATCGTGGCACATGCTGTGTGCTGGCTTATGATGTATTCTAGAGCAGAGAACGGCTCGGAAGCGTCAGAACCAGCGAGCCAAGCTGCCACCAAAAAGTGATTGCAAACAAGCCGATTCATGAAGCATCCACAAAAAAAAAGTGCTTGATCCCCTTTTTTAGAAATCGGTGTAACACGAAAGTGAAACGTGTTCTTGCCGAGGTAGTTGAGCACTTAGTGCACATTGTTTAGCAACTAAGGCGAAGAAATGAAAACTGCAGTAACAAATTGCAATGTCACGTGAAGAACGGCAAGCAGCTAGATACTTGCAGCACACACCACAAGAAAGCATGCACGAAAGGAGCATAGTCAGAACGAGCGTGGACAAACTGTTACATCTCGACACTGCAGCTTAAACAAAGGATGACTTATGAAACAAACGCACAAGTATACACCAGGACGAGCGTGAACGATGGTCACAATCCTTACTTCCTCGAGTGTGAGCAGCGTGATCTTTCGTGAACGCGGCCGCGGCAGCGAGATAAGTGATGTTCGTGCTCTCTTTAGGAATTGCGGCTTCAAATCAAGCTTGCGGTGGAAGCACAAGAGGAGCACCCGAATCACGAGAGAATCACGTCTGCGAGCGAGCCACCACGCTAGATAACGTCTGTACGCACTTTGACCACGCCATGCGGAGGCATCCAAGCACATTGGCGCGCGGGGTGGCGCGGCGCAACGCCCTTCAGAGGGCGCGCGCATATCGCGTGCTCATCATGCCATCTCGATATTAATCACAAAAACGCGCTAAATTGTTCAGTTCTGAGTACCGCAATGTTGAGTTCCGATCACCGACATGTTCTGTTCTGGCGGCGAGGCGCAAGAAATCCGAAAAATTGGTCAAGAGCACAAATATTTGTTGATACTCTACATCGAAGGAAAAGAAGAAAAAAATCGCCCATATCATCAGGGCACAACAATGCTCGCGATGTGGTGGCCGTGTGTCCCGACATCGACCACCACGCATGTGAATGACTGTAATGTGGCGTACAGTTACATAGAGTGTGTCTTGGTCAAAACGGGTATAATGTGTGGAGTTGTGAATTTCGTTTTGCTTTCGTGATTACTGCTTCGAGGTAAGACATCTAGCCTGAGGCTGGCAAAGACGAGGTCGGTACACGTTCCAATGAACCAGCAACTGGTCCTCGCGCACTTGTAGAACTGTCGGTATGCGCATAGATCTGCGTTCGCGGACACCTCAGTAGAGGTCAGCAAGCTCTCAACCATCTGCAAGGTCAATATCATATCGGCACACGATTCTTCTGTGGTCTCCATCTTCGTAATCTTTACTGTCACCAGCGTCATTGTCATGGTGTATAGTGGGTATATTCCAAGTGCTCGGATATGGCGCACAACACCAAGAGACAAGCCCCGACCTTCAGGAGCTTTGCCCATAAAAGTACTTAATCAAGAACAATGATGCAACATATCGAAGCATTTTACGCGAAGGCTTCTTTCCAAACGTGTGTATAAAAGTGCTATGGTCAAGATCCAATAAAACTCCACTACCAACTGATATCCTAACAAAGAGTGGTTAAAAAAGATCAGTGATGCAACATAATGAAAAAAAACTCGCAAAACATACAAGTGCGTCAACCCGACGAAAAGAGGCCATCACATTCGCTGTTACATCAGTAACCGTAAAGAGGAGCTGGTAATTTTTTTCGCCTTTTCTTGGTTTTTGTTCTGAACCTTGTTCATAAGACGATCAGTAGGTTCACTCATTACTGATATAACGCTGAGAGTGCTTGTCTTTTTATGCTGACGAACTGCACCACTGCGTACAATATTTACACAGTGTCCGGATTTGATCGATCGATTGATTGATATGTGGGGTTTAACGTCCCAAGACCACCATATGATTATGAGAGACGCCGTAGTGGAGGGCTCCGGAAATTTAGACCACCTGGGGTTCTTTAACGTGCACCCAAATCTGAGCACACGGGCCTACAACATTTCCGCCTCTATCGGAAATGCAGCCGCCGCAGCCGGGATTCGATCTCACGACCTGCGGGTCAGCAGCCGAGTACCTTAGCCACTAGACCACCGTGACGGGGCCAGTGTCAGGATGCTGCGAGGTTGGTCCTCGTGTACCGTATTTCATATCACTAGCTCATGAAGTATGCTATTGCACCGTGCAGAACACTGTAGGCAACTCTTGAAGAAGCACACAGGGAAATAATAGTTTGGTTGTGTCACTCGTTGTGCAGTTCTTTGTTTTGGTTCTTGGAATGCACTATTATACGCTACTATTTAAATAAGAATATTAATGAGAACTGACTGACAATTATGTCAAGGAAGGTATAGGGGATAAAACTAAAAGTAACTGTACTGTAAATATAAAGGAAGAAAAGTGGATGAAAATATAACTTACCCTTGGCAAAGACTGAACCTCGCACTTTAGAATAATACGTCTGATACTGCTACCAGCATGGCTATCCCTCCCCCACCACCACCACTTTACGGGATGTGCATTTGCATTAAACGTGGAAGTGTCAGTCAGCACTGAAGTTGATATTGCGGCGAGTTTGCGAGACTCATTTTTTGCCTATTGGCATCTCGTAGCACGTCACCCTACTATCAGCTGGCAGATGATCAATTATTCCACGTTTAATGCACACACATTGGCCGTAAACAGGATAGGCGAGAGCCACCTTGCCTGGCTCATACGCCATGTGTTTATTCCATTCTGACTTTTCTAAAGACAATGGTCTTTCTTGGGGACCTTCGACGCAAAAATTTTGGTCTGTCTGTCTGTCTGTCTGTCTGTCTGTCTGTCTGTCTGTCTGTCTGTCTATCTTTCTGTCTGTCTTTCTGTCTGTCTTTCTGTCTGTCTTTCTGTCTGTCTTTCTGTCTGTCTTTCTGTCTGTCTTTCTGTACATTTGTCTGTTTGTCCACTCTTACCGGCATCGGGTACTTTAAACGGCCGACCCCATCCGCAGCGACCACCTATGTTGCTCAAGGTTGAGCGTTCATGCTTGTGCAATTGTCAATTCAAAAGCAATTATTGCGCATATGTGGGGCACCATAACAACACGCATATATTCTGCATACACATCATTTACTAGAAAACGCATATATAAGTAATTTTAAGCACCGTAGCGCTTATCACGCTGCGCTTACCATGCAACGCTTGCACGGAACGGGGAGTGTTTTCAACGCTTTGCTAAGACGAGACGGTGGTGGCACCTACCCGTCGCCTTGCGTTCTACACCTTATCACCCCTGAGACGGGCGCGCACGACCACGCGCTTTGTTTTCCAAAAGAGACTGCCAGATGGCGCTCATGTATATCGTGTGACGTGACTTGATGCGCTCGTTCGCCTCCGCTGCACGCTCGAGGCACTCTAACGCAGCGCATCCGGAATACCATTCACCGATTTTTTTTTTTTTTTTGCGCAGAACATCAAACAAATGTTTTGTTCACTCTCTCTACGCGCAAGACTATCGTCTTTCGACGACATTTGCAGATTACATGCAGATACGGGGGCCAATTTTTCCTCTTGTCTTTTACTGTTAGTCACTGCTTTCCTACGTCAGTGTTCCCCCTTCCCCCATCGCACCTCAGTTGGTAGAGCATCGGGTGCGTTGTTCCAAAGTCGCAGGTTCTGTCCCTGCCCATGGCGAGTTATCTTTTCATCCACTTTTATTTCTTCACATTTACATTAGAACCATTCTTAATAGTATCCCTTATACATTACTTGGCATGATTGCCCATGAGACCTCATTATTTTTGTTTCTAACAATGAAAAAGCGCACCCTTAAGTTTACCATTCCTTCAAGTATTTAGGTGAGTTATTGTTCAAGACCTAAGTCACATTATGCCTTTCTTATGCCATCATTTTGTCGTGATATTCCTATCGTATATATAGTATAACCTTCAAGTTATTAGACTTTTCTGCGGAGGTACAGGACAGTATAGGCGTCATCCGATATTGAATTCAGTTATCTGTCCACTTTCTCTCAAAACAAGTAAATTACTAAATTAATAAGTTTACCTTTACACTAGAATGCAAATCTAGTTTGCTCGAAAAGATCGCCAGTTCTTGCAAAAAACCTGGAAGGTCATGGAGCAATAATTTTTCAGGTAGCAACAAATAAATCTTTTACGGTCTAGCTAGCTGCATTGGACGCGATTATTATGACGTGGATGCGAAAATAGCATAAGTTACGGTATGAATCAGTCCGTGAATATGAAGAAATTTAGTACACATACAGTTTAGAAATAGTCACACACAAATATCTCAAGGGTTTACGCCACTTATGTGTAGTATTCCGCGTTTTGTCTACCAATGTCAGAGATAGCATACCGCCATTATTGTGTGAAGACGTGTCGACATTTGTATTTATTTATTTATTCTTTCTATGGGTACCATTACACTGCGCGAAGGTTTGAGAAAATATCATAAAACTAATACGACAAACACTAAAACAGCAAAAATCTGAGCCTAGTACGTCTTCCAAGAAACGGTTGCACGATCGTCTTCCTGAACGGCTCTCTGTCCTTCCTGACGGTAGAGAAGGTCAAAAAGTGACTTCAGTCTTTTGTAGTCTTTAGCAAGTATATATATGTAAGAACGCATTTGTCAGACAGCTAATGTGAAGTATAAGGAGCATATCGCTATGATAGTTCACGAGGAACAACTGCGATGGTTCTGAAATGAAATCAGCCTGAAATTCCAGATGCCGATAATCAGTGCTTGGGGTGTGTGGGTCTACTGTGTGTTACCAAAACTTTGAGATCTAGAGGATTATCAAGTGAAGCTACGCATCAAGTCTCGTTGCATTATGCGAAGATTGCCGTGGTGTTTCAGGTAAATTCTAGGCACCGACTTGAATTTTGCCATGTGTATGTCACACTGCTATGACATACCGTAGCTTTAATTGAAAAGTGCAGCATACCAGTAGGGGAACGTACATAAGAGCTTTCTTAGAAGAAGCTCCAAACTTACAGACGTTAGGGGGGGGGGAGAGGGTAATGAATAATAACCAGAGATAACCAAGGTTGTTCATTCTCTGCTGAGAAAAAAATATTTGAGGGATCGAGAAATAAATTGGCGTTAGCATACCACACTCGAAAACTATCATTCACTCCACCTCGAGTGTTTGCAAATATTTTCTCACGGAAGCAGTGCTGCAGCGCTTACGCAGCCTTGCATACGGCTGCGAAAGAGCTTTAGGCGCAGGAAATTGTGGCCCCAAACGCAACCTCTTCTGTTAAAGGTTTATCGTTTAAACATATCCTGTGTAACTCGCCTGCTTTTGCCTATGAGAGATTTTAGTTTCTACGAAAGTACGCGCGGGAGCGATTAGCAATGTTGCAAATACTGGTTACGCATCGACATCATCAAATATTCACAGAAGACATAGTGCTCCTAATGAAGGAGGTTCCTTAATAAAAGCTGAAATAGCGCAGGCATTATGCAGGTCACATCTCTCCCGACAAGTTTATTTGAGTGGTTTAAGCTAATTTTAACTATATGCCCACAAGGCATTGCACCTGCCTTTTCGTTTGACACTTGCCCACATTTTAGCAACTGAGAGTAGGAAAACCAGGCTCCAATAAAGAATCTCGTGAAGCCTTAAACAAATCGCCCTGTGCAATGTTTTAATGCTGTGTAATGGCTCGGAAGGAGCGCAATACCGCCACCCTTATAATAATAATAAATGTTGGGGTTTAACATCCAGAAACCACCATACGATTATCAGAGATGCCGCAATGGAAGGCTCCGGAAATTTGGACCACCAGGGGTTCTGTAACGTGCACCTAAATCTAAGCACACATACCTCAAGCATGGGCCACAAGCTTTTACATCACTTTTCTAGTGGGGATCCGAGGCACCGCTGGGGGAATGTAAGAAACCGAAGAGTGCCTCACGGCTCCCTCTTTAACTCGTTTAACGCAAATCGATACTGCGCGGTCAAGAGAACAGAAACTCATCGAGCTTACTATACGGAGGCATTTCGCAAGCTGCAGAAAAGCCTACGGCTCCCCCCCCCACCCTCCTTCTTTCGCGCAAGTTGAACGTCCCCGATATCCACTTCTGATCTCTTTCCTCGGCTATCCCCTTCAGTACCATTATTGACATTAACATTGCGGGCAGTGACCCTTGGCTGGCTGAAGTAGCAGGAGGCCTCAGAACAAAGATAAACGCATACAAAAGCTGAGATCGTGAGTTACAGACACAAAGTGAACGGCGAGTTCATTAAAGCACAATAATAAAAGGTGGGGCCTAGCTTTCAGGGATCCCTCTTGAAATCCTCTCACCTACTACGGTTGAGCACGATGAGCACTTTGAGAAAGACTAAAGTAAAAAGGCTGTGTTCTAAGTTGCTTCGTTAAAGTAACGTAGAGAGCAGTCCTTGCTGCTTTCATCAATATGTAGCTTACGTCGGAGTCAATCCTTATCGCTGAATAGGCACGAGATGTATAGAAAAGCTGCGATCTTAAAAAAACGCATTTGTGAAGCGGAGCACACACACAAAAAACGAGCGTGAATGTACTGTACACATAAAAGCTAGTTTATCGGGCATGATTATAAATGCGCGAAAGTTCTACGTGCGAGTACAAAAGTTTAGATACAAATATAGGATGATCCGACCATTTGTGCGCAAAACTTGTGTCCACCTTCACCGCGCCATTATTAGTTCAATAAAAGCCGGGAATTAGGATGTTTTGGTTAAATTTCACAAATATGTGTGATATTGGCGTTAATCCTGTCTTTTAAGAAAACGATTTACTCATGCTTGATTTTTAAGTTATAAATAAAGCCATGAAACACACGGTGTTATCAGTATGCCTTATTATTTTAGACTCTTGGAAGTGCCAACACAGTTTTCAGTGGGGGGGGGGGGGGACTGCCTTATCACTTTTCCCGACAACCTTTCAGTATTTCTTACACAAGGCTATTTCACTGTGCACCCGATCAAGCGCTTCTTCTTATACACAATAAAAATTACACCCTTATGGGTGTAAAAGGGCGTTTTGCAGATTTGCATTTTTTTCGAATGGATGTAACACCCTTTTTTTGCTGGTACACCCTCAGAGAAGGGTGAAAGTGGCATAAGGGTGTTATTAGGCCGTTCGTGAGGGTGCTGAAGAACTGAAGGGTGTACACCTATAACTGCTGCAATAAAAATTGTTCCGTTTAACGTCCCAAATTTGTCATATAATCATTAGAGACGCCGTACCGAAGGGCTCCAAAAATTTAAACCACCTGAGGTTACTTAAGGTGCACCTAGGTCTAACTAAACAGGTCTCGCACTATATTTCTCGTCCACCAAAAATGCGGCCGCCGTGAACTGCCGGGATTTGATCCTGCGACTTGCGGGTCAACAGTTCAGCACCATTAGCACAAGACCGCCGACGCGGGAGTGCACGTGCAAGAATTGAGCTGCATTCATGCTAGCAAATAAAATACCACGCATAGCGCAAGGAATGCCTTTCCTAAGATAACAATGTCGTATGGATGAAAAAAATCAAGGAAATGATTGAGGCATTGGCAAATTTTACAGAACACTTCAAGAATAATTGAGAAAACGTAAAAGAGACTAACTTCTTTTTGCACTGTATGATTCGACATGCTTTGCCGCTTTATATCGTCCACATTATATGTGAATAAATGAATGGGCTGCTGTCACGGTCTACGGACAGCACATCTTCATGTGTAAAAGCAATTGAGAACAAAAAAGCTTGAATTTATTACGAAAACCCTTGCTCGGTCGAAAGCCGTTCGAGTGCAAGTCGTTTTCACAAGATTATCGAAGACGAGACATGCTTGGTCGAAAAGGAAAACAATGCACTACCTTCTGCAACCATGCGAGAGCACAAAATTAAGGTCAGAGAATGGCACGGTCAGTGGACGCAGCGCCTTAGCGAAGCGAAGGGGAGAAGGGTACGAGAGGAGGGAGAGAGACACGCCTCTCGCCCTCACACACACACACACACACATATATATATATATATATATATATATATATATATATATATATATATATATATATATATATATATATATATATATATCTGTATATATATATATTTCTTGAAAGTCTTCCTGGATTCCGGTCGAGTTGTAAGTCACCAGAAGAAGCGAACGAGCAAACGAAAAACGATGCTTTATTGCCAACGTTACGGCCGGGGACCGGCCTTCGTCAGGGCATACGTGACGTATGCCCTGACGAAGGCCGGTCCCCGGCCGTAACGTTGGCAATAAAGCATCGTTTTTCGTTTGCGTATGCCCTGACGAAGGCCGGTCCCCGGCCGTAACGTTGGCAATAAAGCATCGTTTTTCGTTTGCTCGTTCACTTGTCCTGGTGACTTATGTATATATATATATATATATATATATATATATATATATATATATATATATATATTGTGGGCATTTGTAACTTACATCGTCCTCATCCCTGCATAATCACAATCAACATCATCCGCTTGTCTCTTTGCCCTCATTGCCACTCTGGGTCATCATCATCGTCATCGTCTGTGTGCTGGCTCTGCCCGTTCGTTTTGCGAGGTCTTTCCTCAAATAAACGCTGTCGCAGCCAAGACTACCAAGACTTCATACGTGGTGGAGGGGGATTTTCGGTCCTCTGACCTCCCGCAGCCCGCTATACCCCCTGGAGCTTCGTTCAGGCCGCCGCTTGCGCCCACAGTCAGGCAGCATGTCCCAGACCGAGCCTGCCGGCACTTATGTCATCAACCACGCACCGCCGCAAGCTGCCCCTCCTACTTACATACACGGACATCAGCGGAAACCCCCGCTCTTCGCTGGTCTTCGGGGAGAAGACGTAGAAGACTGGCTTGATGACTACGACCGCGTAAGTGCCGCTATTAGGTGGGACGAGGCCGCCAAACTGCGTTACGTGCCTTTTTATCTGGTCGGAGTCGCGAAGACATGGTATTTTAACCATGTCGTTGACTTACCCGACTGGGCTACCTTCCAGCAGCAGCTGCGGCACGTCTTTGGGACACCAGACATTCGATCCGCCGTCGCGAAGAGGACACTCGATACTCGCCGACAACATCCCGGTGAATCGTATACTTCATACATCGAGGATGTCCTCGCACTCTGCCGGCGTGTCAATAAATCCATGCCGGAATCGGACAAAGTGCGCCACATATTGAAAGGCATTGGGCCTGTTGCCTTTAATGCCCTCGCTGTGCAAAACCCAGCTACCATCGCTGATGTCGGGGCGACATGCCAGCGCCTTGATGCGCTTGACTCCGTCCGCCTTCAACCAGACATCGGCGACCACCACTCCACGTCAGATGGCCATCTGCGTGACCTCATCCGGGACATTATACGCGAAGAATTGCGGTCCATGGGCTTCACACCTCCTACACCGCGACCTACACAGCCTTCGGGAATGCCCTTACGTGACATCATCAGGGAGGAACTTACATCCCTGACTGGCTCTGCGCCCGTACAGCCACCCGCTTCTCACCCTATAGCCACGTACCCTCAAGTTGCTGCCGTGCCTACCAGCGACGCCCACGCGACATTGCCACGTCAATCCTACGCGTCAGTTGCTGCCGCTACCCCTGTGAACTACCATTCCGTGCCCCCTGACCCTTCGGCCCACCTGACCGCGCTATCTCCAAGTGCCCCGAATGCTTTCTATTCCCCACCGTGGCGCTCGTCTCGCCCTGTATGCTACTACTGTGGCTATTGCGGCCACATATCTCGTTTCTGCCGGAAGCGCCAGCAAGATGAGCATCGGAACGATGTGCGTGAACGGGATTTTTACAACGGGGCGTCTTATCAAGGTCGGCGTTATTCGTCTCCCCCTCACCGGTCTCCATCTCCTCCTGCATCTACTGCACCACGAAACAGCCGAAACACGAGACGCCGCTCGCCTTCGCCCTTCCGCCGTTCCACTTCTCCACTTTGGCCCGCCTCATTCGCCTCTGATATTCATTCGGAAAACTAAGTGATGCAGTTTGTGGAGGAAAAACTGCATTCGGAATTAGAACTGACATTCCTCCATTAGGCCCGTGTAACATGGTTTCTGTGGAAGTGGAAGGAGTGCGAGTCGATGCTTTGGTGGACACAGGTGCGACATTGTCTGTGATACGTGCTGATTTGTGTGAACATTTAAGGAAAGTAATGACGCCTTACGATGGTCCCACGTTAGTTGCTGCCCAGGGGAACATCATTCGCCCTTCCGCGCTTTGTACTGTGCGTGTTTTCATCGACGGCATCCGCCATCATGTCCAGTTTGCTGTCCTGTCCCGCTGCTCTCACCAACTAATTTTAGGGTGGGATTTTCTATCATCTGCTTCCGCGGCGATTTGTTGTGGACAACGCGTCGTTCACCTCGCTGACACCGACTACATGCTTGACGATGATAATCAGAAGGCACTTCGTCTGGTCGCTGCGAAAGACACCGAACTCCCGCCACTACAAGAGCAAATTGTCACCATTACGTCCAACGACATCTATAACGGGGATGTATTGGTCTCACCGTCACCACTTTGCGTTCGCAAAGGTATAGTTCTTCCGTCCGGCGTCGTTCGTTTTTGCAATGGCTCGGCACTTGTCACCGCTGTCAACTCTACACCGGAGAAGATTTTACTGCCACAGGGCACTACTGTGGCCCGTGTTGCTGACTTCGAGCCTGTACTCGTCACGCCACTTCAGGCCATCGCATCCAAAGAACCTTGCCTCGGTGAGCATGTTTCTTCCTCCGCCTTTACCACCACTATCAGCAGCGAATTGACACATTCACAGAGGCAGCAGTTGCTCGCATTGTTACAGAAACATGCAAATTCTTTCGATATTCGCTCGTCTAAGCTGGGCCGCACTAATACTACAGCACATCGAATTCAAACTGTTGGGACATCTATTGTACACCGCCGACCCTACCGCGTGTCTCTAACTGAAAGAAAAATCATAGAAGAAAACGTTGCGGACATGCTTAAACGGGAAGTCATCCGTCCCTCATCTAGCCCTTGGTCGTCTCCTATTGTTTTGGTCCATAAAAAGGATGGCTCTGTGCGGTTTTGCGTGGACTACCGGGCGCTTAATAAGATCACACGCAAGGACGTGTACCCTATGCCACGCATTGACGACGCCCTTGATTCCCTACAAGGCGCGGAATTCTTTTCAAGTATCGACTTGCGCTCTGGGTACTGGCAGATTCCCATGCATGAAGACGATAAGGAGAAAACGGCATTCGCAACCCCCGACGGGCTATATGAATTCAACGTGATGCCTTTCGGGCTCTGCAACGCACCCGCGACTTTTGAGCGCATGATAGATACCATGCTGCGCGGCCTGAAATAGAAAAGTTGCCTTTGCTACCTGGACGACATTATTATCTTTTCGTCAACGTTTCCTGAGCACCTAGAACGATTGGATCAAGTTTTGATGTGCCCTGCCGGCGCCGGGCTTCAAATAAACACGAAGAAATGCTCTTTCGCTAGCAAATTTATAAAGGTCTTAGGACACGTCGTTAGCAAAGATGGCAACCGGCCCGACCCTGACAAGATTTCTGCAGTCCTTCACTTTCCGCGCCCCGAAAAACCAAAGGAGCTTCGCAGTTTTCTTGGCTTCGCCTCCTATTTTCGCCGGTTTATCCAGAACTTCGCTTCTATTGCTTCTCCATTAAACCAACTGCTTGCTTCCAACGTCCCCTTTCTGTGGTCTCAAGAATGCCAAACAGCATTCGACCTGTTGAAGCGGGCACTCACGTCTGCACCTCTGCTCTGCCACTTTGACGAAGCCGCACCAACTATCCTCCATACCGACGCTAGCGGCCTTGGTGTAGGAGCCGTTCTTCTACAACGCGACAAGTCTTCCCTAGAGAAAGTTATTGCATATGCCAGTCGCGTACTCACCGCTGCTGAAAAGAACTACACTATAACTGAGCAAGAGTGTTTGGCTGTGGTTTGGTCGGTGCAGAAGTTCCGTCCCTATCTCCACGGGCGTCACTTCACAATCGTTACGGACCACCATGCCTTATGCTGGCTTTCTACACTGAAGAATTTGTCCGGACGCTTGGGTCGGTGGATACTACGCTTCCAGGAGTACGACTTTGATATAACTTACAAGTCAGGCAGAAAACATCAGGACGCCGATGCTTTATCTCGTTGCCCGCTTCCAACTACCCATACGAGCGTTGGTGAGAACTCAACCGCCACATCTACCAAAGTTCATACGCTCGCATCAATAACGCAACCCTTTTCGGACGACGAGCCAACATTTATCTCTCGCCAGTGGTCCGATTCATACTGCAGACGCATCATGGACCACCTTTCGGGAGTTTCTCATCCACCAAACGCGCGACTCCGTCGTCAACTCCTGCACTTTAAGCTGGACAATGGGGTTCTCCACCGCCACGCCTACCACCCTGACGGTCAGCGCTGGGTTCCTGTACTGCCACGCTCTCTTCGACTTCAGGTGCTCGAAGCCTTCCACGACGACTTGACTGCTGGTCATCTTGGTTTTAAAAAAACTCTTGACCGCATTCGATGTCGTTATTACTGGCCTGGCCTTTCTTCTAGTGTAGCTCGGTACGTCGGTTCCTGCTACCCATGCCAGCGTCGTAAGCTCCCCACGTCGGCACCTGCTGGACCTCTACAGCCGCTTCCGTGCCCTTCAATGCCGTTCGAGGTTGTAGGTGTTGACCTTTACGGGCCTCTCCCCGTCACATCTGCTGGCAAACGATGGATAGTGACTGCCGTGGACCACCTGACACGCTACGCTGAGACTTGCTCTGTTATTACAGGCTCAGCTGTGGAAGTTGCAGACTTTATTCTTCACGCAATAATACTGCGTCATGGGGTTCCTCGTGTACTGCTTAGTGACAGCGGCAAAGTGTTCCTGTCACAAGTTGTAAATGAAGTACTGCGCGCATCTGGAACTATTCACAAGACAGCTTCAAGCTACCACCCTCAGACAAATGGTCTCACAGAAAGATTTCACCGAACCCTTGCAGACATGATAGCCGTTTACGTCCAACCTGACCACAAAAACTGGGACACTCTTTTACCATTCCTGACATTCGCTTACAACACCGCCGTTCAGCGAACAACTTGCTACTCACCGTTTTACCTCGTGTACGGACGCACCCCGACTACCTTTCTCGACGTCTCCTTCTTTAGCAGCCATGGGAATTCATGTCAGTCTTCTAGCGAAGAACACATTTCCCGCCTGGCCCAGTCTCGCCATCAGGCTCGCATCAATACTGAAGCGAGACAGCACGAGCGGAAGATCATCTATGACGAATCCCACCGCGTTGTGTCTTTCCAACCTGGTGACGAGGTTATGCTTTTGACACCTATTCGCACTCCTGGTCTCTGTGACAAATTCCAACCACGCTTCATCGGGCCATACATTGTTTTAGAACAGACTTCGCCGGTTAATTATCGTGTGACACCACTCGTCGCCCCAACAGACCGCCGCTACCGCAGCACAGAGATTGTTCACGTTTGTCGCATGAAACCTTTCACGCGACGTTCCCCATCACCTTGACTTACAGCGGCCAGGGTGTCCGCTTTCAAGTGGGGGGGAATTAGTGTGGGCATTTGTAACTTACATCGTCCTCATCCCTGCATAATCACAATCAACATCATCCGCTTGTCTCTTTGCCCTCATTGCCACTCTGAGTCATCATCATCGTCATCGTCTGTGTGCTGGCTCTGCCCGTTCGTTTTGCGAGGTCTTTCCTCAAATAAACGCTGTCGCAGCCAAGACTACCAAGACTTCATAATATATATACATATATATATATATATATATATATATGGGAAAGAAGTGTATACCTAAAGGCTCGTTTTTCCGTGTTTTAACACAATATTAATGAGATTTAACAGACTGTCACGATCTACGGACAGCACATCTTCATGTGTAAAAGCAATTGAGAACAAAAAAGCTTGAATTTATTACGAAAACCCTGCTCGGTCAAAACCCTTGCCCGGTCGAAAGAGCATCGAACGCGTTATTCGAAGGTCGTAGGTTCGTTTCCTGCTCACGGCTGGTTATTTTTCATCCACTTTTCTTTCTTCTTTCTTCTTATTTACATTCCATTGGTTCTAATAACTTCCCCTGTACTTTCCTTGGCATTACTTTCTGTTAGACCACATATATATATATATATATATGGAGGACGCTGCGACCCACGCCGTAAAATTTGTATTTGCTATCTATTCAGTTTGACATCCCTTCGGGGGGTGGGGGCGGGGGGTGTGGGGTTATCAGCAGGGGGCACTGCAGCCCGCTTCAGGTTACAGTGTTCCCTCTCTATTTCTCTATGCACCTATAGAGATTTACATCGCTCCCTAAATGACCAAGGGCCGCCCCCGCCCCCTTTCCCCCGTGGTGGGCACGCCTATGCATAGGCACCATCAATCATTGCAATAAAATTTTGTGTGTAAATGTGTGCGTCAACAATAGTATATTTCGAATTCAAGAACATGAGTGTTTTAGGTGATTATTACCGCTGTTATTCATTTGTTAAAAATGCGCTGTACCTGCAAACGTTTCAAACTTTGCGCGGTAAATTTATACGTTAATTTTGTTTGTTCGTAAAGATAAAACTATTTTGTCCCCTTCGTTTTTATGTTATATATATATATATATATATATATATATATATATATATATATATATATATATATATATATATATATATATATATATATATATATATATATATATATATATTCGTTTACTGTTTATACTTAAATGCACCCCTAAAGTAGTTTAGTGCGCCAATGTACGTCTGCGGAGCTGTAACCACGATACTTGTTTGGTGTGCGCCGACTGGTCGGCGCGCCGCTGCCGCCGACGTTTTTCATCGGCGCAATCGACGCGCCATTTATGCGCCAGTACTGACTTTTCGCAGATTTGTCTTCTTTTTCATCTTGATTTATAGCTTCGTTTCACATTTTATGTAGCCAGTAAAAACCAGGCTTCTTAGTTATCTTCATCCAGCTCCAGAGACCGAGAGTACCACTATGAACAGCGGAACGAGTTCGGCGGCCGCTGCATGAAATGACATATTGGACAAATTGACAAAAGATAAATGTAACAGTTACAGTAAATCATAGACATTGCACTCTTAGGCTTAAAAGCAATGTTTGCTGTTTTTTGTGTCGTAACCAGCTATGATTATGGTGATACGACGTTGAATGTATTGGCCCAGCGTTTTGATGCGTGCGAGTTCGCCATAGCACAATTCGAATATTCATACAGATGAAAACGGCATCATTATCAGTCCAAGATGGCAGCCTATAACTGTGCCCGAAACAGGGCGTATATAAAGAAGAAATGAAGTGGTAGCATTGCAGCACAAATGCAGCGCGTTATATGAAGGGAGGAGGAGGAATAAATGAGGAAAGACAGGGAGGTTAGGCGTTAGATGAAGAACTACACAAAACCCCGAAGGATGAAATCGAAAGGAAGAAGTTTAATGAAGATTAAAAGCGTCGAGGCATAATACATGCTCGAACCTACTCGGGGTATATCAGCACCTGTCCGCGGTGTTAAAGTTGATAATTTTCGAGGATGACCACTTATATGCAGCGTCTGAACATGCTGCAGAAAATATTCACCATCTGTTTTATTCTTTCACTTATCTGTTTGTACCGGCCTTTTAAGACATTGGATACCCGGGATGAAGATGCCAAGGCAGTGTAATATGGCAAGAGAGAGAAAGGAAGGCTGGGGGATTAACCATATCTTGGCATCCGGTTTGCTGCCTAGCACTGGGGGGTGAGAAATAAGGGCAAGAAAGGGCGTGTAGAGAGACAGAAAAGAAAACGCATGTGCACTCAGGAGTAAGATGGCAAAGTTAACAGAGGATTTATTACATTCTGTACAGACAGGGCGAGAGGTTTCTTGCGAATGAGCTCGGTGACTCACTATAAATTGTACTTTTTTATTTAATCAGGGAATGGGTCCAGAATGCGCTGTTGAATCACAAGACACACACACCATTTTTGACGGTGCCGCTCACACTCGCTCAAGTCAAAGTCTTTGATTGGGGCGTGGCCACTACACTGCACCTGTGACACCAAGAAACCATTGTGGTCGTCTCGTCGAACGTCTTATGGTGTCGGAATGCCACCTCACTTCCCGGCTAAGATGGACAGTACACGGCGGACAGCAGGCTGGCAGCCCTTCGGTGACTTGTTTGATGAACAAATAACGCGGCCCTACCCTGTCGGCCCAGGCGCCGCGCGTAACAACGGCTATCCAGTGGTGAGAAGAGGCGTACTAAGCTTGTCTGAGACCACCAGTTTTATAAAGAACAAAACAAAATTTTTAAAAAACTTGCCAGTAGACAATTTACAAAAGACGGCTGGATTCATCAAAAATGCAGAGACCGACATTTGAGCGACATGTCATATATGACATAGTTCCGCAAACTGGTTTTCATCACGTAACTTGAACGGACCTACTGGCACTGGGAGAAGTTAAGAATGATTGTCGCTGACAGATGTACTTCTGTTGCGAAGGTAATGCTCAGAGTCAACCAAATAAAACTTAACATTATATTCAAGTCTTGATAAAAAATAAGTGAAGTTAGAAAGCTCCTCAGGTGGCCAAATAATAAATTACTTCACCATACTTTATGAAGAAGTAATTTGCAAATAAATAATGCAACCGCTGTTTAAATGACATTCAATGACGTGACCGCAATCAACGGTGTGTCATCGCTATAAAACAGAAAAGTTATATGTGGACACGATCGGGCGATTGCGGCGGAGAACGAATATGTCACGTAATAAAAGCGATGTAATGTCGCACATTTTCATCTTTACAACTCCGTGCCCTTTTGCTTGCTCGTGATGTGTTCGAAGGAGCTAGCCAAGTCTCAGGTAGAAGTCAAGCAGAGTAGCCGGGGCTGATAAGAGCAACGTTTATGTTCACTATTTACACACTAAAGATAGCATCATGGAAGCTTGATGATAGCTTCTGAGAGCTGGCTCAGAGCGTCTCGATGCTCGCGTTTTAAGCCGTGGTCTTCTTAAAATTCTCTGCTGGAGAAAACAATAGACAGTTTGCAATAATCTGCAAGGCAGCTTTTCTGTAAGGTTAGTTTTCCAACCATAAACTCTTGTTCACAGACTGCTTTTCTCGCTCATTTTGTTTTTGCCATTCACCTTTTTGAGATCTTGTTGTGCTCGCGTGCCTTTGCTGGAATTTGGAGAGGCGACATTTTGTTGTGCTTGCGTGCATTCGCTGGAATTCGAAGAGGTAAAGACACAATGAGGAAGAAAAGCACTCTGTGAACGATAGCTTTTGGCTAGAAAATAAACCTTACAGGAAAGCTGCCTTGCAGATCACTGTAAATGGACAGACTGCATGTCGATTCAGTCCAGGGCAGTCCAAAGAAATTGTCGTCTTCATCTCCGTCCCCCAAATGGGGGGGGGGGGGTAGTGGTTAGAAGAACGCGCCTAATTTCTGCAGCCCAGCAGGGAGCATGGCGCAGCGAATAAAGATAAAAAAAACGAGAAGGAGAAAGAGAGAGAAAGTCAAACACTGCCTTCTTTTCTACCCAGGAAATAGAAAGGATGCATGTTCAGTTCATCACACGGCGAGAGAGAAACACAACGTAGGTCATAAAGCAATAATACGCACAACACAGCACAGTGCAATAACGTTGCATCGCACGTGCAGAAGGGCCTGCAGCACTAGGGAGGCTAGGGCCTGGGGGAGTGGAAGACTTGAAAGCACCACAGAGTGTGGGAAACATACCTGACGACGGATCCCAACCACTCGGCTAATTATTCAGCGCGTCTCGTGGCACGTCGAACAAATCAAGCTGCCTCGATTTCCGACAGCTCTTCCTAGGCCGTCAGTCAGTCAGGCGTGTCCAAAGAGTTTTTGACGAGGGGAGCCAACAGCCCTAAACAATTCGAAGTATGACTTTCGTGTTGTCGCCTCTTTTGGCGCACCTCGAAAGCGTTGACCCGGAACCAATCAGGGTAGGTGAGGTGACTTTCTGAGAACCTTACCTGCTTTCCAAACCAGTTACTGCATGCAAGCTTCCCCTGAATGGATGAATGTGTGGTTGAAGAAAAAGAAAAAGAGACTATCTTTCCTTGCGAGACCACGGCTCAGTCCCTTGAAGGGAAAGGGGAGAGTGGAGAAAATAGTTTAGAAGTAGGTAGGAGGTAAGAATAGCAGACTGGGCTTGTTGGTTTAACATATTTGCAGCTTAAGGCGCGAAAACGACACGGACGAAGAGAGACAGTACACACACACGGAGCGCCACTTCCAACAAAGATTTACTTCGAAAGAGCACAGAACATATATAGACACCGCGCGCGCCGTCACCGTGCCTTAATGCGCAGCCGCATTTAAGTAGCGTAACTCCTTTGGCGATAAAGAAATGGAGGCTACGCTGACGCACAGATCACCTAATTCGATTATTCTCTTGGCCTCAATGATTAGTCTTACTGATTTATCAGGGCTTCGGGCGACTACCGCGCAGGCGCTAAAGTTAGGAACGCAATGACAATCCCGGCAGTGAATTGCGAGGTGGCCCTCTCTGCCATTTCTGACGTTGTTATTATGCTGTCTTAGCCTATCATTCAGGCATTGCTCGGTATGGCCTACGTACCATCTACCACACGAACAGGGGAACTCGTAGACCACACCCTTCTGACAAATTACATACTTGTTTTGGTGGTTCACATTGCAGGCCGGAGCTTTCCTGAGAAAGGGGTTAGTCAACTTGCAGAGCCTGGAAAGTTTTAACGGCGCAGAGAAGACCACCTTTACATCAACCTGTTCGGCAATCTTTTTCAGATTATGGGATACGCGGTGTATATAAGGAATCACAGCAAGCTTAACATTATCCTGGGGTGACCCTTCGCTTGTGTGGCAGTTCCGCGACTTCTTCAAAATCTTCTCCGCCACTGACACCAAAGTGTGCTGTGGATAGCCCGCCTGCTCAAGACGGTCAACCTGCTTGAGGAAACTGTCTGCTGCTCTGTGTGGGCAGGATTTCTTGAAAGCATTCAGCAGGCACATGTTGGCGATGCTACGTTTGACAAGCTTAGAATGGGACGAGCTAAAAGGTAGTAATGGTTTGTTAGCACGAGGCTCATACTGCCAACATGTATGATCAGTTGTTACAAACAATCTAAGATCTAAAAACCTTATAGTCGAATCGACCGAAAGTTCGTGTGTCACTATTAAGGGCGATAAAACAAGCCTAAAAATTGTTAAGGTGTTAGTAACGACTTGGTCGGTGTCCATGAACTTTTTGTCTATGAGAACTAAAAAATCATCTACAAATCTAAAAACCCTGATGACACCGCTACCTTCGAGAAGGCTAGAAATGGTCCTGCCTGCGCGAGCTGGCAGGACCATTTTGTTGGCAGGACCATTCTTGTTAACGTCTTGTTTGGCGCTCACAACTATCCCAATCGCCACAATTATTCAAGAAAAAACTGAAGTGGCATCTGATGGCACAAGCAGTTCAACGCAATAGAAAGACAGAACGGGTGCTCGATTGCTCGCGAATCGTGCTGCTTCCTCGTCTTTGAAGCCACATTAATAATGAAACCGGAGCTTAGCACTCATACTCTGTTGATTAGGTACATAATCATAGATCAAGCTCAGTGTGGATTCCGACGTCACGTAATAAATGTGACCTGTAGTGCCACATGCATCACAACATGCTGCAGAACCCAATTCCATGCCTTCGTACCGTCATGCTCGTTTAATACGAACGTTTGTAGATTGGACTACAGAAACAACATTAAAGACCGAGAAATATTTGATTCTTCCGTTCATTAGTAACGCACTTCGTTATGCATTCTTCTGTTCTCTGGGAGCTGGTCACGTGAGTTTTGTAGCATGAATTAACATAAATTGCTGTTTCTATTTTACCACAGTCACCGAACGGTGTACTCTATGAACACATTACCTGCATTAAACTTCGTGTCAGCACAATGTATACAATGCTCAATTATCGCCCCCCCCCCCAAAAAAAACTACGTGTTTTGTGCCAAGAATTTCCTAATGCTTCGTTAGATATTCAGCCGTTTAAATTAAAAATAGCACCACCGTGAACGGGATTGACTGCGTGACCGAATTTCAGTGCAAAAAGCGCTTGAATAACTGCACCTTGCAGGTATGCAATATACATTGCATGAGGTTTTAGATGTGTGGTGACTTCACTAGTTCAAGTTACATTGTTTTTGTAGAATTAGCTTTTTAGTCACGTTTACTATGCTTTTTAATGTTAATATTTCACCTCATCAGTTATTTAGTGATGGTCATTTCATTTCCACATCCTTAAATGAGAGTTATGAATAGTTAATATCCAAGCACTTTTAAAGATATATGACTGGTTTTTATCCAAGGACCAACCCTAGAACGAGTTCCGGGAAGGGGGGAGATAGTAACAGTCTTATAATTCGAAAAATAAAATTTTCGGCTTTACAAGCCGGAACGTCAATACGACAACAAAGCACGCCATCCTGGGAGGTTTTAAATATTCGGAACAATAGGTCGGCAAAATAAATGGAGCCTACATAGACTCCCTCAGTAAATGTGCTTTTATCTTAGGACTCGATATAGGGCCCATCCTATAGCCAGAATTTCGGTCACATATAAAAATATTTTTCTCTGCAAAACATTTTCGCAATAGACTGCTTTCAATAGAGTAAATCAGCGCGACATTTTTCGAATACACCTGAGATAGTGGAATGATCGATCAAACTTTACGTGAATACTTATCACTTTTCGTCTCCACTGTCTCTTTCCAAGTTCGTGTTCTTCCTTTCTTGACATTCAACTTCACAGTAATTTAACAAATCCGCATCATATTGGTTCTATAGAAGAAAATAGCTTGTGGTATACGCATCTCAAATCAAACTTGGGCGTGCACTTACGCCCCATCTCACTGTTTTGTATCGATCATTTCAGCGTTCTCATTTCACTTACGGCATTGTCACGTGGTTGCGACGGCAAAGAATATGGTACGTGGGTTGCTCAAGACGACACTTTTTATTGAGTGAACATGTGCATAGGAAAGTGCAAAGTACTAGAAATTCGTGCTTTACACAGATAGCGGTAATTAGAGCATTGGTCGTCGATAAATTGATCTGCGCGAAAGTACGTCGTCATTTATACACGTAGCATCCATATCGTGGGTGTCTCAAGCTTATCAGAAGATTCTAAAATAATCTAGAGTGTTCGCGGACAGCCAAGCGTTCTTTGCGCAAGGCAACTGATTAATATGTGGTGTTTATTGCTTCAAAACTACCACATGATTATGAGAGATGCCGTAGTGGAGGACTCCAGAAATTTTGACAACCTGGGGTTCTTTAACATGCACCCAAATCGCAGCACATGGGCTTACAGCATTTTCGCCTCTATCGAAAATAAAGCAGCCGCAGGTGGGACTTGATCTCGCGACGTGCGGGTCAGTAGCCGAGTACCTAAGCTACTGAACCACTATGGCAGTTCCTTTGCGCAAGACTGTGGCATAAAAATACAAGCGAGCGTGGCAGTATAATAATGTTGCGATAAAATTTCAGCAGATGCAACATGTTTCACTGTGGATGCCATTTTCATACAGAACCGTCAGCGAGTGGCCACGCGTTGCAAGGTGGATCGACGTCTTTCGGTATTTTGAGTAGGCTAAATTTCTACCTAAAACATACGGCGTGACGACAGCAGTCACGTTGACTGTAAATATTAACGAAACGAAGTGCACACTTCGGTGGGATGATATGCATATCATTAAAAAGCTGTTGTGTATTTCTCAAAGGTCGAGATCCTCAATGGTCGAGCGACCCTTCCCTATCACGTGCTGGGTGAAAGGAATATATCCATGTAATGTTTACAGCCAGCCTATAGACCGCAACAACTGACGGTGGGGGCCGACATCACTCCTGTAAGTCTATTTAGTGATGTATCTGTTACAGTAAAAAGTAACTAAATACCTCGCTCGTTACTCAAATAAGAAAAAAGGGGAACGTTTCACGGCTCCACGTTATATAGATACATAAAAAAGGTAACGTATTACCGTTACCGTAACCGAAAAAAACAGAACGAATGTTACCTCTGCCGTAGCTCCGGAGTCATCAGTTTTAATCAATGTGTCTTTGCTGCAGAAACCCACAATGATAATTCTAAATCTCAAATTTATGTTTCACACATACTAACCCAAGCAAGGATTAGACTCAACATGTTCAATTAACGAGAATTATTCGTACCAATGTACTGAACCTTAGCAATGTCATATAGAAGCTTAATGATGTCTGCACACGTGATGGCTTCTGGCTCTGCAGTGACACAGGATGAAACCATTTTTTTATTGGAGCATTATACGCAAAGTGAGGTCCAATAATCCACGGTATTCATGAAAAAACTATGACTGAACTCTCATGAAATTTACAAATATCGGCCTTTTCTTGATCCTTCAGCACCTCCAATAAGGCAAGTCGAAATCGCCACTGTTGGACCTAGCCACCGGAATGGCCCGCCGCGCGCCAGTAGGCAATCACGGAGGCCTACATTGGTGCCTTTTTATTAGAGAGGGGGGGGGGGATCGGGAGGTGTCGTGGGGAAAAGGGGGGACACTTACAAGTTTGTGACACCAGATGTGCCTTGCAGAGACGTAAGTCTAGAAAAATCACGTCTTGCAACACACATCTTGCAATAGCAGCCTTTTTTTAATATGTTGCAGGTTTTATTTTTGTTTATCATCATCATCATCATCATCATCATCAGCCTGACTACGTCCACTGCAGGACAAAGGCCTCTCACATGTTCCGCCAGTTAACCCGGTCCTGTGCTTGCTGCTGCCAATTTATACCCGCAAACTTCTTAATCTCATCTGCCCACCTAACCTTCTGTCTCCCCCTAACCCGCTTCCCTTCTCTGGGAATCCAGTTAGTTACCCTTAATGACCAGCGGTTATCCTGTCTACGCGCTACATGCCCGGCCCATGTTCATTTCCTCTTCTTTATTTCAACTATGATATCCTTGTCCCCCGTTTGTCCCCTAATCCACTCTGCTCTTTTCTTGTCTCTTGAGGTTACACCTACATTTTTCTTTCCATTGCTCGCTGCGTCGTCCTCAATTTAAGCTGAACCCTCTTTGTAAGTCTCCAGGTTTCTGCTCCGTAGCTAAGTACCGGCAAGATACAGCTGTTATATACCTTCCTCTTGAGGGGTAGTGGCAATCTACCTGTCATAATTTGAGAGTGCTTGCTGAATGTGCTCCACCCCATTCTTATTCTTCTAGTTACTTCAACCTCGTGGTTAGGCTCTGCGGTTATTACCTGCCCTAAGTAGACATAATCTTTTACAACTTCAAGTGCACTATTACCTATCTCGAAGCGCTGCTCCTTTCCGAGGTTGTTGTACATTACTTTCGTTTTCTGCAGATTAATTTTAAGACCCACCTTTCTGCTCTCCTTGTCTAACTCCGTGATCATGAGTTGCAATTCGTCCCCTGAGTTACTCAGCAATGCAATGTCATCGGCGAAGCGCAAGCTGCTAAGGTATTCTCCATTAACTCTTATCCCTAATTGTTCCTATTCTAGGCTTCTGAAAACCTCCTGTAAGCACGTGGTAAATAGCATTGGGGAGATTGTGTCCCCCTGCCTTACACCCTTCTTGATTGGTATTCTGTTGCTTTCTTTATGAAGCATTATGGTAGCAGTTGATCCCCTGCAGATTTCTTCCAGAATGTTTATATATACTTCATCTACGCCCTGATTCTGCAGTGTCTGCATGACGGCTGATATTTCTACTGAATCAAACGCCTTCTCGTAATCTATGAAGGCTATGTACAGTGGTTGGTTATACTCTGAGCATTTCTCTATTGCCTGATTGATAGTATGAATGTGGTGAATTGTTGAGTAGCCTGTTCTAAATCCTGCTTGTTCCTTTCGTTGATTGAATTCTAATGTTTTCTTTACTCTGTTAGCAATTACCTTTGTAAATAGCTTGTATACTACAGAGAGCAAGCTGATCGGCCTGTAATTCTTCAAGTCCTTGTCATCTCCTTTCTTATGTATTAAGATGATGTTAGCGTTCTTCCAAGACTCTGGTGCCCTTCCCGTCAGGAGACACCCCGTAAACAGGGTGGCTAGTTTTTCTAACACAATCTGTCCTCCATCTTTCAGCAGGTCGGATGTTACCTGATCCTCACCAGCAGCTTTGCCTCTTTGCATGCTCTCCAAAGCTTTTCTGACTTCTTCTATCATTATTGGTGGGGTGTCACGTGGGTTAATGCCAGTTCTTATAGTATTAAGGTCGTGGTTGTCTCGGCTTCTGTACAGATCTCCGTAAAACTCCTCCGCTATTTTAACTATCCTATCTATATTGGTAGTTATTTTGCCTTCTTTGTCCCTTAGTGCATACATCCGACTTTTGCCTACTCTATAAGAATTTAAATCATGCCTAGAAATCAAATATACAAAAAACAAAGGTTCCCAGCACTCGTAATTGCATTGTTCTATTGTGTCTTTTCCGGAACAAGTCGAGAGTGGCAGTTGCTATTTCGATTTCTCACACATCTGATGGGTATTGAGCACGTGAACACGCTGCAAAAAAGCATTGAAAAATTGAATGTTTTATACATACTTATCAAGCATTCTTATTTGTGACGTTTTTAAGAGAAATTTTAATGGGGCCCACTTGCAAGGGGTGTTCCCCTTCCCTGACCAAACACCAAGGGGTCGGGGAGTCAACGTTCTCTGCAGGCGTGGTCAACGGACGCCCAGCTCGTGACTAGTATGAGCTGTGTATCTGAGCAAATATTGTATTTGCTCTCATCTGCACATATGACCATCGACAGGTTTTTGTCTTGGGGGGATGCAAACCCTTCTTTCAACTTGCATCACGACTGAGGGAGTAGGTCGTGTTGGTGTCGCTAGAGTGGGTAGCAAGTGCTAGTGGAGCTTGAAGGGTTCAAGTGTCCTTTTTGCACCACCCGCCTCGCCCACGCCCATGTCTGCACTTCATTCATTGAACACCGCGCTGAGAACTAGTTGAATAAAGGCGCAGATTTGTTTCCTTCCGCATCCTATACCGCTGCATAAAAGATTCTCACAATGTGAAAAGTAGGTATTTTGATTCGTTTGAAGGAAAGTTACATTCAAAGCATGACAGATACTCAAAAAAGCGGTTTCATGCAATCGTAATAAGAAAACTCGAAGCAGAGGTGCTTCTTCTTTTGTGCAGCATACAATGTAAAAGTAAGATCAGATCCGGAAAAAGCGAAATGAGTGACGTGCGTCACTGCTTGCTCATTGTTCAATAAAAGAAGGTTTCATGAAGTATGACGTTGCCAACAAAAACAACAAACTGATGCATCTTAAATTAAAAAAAGCAAAGTGCTGCACATTTACCGTAGGACAGGAACATAGATTGAAATACGCGTTATTTTTTCATGAAAGCGAAATAGAAACTATTTTACAAAACGCTTTACATTCATCGGGATGTCGACACACCAGTGTAGTGTCATTTATGCTATTTGGATTAAAATTCCTGAATTCCAACTAATTCAGTAACCTGTGGCAGAAGAGCCTTTCGAATTTTCACTTTCGGTTTCTGCGCCGCCGGCGCCGCGACCGCCGACGAAAATTGGCCGCGCGCCGCCGCCGATGAAAAAACCGGCGTGCGCCGACAACGCCGCCGCCGCCGACTCTGGACGACCCCCACGCCGCCGCCGGTCGAAATCGCCTCGGCGCACACCTCTATTGCTTGCTAGTCGGGCGCCTCGCTGCTGGTTGGTTCTGCTTCGATTTTTCTCGTTTTTTGAGGTGTGCTTGCGCGCTGCGTTCGTGTTTTGTGTTCTGTCGGAGCTGCCTATTACGAAGATGAACTTTACTCGAGCGAGGACGTGTGGCGTTGCATTTTGGAACACTCGCCAGGTATGTACCACATTCCTGCTGTCGGCGCTTTGTCAACACCGAGAGCGTGATAACGATGCCATGCTACGTTTTTCGTTACACGTGGGCGATAAGTGAGGTTTTTTAACGTAGCGGACCTGTTTGTGTGTGTCATTTCATCAGGATGAAGGCGTTTTTTGTGGGAAGTCAAGCGTGGGCGAGCTTTTTCTTTCGATACAAGCATGCTTCGGTGTGTGAAGCACATGGCGCGTGCGCGCGCAGTGGGAATTTCGGTGGCGGATTTGTGAGGCGCCCGCCTCTGTCGACAGTGGTGTTGGCAGGGAGCCCTGCTTGCGATGGACCAATATTTTGGTTAAATAATTGTTGGGCGAAGACGGCGTTTGTTAGCTGTAAGCGTTGATTACGCCTAGAGCGCGTATGTTTGGATCTGGTAGCTTGTTTTTTTTTCTTTGCATGCCTGTTCATATTGTGTGCTACAGGAGTCAACAGGTTCATATGTTGTACGTTTCATATGTTGTACGTCCAAAACAGTTTGAAAAGAGTTTCATATGTTGTACGTCCTTTTTTTAAACTGCTGTAACCGAAATGGCTGCGGGTAGCCGAACGTATGCCGGTGTATGCATCCACGCTGGCTCGCATCTTTGAACTACCGTGTTAAGCGCGAGACAGATGTGCGATTTTCCGTGCGATGCGGCGTCGCATGCTGCGGCGTGCCGCATGCGACGTTTCGGGACACACGAGGGCGAAGGAGCTGGATGGATGGATATGGCTGTACCCTTTAGATCGGGCGGTGGATAGCGCCACCAAGCCGTAATACTTAATGAACCCAAAACTATATTTATTTTCTTTCCTTAAAAAGTGAGTTTGAGGATTTAAGCCCAAACTCCATAAGCGCGAAAATGCACGCGACAGCGACGAGCGACGCTATGAGCGACGAAACAGGGCGTTCGCGCGACGTGTCGCGTGCTCGTTTTCGCGCGATCGCTCGGTTCTCCAGATTTGGAAACCGTCGCTCATCGCCCGGAAGTGCTGGGCTCAAGCAGCCAATAGCGAAAAACCGGAAAAGACGAAGACTACATAGGTGCACGTGACCCTGCCCGAGTCACGTATGCGCAACAAGAAATAACGCAATGTTTATTACGCATGCGCATATAAAAAATGCTGCAAGGCAATAATAAACACTTTCCGTTCCATTACACAACAATATATCTTATTTTTAAATTGGAAACCGCTCGCTACGCGGTTTTCTTGGTGCGAGTTGACGGCCTCATGCCAGCAACAGTGGAATTCGCTCGCCGAAGCCGTCGCGTGAATGAGGTTTGCCTGCGCTAGCGACTGATCGCGCGACGCCGATCTACGTCGCGTCGCTCGTCGCTGTCGCGTGCATTTTCGCGCTTATGGAGTTTGGGCTTTAAGGTGACGTTTCCGAAACCCATTCGGCAGTTCCCCCAGCAACCCCTCATCTTTTATCCATGCCTGCAGTCTTTCCTTTATAATCTGCATCGCCAGCCTGTAGACCACTGATGTCACTGTTGTAGGACGGTAGTTGTTCATGTCAGCTTTGTCCCCCTTTCCTTTATAGATCATGCTCATCCTGCTAAGTTTCCATCCATCGGGAACTTCATCATCGATTATTATTTTGCTCACTGCCTCTCTCAAAGCCTGCTTAGACTTCGGACCTAATGTCTTTATCAGCCTAATTGGAATGCCATCTGGGCCTGTTGATGTACTACTAGGAACCCTTTTCTCAGCCCTTTCCCACTCTCGTTGTGAAAATGGAGCCATTGCACCACTTGATTCGTCCTTGTCTATTGTGGTGCATAAAGTACTTCTTTGTTGAAATTTTTCTGTCACCGTTGTTCTTATATATTCAATAGCTTCGTCCCCTTCTAGCCTGGCACCTTGGGCTGTAGTTATAAAACTCTGCTCTAGGCTCGTCTCATTTGTTAGGGAGTTTAGATGGTTCCGAAATTTCGCAGCTACCTTTCTATCTTTTTTATGTACTTCTGCCAGCCACTGAGCTCCCTTTCTTCTAATTTTTTCATTGATCAGAAGGGATGCAGCCCTTCTACAGCTTGGAAAGGTTTCCCATTTTCTTTCAACATCATCTGTTGGTTCACCCCGCTGCTTAGCATGTCTGTGTTCCCTAGAGGCTTCCTGACGTTTTGCTATGGCTCTCTTAACTTCCTCATCCCACCAACTTTTGGGTTTGTGTCTTCTTTTCCTGGGTGACTTGTTACGCCGGAAGCTATCAGCGGCAGACTCCGCCTCCGTGCGGCGCCTCGGCATGCAGGGTCGAACGACTTGGTATCCTTGTAATGAGGCTCAAGACAAACAACATTGCACAGCCACGCGTCGTTCCACAAAAAATAATTACTAAATCACATTCGTGAACGACAAGCACGTCGCAACAACGGTAACAGCTGATTATTCACGACTCCGACAAGTAGGCCTAGCATGGCGGGCGCCGGCCGTCGCCTACGCCGTTCACACGTGAGCTCGTCATCGAGCGCTTGTTTTTGACAACACTATCAAGCATTGCACTCGGTATGTAATGTGTTAGCATACATTATTACTTTATCGATGCCATCGATAGCAAAGGTGGAAGCGAAGTGAGCAGCGCAGAGACGCCGGTAGATGTGTTTACCTGCGAAATGACCTTGCATCGCTGCTCACGATCCCCGATCTCACTAGCGGTTTCAAAACGGGCGTTGTCTTGCAGAAAAGGCACACTTCAAGCATCACTTTACTCAATTCAGAATAATATCACGTCACCAGGGAAATGTACTCGATGTCAGCAAATCCACGCTCGCACCGCTCCATCGACTCGCCTGGAGCCTTAGAAAACGGGTGATGGGAGCGGCGACAGGGAGATGGGGCCACTAGCATCGTGACGCCACTTGTATGCTCGCGCTGTGATTGGCTGCTGCCATGCAGTGGTGCGACGCTGCAACGAAAATAGGGAGTTTTAGTGCTGGGTACGCATTCTCTTGGGGCCTTGCGGGCTTGGAAGCGCGCGGCGTTGCGTGCCCAACCCATACCCAACCGGAATGCCTTTTAGTTGGCGCCACGGTGGCACGCACGCAAACGCAAGCCGCACGAAGTTCACACGCGCTCGCAGAGCCATAGTGTCTTGTCGCGTAAGTATTATTTAAGTCTTTTATGATTTAAAATGTTAAATTAAACATACATAGTGATCAGGACACTTTTTTTATAGTGTACAGTAATCTGGTATACGCAAAAAAATGAAATACAAGGTTATTGTAATGACAGTGTCGACATCTTGTGACACTTTGTGCAACCACAGTCATGAACATGTTAGCTTACGCGCAATGTTTTTGAGGTGAAAATGAATAAAAAGGTTACTCATTTGTAGTATTGTCGCTGCACAGTTTTTGCACCAGATGTACAATGCACAATGTTTCTGCAATAACAAAGTTGTGCTTGTCTGTTTCACTATGGCCGCGCTAGATGGCGCCACCTATTTAGCTGGTCGGGGGCCGGCATATGCCTTTTAGTTTCTATGTTCCAGGCCATTCTAGCTTTGGAAATCTGGCTGAAACCGTGTAATCGCTATAAGTGCTCGCACTTTGGCTTATTTTAACTCGACGGCTAGAGTATCCGCAGTGTGGATACCGTGAGTTCTTGCGAAGGTGGACCGCGTGGACGCATGGCCCCATCGCCCCAGCAATCTTGCGACGCATCTGTTTGGGGTTTCGCGCATGCGCAATACCGCCGCCCCAACGTCCTTCGTACACAAGCCACTTGGGTACCCAGCACTAAAACTCCCCAATATCTGGCCGGTTCGATGCTCGCCGCACCGGCTATGCGGCGGTGCTACGCGATGATACGTCACGAAACGTCGCCACTCCGGCAGTCGCATCGCACGCCGAATCGCAGAGAAAATCGCCCGTCTGTCTCGCGCTTTACTCGAGTTCGCGTGCAGCATGCTGCCTCGTCTTAGGTACGGCTCGCAAGGCTTGCACGTATGTACGCTTAGGTGTTTATGCAGCCCGTTTAGTCAAATCTGAGCTTATGTTATACACCCGCAATATAGGTTGTCTTATGCGTTCGGAACCCCAAAATTTTGAGCCGTTCGTTAAACTTTAACTTTATTCTCGAAAAAAATTTTCATGGCTTATTGGGACCAAATAAGTGTAGCTTAACTGTGCGAGCCCTAATTCGATCAGTAGTTCATGCGGTAGAGCCCATTTTATTTTATCCAGCTTGTTTTCGCTATGCTTAGATTTCATTATTTTGTGGTGGTTTATTATATATTGTATTTGCCTCACCCAAACTTTGTGGTCAAACTTTGCTAAGCACTTTTACTTGTACGAACAGTAAGAATAGTTTAGACCACGACCTCCAATGGCATTTAATAACAGATTACAAGCTTATACCCGTCTGGTCAGAAACACACATGAAAACATTGAAAAACCACACACTGGCCACGAATAACAGCACAGTCTTTGCAACTTGTGAATAGGGCTCCTGCGTGGGGGCCAAATTGTCATGCTTTCAATTGGGGTCAGCATGTTGTTTTAATTGTCTTCACATCAGATGACAAGCTTAAGTAAATTCTATAGGCATGTGCTACAATTATAGAAGGAATCTGCAGTGTTTGGAGAAACGAATAAATTATTTAACGCTCAAAACTTACAATAATAATATACATCATAGTATGCATACATAAGGCATGCACGTGTTACTGTGAAAATGGAAAATTGGACAGTATGTTCATCTGACAATCATGAATATAGGCTGCATGTTCGGAAATCAGTCTCATCAAATGTTGATTGTGTATTGCTAAATCGTGACCAATGCCTTCCAGTATTCTTGTTACTGGAGATTGTTACAGAAGTGCATGCTTTATTGGGATGGTATTTAGCTCAAGATGCGTGTGTTGTATTAGCATTTCCACATTTTTCCCCATTATTTATTAGACAGCCTGCAGTGAGGGGTATGTTAGGGATGAGTGAGGGGCACTGCCTTTTTAGCCACCTGGAATCATTGAATTAATAGCCATAATTTAGAAGTTGACAATAATAATTTAGTGAAACCAATTTTCTATGTTATTGGCATAATCGTCCTAATGTAGGCAGCCAGAAGAAAGTTACATTAGTTGTGTTCATACTAAAATTTGTAATTTAATTTTATGTGTTACCTCCAATGGATACTTGATCAAAGCGCATACCCTCATGCACGCGCTGCCCTATTAATGAATTGGCATGTATTCGCACTATGCGAGAGCACTATTCAAGTATAGTTAGTGACACATCTGTTATGTGGAAAATACATATTCTTTCGTAAGGTTGCAGCTATGTTCGCCAAAAACATTCAGGATATTTTTGTTGTAACATGTCTGGTTTTCGTACATCCTACTCTTTTAAAACACAACATTCCAGATCATTCTAAATAGAGTTCCGAATTCTGCTTCGCTAACACACATCAGTAAATTGTTTTTTTTTTTTGTTTCTCTCGCAGCCTATACATCATCGTCGTAGGAAGAGAGTGTGGGAGACGTCTGGACTAGCCTATCATCAAGGCTGGCTCGTGGAAAATTTGGCTGCTGGTGCACATCCGCGGCGCATGGCTTCTGTTTCTTCTGAAAAGCGAGCTGCACAGAGCCACCTGGTAGCTGTATTCAAGGAGCACAAAGGTTCAAGGTGTTCAAAGTTAACCCTTTTGTTTTTCCTTAAAAGAGAAGTCAGCGCTGTAAGTTATGTATGTAAAAGCCACCTCTGCTGATAGCTATGTATCTAGGAGGATGCAATGTGAGACAATAATTATCACTGTCAGCGGTGCCATTAAGCTTTATCAATCAACTTAATAGTGACCGCAGCAGGAGATCATGTATGTGTTAAATATTTGAGCCAGTCACATTTCTACATATTATCACTTGTAAGAATTTTAGCATGCCTGTGCTCATATATCCTGCTGGAAATTTAGTTGCGGCTTGCATTATTATGTGTGCAGGACAGTGAGCACTAGCGCAGACTCTGATTTCATGCATTTAATCTGACCCTGGGTGGAAGGCATGGGCAAACATCAAAACGGTTACTCTTGCTATTCGCTGGCGATAGCAAGAACCGACTGCTCGTTCTGCTAGGGAGTGATATTTTGCTGAACCTCACTGCCTTGCATGCGTAATCATGAACAGCAAAATTAAACTTTCGAACGGATATCTAGGAGCATAAACATAATCAAAAAAGTTTTCCAAGTGGGACTGTGTAGAAACACGACTGCCTCCAACTTTTTAATGCAAACATACTGCTTATTTGGGTTATTAAAATTTCAATATTTTTGGATGATTGGGCAGATGACAGCGTTATTTTCTTACTTTGTGTCCACCTGCACACAATCTGCCAAGGTGTTTTTTCTGTTTTTAAGGCTAAAATTCAGTGTAACTAGGCAGCGCATTTATGAATGTGTCAGTGCTACTTACTGAGCTCTCTATTGGATATTTTGTTTTTTCCAAGATCTACTGAGTAAGTTGCCCGCCAGACTCGCATGTCATGTTAATTGACGCCTTATGTGCAATTGGCCATTTAAAAACACTTTTTGTGTTGTGTTAAAAAGTAGCACATTAATGATTTTATCTTCAGTGTAACCTTCACTGAATATTCTATTTTAATTTATTTTTGTTACCTTAGTTATTTCATTGCCTTTGGGAAGTTCTATTCATAAGGCAATCAAGTGTTTTCCTACTGTCGTACTTTATCATACCTAACTTTGCCAATACCAAACCATGTTGGATATTTTACAGTGATACATACTCATGTTTAACATTGGTAATGATAACTGATAGAAGGCATACTAGAATATTGTAACGTGAGTCCTTGGATGGGGGGGGGGGGGGGTTGAATGGTGAATTTTTTCGACTACATAGTAATATCTGCTTGCTTTATTTCATGTCAAGTGGAATGAGAATAATATTTACTGAGGTTAACGTGTTAAAACCGCGATATAATTATCAGGGACACTGGAGTGGAGGGTTTCAGATATTTTGACCACCTGGGGTTCTTTAAAATGCATCCACGTCTAAGCAGACAGGTGTCAAGCATTTCCTCCTTCATCGAAATTGCAGCCACCACAGCCACGATTCGGTTTGACTTTGCGGCCTTCAGTTCAGCAGTCAAGGGTTACTTGAAGGGTATATTAGTTGTGGGCTGGGGTCTTGCTTCCATGATGCATCTTAAGTACAGCAGTTTGGTGCCAACTACTCTAAGCCGAAAAGGACTAAATCGGGGTATGCCATTAGACCTTTGCGAGACCAACTGCGCTGCCACAGATTTTGAACCAATTTTGGACTAACTGCGGGAGCAACTGCCATGGTCTAATGGCGGGACCAACCGCCGCGGGGTAACTGCGGGAGCGTCTGTTAGCCAACCACATTTACCCCCTAAAGGGTTAACGGTTGGCCCGCTCACGTTACACCTCAAGGACTAAGTGTAGGATCAACTGTTGCTCCACCCCATTTAGCCCTGAAAGGTTTAACAGTTATTCTGCTCACTTTAGACTCCCAAGGACTAAATGTAGGATCAACTGTTGCTCCACGCCATTTAGCCCTGGAAGGTTTTACAGTTGGCCTGCTCATGTTAGACCACAAGTACTAAATACAGGAGTAACTGTTAGCCTCCTTCAGTTAATCTAGAGTGGTTTAAGTTGGTCAACAAGTTTAAGTTGGTCAGGAGCAATATTTAGCACCCTTCATTGGTCCCAGCTAGTGTAATGGATCATGGTTAGCTAGACCACAAGGAGAACCTCTTGCCTCTTTCAGTAGAAACGCTCGTGCATAATTATACCACTAGAAAATGCGTCTAAAGCAACATTTAGGCTTACAAAGTCTGTCGTCCCAATCAGTTCAAATATAACCCCACACAAAGGGGTTTTACCTCAACTGAATAAATACCAATTATTTATCCTGAAAATGATGTTGGCTAGTGAAAGAATTTCTGGCACTTTGTGATGCTCATTAGCATTTGGGGGGGAAGTGGTTCTTAAAATTGGAAAAGAAAAGAAAAGTGAACCCCGCAACTGTCTGCAGCTAAGTGCGACACCTCAGCAGTGGTTCACATGGGAAGGGGAATGGGGGATAATAGACTTGAGCGAAGAGAGGAAAGAGAAAGGAGAGAGCGAGCAAAGGAAGGGGGGGACGCACAGATCGTCTACCAAAATCACGGGGCGCGAATTCTCTAAATTCGCTCACGCAGTCCGCTTCCGTCTACAAAGTCGAGCAGTGCTGAAAGGGCACGCTTGATATGCGCGCGGCCACTGTTCGGGAGCAAGAGGTGCTCAGTTGTTGTCCGAGGCAGGCCGAGAGCTCCGTACGTTGCGAGCATCACCTGTCTGCTCGCGTCACCAGCCGGGCAATGAAGCAAAAGGTGGTCCAGAGTCTCCAGGTCGCCACAGTCCATGCAGTATGGACTGCCACGCCCGGAGTGCCGATGTTTTCGCTCGGCGGTGTAGTTGTCTCCGGTGCGGAGACGGAGAAGGAAACCGCGGTCTCGTCTTGGGAGTCCCTTGAGAGGGAGCCGCCGCGGCGGCTTTCCAGCTGCTACGCGAGGGTCGGGATGACGCTCGCGCACGTAGCGGGCGGTGAGGAGACTGCCGGCATCCGCGGAGCACACGAAGTTGGTGACGCCGGTGTCGGGGTCGTGCGCATCCCTCGCGGCACAGTCGGCCGCCTCGTTGCCGGGTATTCCGATGTGCGAAGGCACCCAGTGCAGCGAAAGGTCGCACCCCGTTTGCTGCACGGCGTGCAGCTTCCGGGCAACTCTCTGCGCAAGGAGGCTGCCGTCTTCCTCGCGCGAGATCGCGGCCAAGGCCGCCCGGGAGTCGCAGATGATGGCTGCAGCGCTCATGGGTGCCTGCTCACTGAGGAAATCGGCTGCCAAATTTATAGCGGCGAGTTCCGCCACAGTGGAGGAGGCGAGGGAGGGGAGGCGGCACTTGAGAACCGCGCCGACTGATGGCACAACGCAGGCGGCGGCCGCGGAGCCGTCGCGAAGCACTGACCCGTCGACGTAAACAAGCAGCCGTCCGTTCAGCTGTTCGTGAAGGAGGGCGGAGCACTCCTGCTGCATCGCTGCCAGCGGGGTGCGCGCCTTCGCTTTGATGCCGCCAATGGTCTTGGTGATCACCAGAGGGGTGTGGCGGTAGGGTGGGATAGCCAGCCAGCTGGGGTACTGCATGTCTGGCACAACCGTCAAGAGCTCACTCGCCCGCTGCCCCATGGATGAGTGAGGTAGAGCATATAGCCTGTTCACAAGGAGCTGCCCCTGCCTTGTGGTTTTCAGCCGCAGTACATGATTTAGTGTCCGCTGGGTCACCCGCAGGGAGATGGGAGTTTCCCCCGCTTCGGCGAGCGTGGGGCCCACCTGGGAGGTTTGGGGAAGTCCGTAGTACTCCCGCACGGCGTTGCGATGGTCCGCGTCCAAGGCAGCTAGCTGGCAAGCACTCAACGAAGCCACTGCTGCAGTGTAGATCACGCGTGCCGATGCGACTGCGTTGTAGACTCGCAGGGCAAGGGCAGGGGTGCAGCCGTGCCCTCGCGCGAGGAGACTGCGTGCGGCGCCGAGTACCTTGCGGTTGCTCGTCCGCAGATCGTTGACGGCCGGTCGCCAGCTGAGCCGGTGGTCTATGGTCACCCCCAAGTAGCGCACCTTCGTGCTCCACTCGATGGGGAGGCCCCGGAGTGAGAGCCGAGGCGTGGAGCGGCGTGTTGACGCTCGCGGGTGGACGAGCAGTGCCTCCGTCTTGGAGGCGGCGAGCGCCAGTCCAACCCCGTTCAGGAATGCGTCAACCGCGTCGATGGCCACCTGGAGGGACTCGAGAAGGGCTGCCCGGTGGCGACCGGGGCCGCAGGCAAACAGCGCAATGTCATCGGCGTAAATCGCCACATGCACTTCACACGCCGTGTTGCACGGGATGTAGTCGGGCAGCTTGGCAAGAGCCAGATTGAACAGAAAAGGGCTCAGTATGCTGCCCTGGGGTACGCCTGCGGTGACGGAGTGGGGACCGCTGATTGTGGAGCCAACACGAACGCGAAGAGTGCGGTCGCCCAGGAAGCTCTCCAGGTAGTCAAACATCCGCCCGCACACACCGAGGTCACGAAGTGCGTCCAAAATCGATGCGTGGGGCAAACAGTCAAACGCACTTCTCACGTCGAGCAGCACGAGGATGCCGTAATCGCCGCGGTACTTGGCCTCCTCGAGGGTGGCGATCACGTCGGCCAGTGAGTCGAACGTACAGCGCCTTGGGCGAAATCCGCTCTGTTCGGGAGGGAATGCGTTGGTTGCGGTGGCAATCCAGCGAAGGCGTCGCAATGCCATGGCTTCCATGACTTTCCCTGCGGCCGAGGTAAGTGACACTGGCCGGTAGGATGAAAGCTCCGTGGCCGGCTTCCGTGGCTTCAGGATGGGCACAACGAGCGCCTCTTTCCAGCCAGGAGGCACCTGACTTGTGCGCCACACTTCGTTGTAGGCCTCCAGCAACCGGGGCCGCGTGGAGGGGTCAATGTTGCGCAGCACCTGGTAGGTGAGGCCGTCCACTCCCGGGGCAGACCGCTTCGTGCGGTTGTTGAGCACTGCGGTCAGCTCGCTGAGAGTAAACTCCTCCGTGCACAATGCGCGGATCTCTAGCAGAATGCCCTCGGTGGGGAAGTACCGCTCGGGAGCGAAGAGCTCAGGCCTGTTGAGTGCAGGCACAGGTGGTAGTCCCTGTGGAGGCTGTGGGCAAGCAGGAGGGGCAAACTTGTCTGCCAGCAGCTCAGCCAATTCCTGCGTGGCGATCTTCATTGCAACAGCAACACAGAGAACCGGGCAGCGAGGCTCTCTGGTGCGAAGAACGGCAGCGAAAATGCGCCAGGCTTGGGCGTGGTTCTGAGGGTCATCTAGTGACGAGCAGAGGCTCCCCCAGCTCTGGTTGCGACGGTGTCTGGCGTGCCTGCGGCACACCGCGTCAATACGGTTATAGGCACGCCAATGTTCCGCCTTCTGCGAGCGCACCGCCACAATCTGCGCCCTGCGACGCGCGGCGCGAAGGTTGAGGAGGCTGATGTCTGGTGCGGGGGTGCCCGCAGGTACGGTGCAGTGGGTGGTAGCTGCGTCGTGACACTCGGCCAGCGCGGTGAAGAAGTCTGCAGAGACTGACACTCTAGCACACAGTTCTCTGAAGCGAGTCCACTTCACAACACTGTAGGTCCGAGTGTACCTGATGTAAGCTGAGGGGGGTGTGACCACGATGGGGTAGTGGTCGGAGCCCTGAGAGTCCGGTGCACGTTGCCACTCATATTTACACGTACCACCCACGAGAGTCAGGTCGATGGCACTGTCGGACACACCACGGCGCGCGAGAGTACAGCTACCCGTGTTTATAACGAGCAGTCCGGCCTTTTGCACGGCATCGAGAAGGTCGCGCCCACGGTGGTTCGTCACGCCACTGCCCCACGAGGTGTGGTGAGAGTTAAAGTCGCCACCGATGGCCGCGTCGCGATTTAGGCGGTCTGCGAGGCGGCACACGAATTGGGTGTCCCAGCGTGCCGAGTAGTTCGATGTGCGCACGTACACGCTAGCGACACTGGTGTCCGTGCTCCCGATGCGCACAGTCAGGGCGACGGCCTCGAGGGTGTCACAGAGAATGTCCTCGATGTCCACTGCAGCGTGAGGGAGGTCGGCGCGCACATAAACCGAAGCCCGCGACGTGCCGGGAGGATGCGAGGGAGTGCTGCACCGGACTGCGCTACACTCTTCAAGTTCGCACTGCGTGGTGCTGTGATAGCCGACAAAGCCAGGTAGGTTGAGTGTTCCGACGCGAGCGTAGGTTTCCTGCAGCAGCAAGACGTCGTACTCGCGTCGGAGGAGTTGGGTAGACAGCTCGGCGTGACGGCAGCGGAGGGAACGAACGTTCCATTGAAGAATCCGCGGCCGAAACACCTTGCCGCTAGCCATGTTGATTGAGGGCAGCGTGGGCGGCCAGGGCCGCGTTGCACAGCTCGAACACAGGGCCGGATTGCGGTATTGTCCCGATGAGGGCCTGCACGGCAGCGGCCAGGGCACTAATCACCATGTCCTTTTGCACCTCGCAGTCGGGGGCCGAGGGTTCGGCGGCCGGGGGCGAAACAACCGCGCTGTACGTCCGGCCCGGTTGCACTACCGAGGAAATACCAGTGCACGGTGCTCGAGCAGGCACGGCTTTTCCCTCGCTCTTAAGGTTCCTCTCGGCCTCACGACGAGAGAGGGGCGGGTCCGCAGAGGCCATGATTTCTAGCACCTTC
This sequence comes from Rhipicephalus microplus, assembly GCF_043290135.1. NCBI lineage: Eukaryota > Metazoa > Arthropoda > Arachnida > Ixodida > Ixodidae > Rhipicephalus > Rhipicephalus microplus. Next base: position 154,218,839 of record NC_134703.1, on the reverse strand, counting down.
CTCTCGTGTTGCCAGCGAGGGCATCGGGGCTCGGTGGCGGGATGTGGGCCGCTGCAGTGTAGGCACTTGGGGCCGGGTGCAACGCAGTCGGCGCGGGCGTGGTCGCCGCCACAGCGCGAACAGCGTGGGGAGCTGGTGCACGTCGCATGAGTGTGTCCGAAAGCGCCACAGCCAGCGCACTGGAGAGGGCGGCGACGACGACAACGTACAGGGCGGGTCTGCTTAAATAACGCCACCTCAGGTGGCGGTGCGTTACCCACAAATCGGAGAAGGACATTGCGTCCGGTACGGGCACAAGAGAGGATGGGAGCAGAGCTCTCTATGTTGTTTTTGAGGACCTCCTCGTCAAAAGCCGCGTCAACGCCGTGAAGTACGCCGGTACAGGTTCCTTTGTTGGCGGTCTTGGCGTTGACAGCCACATTCCCGATGCTTTCCACTGCCAGGAGAGCGGAGGTGTCAGCTCCGGGTGTGGTGTCAACCGCAACAACGTTGCCGCTGAAGTTAATGCGCACACGCTTCGTGCCGGGCACCTTCGAGAGCTGTGCTGCAATTGCGTCGCGGCTGAGGGAGAGGAAGTTGTTCTTCCTGCCCTTGGGGCGGTAGAGGATGGTGGCAGAGGTGCGGCGGGGCTCATTCGCGACCAGGTGTTCGATAATATCGAGTTGGTGCTGGCGGCGACCTGGTTTCTGGCGGGGCCCCTTTCCCTTGCTTGGGGGAGCTGCGCTGGCTGGCTGCCTACTGGAAGGGGCATTTGTAGCTGTTGATGCCTGGCACGGAAATCCGTTTTTCTGCTGATGCTTGCGTCGGGCCTCTTCATAATCTGCTTCGGTAGAGGCGTCCACCGTCAGTGGGCGCATGGGGCCGAAAGCAGAAGGAGGGTGTGGCGCGGTGCTAGCGGCAGAGTTCGGAGGAGCTGCGGCCGTAGCAGACGACGCGCCCGTGCTCTCCTTTGAGCGGGAGAGTGGAGGAGAGTGCTGTTGTTGTGGCGAGGAGGTGGGAGGTAAACAGACCACCCCATCAGACACCGGAGAGGCCGCTCTCTCTGGAGGACGGGTCGGACGGGTTGCGTGACCGGAAGAAGGTGGGGAAGGCTCGAGGAGGGTGGGATTTTCTGTGGCGGTCTGGGAGGCTCCCGCTTGCGCAAGAGACTCCAATGTTGCCTCGGTTGCCCTTCCAGTAGAGGTCATGCGCGTTCCTTCGCCTGGAAAAAGGGGAGAGACAGCACTACGTGCACACCCCTCTCCGAACAGGTATTCTTGACGCCCGGCGCGGCAGGCTTGCCCAGCCAGCAGGCAAGGGCAGAAAGTGGTTGCCGGCGGCGCAGAGTGAGCGCGCGCTCTATTGGGGGGAGCTGCAAACGACGCCTGTTGTGTTGCTCGTTGGCGGCCTGGTCCGTCAGCGCAGATTCCGGTTCTGAAAAGGGCCAGACCCTTTGGGGAGGGCGACAGGGACGGAGAGGAGGACGGAGGCGTGTTGTGCTCCCAAGAGGAGGATGATGTGGGCGAGGAGGAATCGGTACTGGCCTGTTCCTCGCTGTCTGCCGGTGTTGATGCGACCGATTCTTGGTAGTCCTGCAGCTCAGCCTTGCTTCCCTCTTGTAGTGTGGGTACAAGATGGAGTGGGGAAGGCTGTGGTACTAAGGAAATGGCGGCGGCGGCCTCCTCGGCTGCGGCCGTTAGCTTCGCGCTTTTCGTCGTGGCGGCCTTGATTGTTGGTGCCTGACGCCGGCGTGGTGGCAACAGTTTCCCGATCCTTCGTACATGGGGCCGAGAAGTTGGGGTGCTGGTAGATGAGTGCTTTTGAAGACGATTGGCAGCAGCCTTCAGTTTACGAGCCCGGGTAATCATCGGGGCCGCAGGCGATTGTTTGGGTGAGCTGGGGCGGCTCGTTGCGGTAGCATGCAGGCTCGCGCAGAGGGTGATCTCGTCAGGAGCGTCCTTAGAAGGGGTGTCCGTCATTACTGGTAGAGGCGATGGGCCGTACTAGGCGAGGTCATTACAGATTAAAAAAAAAAAAAAAAGAACTAAGGGGAGATGAGAGGGCTCTACATTTCCTCAATATCTTGATAGCCCTGAACAGGGCTTGAGACAAAAAATGGCTCAATAGGACAAGGGAGGGAAGAAAAAATTAAAAACGGCGCACGGGTGTGCGCAAAAGCTATCAAAATAAAAAACTGGGGGAGAAAAAAAAAATGGAAGCATGGAAGCGCCCGTAAGGTACGGCGCCTCACTAGACGCTCGCGTGCTCCTCCAGGAAAACCGGTCGGGGACCGACCGAAAAACACGTCTGCTCTCTTCGGCGGTCGAGACGAGACTCCCATTAGCATTTGCCAGTCTGCCATTGCGATAACTTTTCCAGTGTTTCCAGGACATTCTTCCTATTCAAGTAAAACGGAAAATCAAAATCAAGTGAAGCCTGTTGATCCACATTGCTAAACCGAACGGTATGGCATTGCCACTTTGAGGAGCAATTTGTGTTTGCCAAATGCCCTGAATCCTGCAGAACTTTGCTTTTACTCTGTGGAAGAGTGAACAAAATACGTGGTGGAAGTGGCCCAGAACTTAGTGCAGAAAGCCTGCCGTCACTCGCAGTTTAGAAAGACTCTTATTGAGCAGCTTTGCAAAGCACAACATAACCAAAGCACATGTTAACCAACCGATTGATCATTTTTATTGTTATAATACAACACTGTATTTAAAAAACATAAATGCGAGCGAAATTGTAATTTTTAAGGTGTCTGGCTGTCACTATACGAGTAAACCATAGAAAACATGAATTTTAAGGAAAAAAAAAACAGCAGGACAATGCTAATCAACATGGTGGAAGTAAACAGGATGGCATGTCACCTAGGGCTTATGATGAAAAAAAAAACACTCATCAACATATCATAAGTGATTAGTCAAACATCTAGTAGTTAAATGAACACAAGAATAAGTCGGGAAAATCCCACTTTTAACCACAAACAGCTCTTGAACAGGACTATGACGATTATGTGGCACGAGCAGTGCATAATCTAGCACAATAACAAAATGAATAGATACCACGTCATATGCCCGGAATAGACGTGGAATCAATGACGAGTAAGGTAAAAACACAGTATACTATACTGATGGGAGACTTTAATACAAAAGTAGGGAAGAAGCAGGCTGGAAACCAGGCAGTAGGAGATAATGGCATCGGTACTAGAAACGCCAGAGGAGAGCTACTAGTAGAATTCACAGAACGCAATAATTTACGGATCTTGAATACCTTCTACCGAAAATGAGGAAACCGCAAGTGAACACGGAGGAGCCCTAATGGCGCGAAAATAAGAATGAAACAGACTGTATAATGACTGCACGCCCAGGCATCGTGCAGGATGTGGAAGTGCTTGGCAAGGGACGATGCGGTGACCATAGAGTGGTACGGTCTCAAATTCGCTTAGACTTGAAGAAGGAATGACAGAAAATGATACGCAACAAGCCAATCAATGAGCTAGCACTGAGAGGGAAAGTACAGGAATTCAGTCTCGCTTCAGAACAGGTACTCAGCTCTTAGGAAACCAACCTTAGCGTAGATAGAATGAATGATAATCTGACGAGTATCATTACGGACTGTGCAGCGGAAGTTGGAGGCAGGGTAGCTAGACAGGACACTGGCAAGCTTTCCCGGGAAACGAAGAATCTCATTAAGAAGCGTCAAATCATGAAAGTTTCAAGAACAACAGACAAAATAGAACTGGCAGAACTTTCGAAAGTGAATAATAGGCGTAAGGTAAGATGGTATAACATGTAGAGAATCGAACACGTTCTGAAAAACAAAGGAAGCGTCAAAGCAGTGAAGTATGCACTAAGGGACAAAAAAGGCAAAATAACTACCAATATGGATAGGATAGTTGAAATAGCGGAGGAGTTTTGCAGAGATCTGTAGAGTAGCCGAGACAACCACGACCTTAAGGGGAGATGCTACTCGAAAAAGGTTTTTTTTTATTTCATAACCCAGCTCCTTGAAATTTTAGGTGTTAGTAAAGCTTGCAGTGCTGATTTCATAACTGCAATTATTTGTTTGATAGCTATAGTAGTTCCGGAGTTACTACAACTTTGATATCAAAATATAGTGTTTTTTGTGCACATAATAAAGCTTACTAAAAATTTTCACACAGAATTGCAAAATGGCTCATTCTGCTGCACTTGAGCAGTACAATACAGAAAAGTACCTCAAACAGAAAATTTATTTGCTACATTAAAAAAAAAAAAATTAAAAGTACTAAATGCATATTTTACATCTCTCTATCAGTGTATCAAGTTGTGTAACAAAAAATCTGTGATGTATAATGCAACCTAAAGTAGATACTTGTATTCTAGAGTGGCTGATTAAGCTCTGTGCAAAATTTCATCAAGATAGGACTATTTTATGCCTAAAAAAGATTGTGCACAAGATGAGAGAATTACCTCAAAATGGAAATCGAGAAAAATGCATTTGAAAGTTGTAAATATGTTTACTCATGATTACACAGTGCGATTTGCACAAAACTTGGTGATATCATAGAAGGGACACAGCTAGAGCACCTAAAATTGTCCTGCTCCATATGTGGATCCTTCTCGCCGCTTGAGAAGGGAGTCATCAAGGCGCGCTTTCTTTGCCACGTTCCGCCGATGGGCCCTTGCCTCGGCTGTTTCACACGCAGACATTCTTTCGATTCTCCTCTGGTCGCGGGATTGGCCCAGGGTGATCAGTTGATCCGGTGGGACTACACCAAGCTCCTCTAGCACGTGTTCAAAGCTTGAATGTCCTTTATTGAACCACAACACGGCCATAGCAGCTGCAGTTTCCACTGTTGTCCGGGAGGCAAACTTAGTCTTCGGACACAACAACCAGATTTTGCTGTTCAAAGATTCTGCAGCGTTTTGGGTCTTCCCTTGGATACAACGCACCAGCAACTTTTCATCTGTGAGCCGCTTGTAAATGGGAAGCACAGCCAATCCTTGAGCCTTGGTCAAGATTGGTGTGTGGTCGGGTGGGGCCTCCCCAAGCGCTTCAGCTCGCCTATGCTTGCACCAGGAAGTCGCCCCTTCTGGACAGTATCGGTGGCTGCCTGCTGTGTTGCTCGATGATGAATGGAAATATGAGGCCCAGATGGCACGATGCATTTTCAGAATATCACCTCTGTTGTTTGTGATTGCAATACGGTAATAGTTCTGCAGCTTCTGAATTGTGCCATCTGTCAGCTTTTCCCCTCGTGGAAGTCTTGTTGGCAGTTTCCGAAGTGCAGTGCCTAGACGCTTGGCCACATGGTTTGTGCATCCTCCTTGTCCACAACAGCTTCACCATATACCTTGGCCTCAGCGACAGCGGTATAAGCTTTGCTGTCCCCATCACTGAGGAACTTGGTGAAGCGCAATGGTGTTGTGTATGAGGATGTCCTGCCCCATATGCGCAAAGCTGCCTCAGTCTCCATGGCACGAGAGGAGCACTCTGTATTTTTTTCGCAGACAGGTGTGTGGAATGCTTGCCATATTTCTTCCTCATCACCCAAGTCCTGGTGCCGGCTACAGGCAAGGCAGTAATTCGATAGCACTTCAAAATCTAGGCACAAACCAGTGTCCACAGACACAGCAGTGCCGATGCCATTGTGGCTCTTGTGCCCTCTTTTTTGCCATGTGCCATCATACATGACAGCAACATCAGCCCCATCCACTTTCTCTTTAGTTATCATCCGCGCTTTCGCCAGGTTTTCTTGCACAGCTTTGGTAGCTGCAGCATGAACTTTTTTGCCGATTGCAATAAAAGTCTTATGATGCATAGGTATTGGCAGTCCAAGAATAGCGCAAAAACGCGACAGCTGTTCATGCCCAATGCCTATTGCACGCGCAGCCACAACTACCTTCACATTGACAGCGAAGCTGTCACGCGAGCTGCCGCTTCGGTAGCTCTAGTCATCACCGGCATCGGTGGGCTGTCTTTCCGGCAGAACACGCCGCGAACTATGCGCGGCAGAAACCACTGACTCAGGACACTCACTGTTATCACAGTGCAGCTCGAGGAACGAAGAGAGGCCCTTACGTTTACTTGCAGTGTCGCGAACGACGAGTCCAGCGGTGTGGCATGTTGGACAAACAGCACGGCTTACCATCGATGTCAGTGCGCCGATGTCACAAAATACTCCGCTCACAGAGCCACAAACACTCTTCGTTCTTTCGCTTTCGAACTGTTCAATCTTTTTTTCTGATGCGCTGATGAACTTGATCGCGGCGTCGATTTCGTCAAAGTTCCCGCAAGCCGCCGTATCCCCGCTGCCTTGATTAGGCCTAGTGGCCCGCGGCTCGCATTCTTCTACCGCTGCTTTGCGCTTCGGTTTACGTCGACGCCCTTGGTACTTGTTCTTGCTTGCAAACTTTCGTGCTCGGAAGTCTCGCTTCTTCGAGTTATCCATGGTGAACTCGGAAAAACGTAGAAACGCACGGCAAGTGCCGATCGTCGCAAGCGCTCAGCGAGCGAGGCCGATCAGATGTAGCCAATGGCGGCCTCGGTAGCGTACCATGTGACCGGTAGAGATGCGCGAAGCGGCTGCAGCTTGGCTGCAAACCGACTTGGAAACGACTGTTTTGTGAAATTCCTCACTAAAATACGAAACTAGGGGGACGCCTGTACACTAGAAGGAGCCTTGATCTACACCACCGAACAAACCCCGATGGCGGACGTCATCGTGTTGCCGAGTGGCGGATTTTCAAAAATAGCCGTCGGATGCGTGAATTCGCGACTTCGGCAGCTACCTTCACTAGCGCAGATCGACTTTTTACCACTTTCTCGTTTGAATTCAGCTATGACCTTTGGGGAAATGATAGTTGAATGATCAAAAGTGATTTTAGAAGCAATATCTCAAAAGTGGAAATTTTCGCAAAAAACGCGATTTTTCGACCCGCATCTCCCCTTAACACTATAACAACTAGCAGTAACCCAGATGACACCCCACCAGTAATAATAGAAGTCAGAAAAGCTTTGTAGAGCATGCAAAGAGGCAAAGCTGCTGGTGAGGATCAGGTAACATCAGATCTGCTGAAAGATGGAGGACAGATTGTGTTAGAAAAACTAGCCACCCTCTTTACGAGGTGTCTCCTGATGGGAAGAGTACCAGAGTCTTGGGAGAATGCTAACATCATCTTAATACATAAGAAAGGAGATGACAAGAACTTGAAAAATTACAGGCCGATCTGCGTGCTTGCTGTAGTATACAATCTACTTACAAAGGTAATTGCTAACAGAGTAAAGAAAACATTAGAATTCAATCCATCAAAGGAACAAGCAGGATTTCAAACAGGCTACTCAACAATCGACCACATTCATACTATCAATCAGGTAATAGAGAAATGCTCAGAAATAACCAACCACTATACATAGCCTTCATAGATTACGAGAAGGTGTTTGATTCAGTAGAAATACTAGACGTCATGCAGACACTGCCAAATCAGGGCGTCGATGAAGTATATATAAACATCCTGGAAGAAATCTGCAGGGGATCAACTGCTACCATAGTGCATCATAAAGAAAGCAACAGAATACCAATCAAGAAGGGTGTAAGGCAGGGGGACACAATCTTCCCAATGCTATTTACCGCGTGCTTACAGGAGGTTTCCAGAAGCCTAGAATGGGAACAGTAAGGGATAAGAGTTAATGGAGAGTACCTTAGTAACCTGCGCTTTGCCGATGACATTGCATTGCTGAGTAACCCAGGGGACGAATTGCAACTCATAATCACGGAGTTGGACAAGGAGAGCAGAAAGGTGGGTCTTAAAATGAATAGGCAAAAAACGAAAGTAATGTACAACAACCTCGGAAAAGAGCAGCGCTTCGAGACAGGTAATAGTGCACTTCAAGTTGTAAAAGAAATATGTCTACTTAGGGCAGGTAATAACCGCAGAGCCGAACCACGAGATTGAAGTAACTAGAAGAATAAGAATGGGGTGGAGCACATTTGGCAAGCACTCTCAAATTATGACAGGTAGATTACCCCTATCCCTGAAGAGGAAGGTATATAACAGCTGTATCTTGCCGGTGCTTACCTACGGAGCAGAACCTTGGAGACTTACAAAGAGGATTCAGCTTAAATTGAGGACAGTGCAGGGAACAATGGAAAGAAAAATGGCAGGTGTAACCTTAAGAGACAAGAAGAGAGCAGAGTGGATTAGGGAACAAACAGGGGTTAAGGATATCATAGTTGAAATCCAGAAGAGAAAATGGGCATGGGCTGGGCATGTAGCGCGTAGATAGGATAACTGCTGGTCATAAAGGGTAACTACCTGGATTATCAGAGAAGACAAGCGAGTTAGGGGGAGACAGAACGTTAGGTGGGCATACGAGATTAAGAAGTTTGCGTGTGTAAATTAGTAAATTAGCAGCAACAAGCACAGGACCTAGTTGACTGGTGGGGGAACATGGGAGAGGCCTTTGTCCTGCAGTGGATGTAGTGAGGCTGATGATGATGATGCCCAGAATATTGAGTAGTTAGGAATATCATGGCTTCACATTAATGCTCATATGTATATTTTTTCAATTTAAGCAAATTTAGTAAGTGAAAAATTGTTATATCAGCACTGTAGAGTTTATATTCATTACATTCATATAAAAAAATGTTTTTTCCCAGCACCTATTTTCTATCACAATAGAAAACGTATTGCACTTTTACACAAAAGAAAAGGTCTCTGGACTAGCTAGTTAAAAATGAAAGTGCCATCTACAATGATAATGAAACAGCCTAACAAAGCAAGAAAATATTTTGAGAATCTACATAAAGCTGAAATAGTCCAGCAATACAGCATAGTGTAAGAAAGCATCATTAAAGCCATGAACACACTTAATAACTACTTGCCGTAATCCCATTTGCTAGGCAGCATATAGAAAATCAGAAGTAACAAACAACGTTAAATCTCACACTTGTCGGTAATGAAATGGTATTTTCACAGCATAACACCTCCACGTAAAATATTGCAACAAAACAGTACAAAAGCCTAACATGAAGTAAGTGGACAGGCTTGAAATATCACAGCTCAATAATGGCTTCATAGAACACTACATATTTCCTTTCTCTGACGATACAAACACTAAATGGCAAAATAGATGTCCTAAGAAATGTCATTGAAAACTTTTTAGATGACATTTACCTGAATGAAACACCCATGATCTGCAAGTGTCAAGTGCAAAACATTTGATTGGTATGTGGGTTTTGACTTCCAAAAACTACCGTATGATTATGGGAGACGCCGTGGAGGGCTCCGGAAATTTTGACCACCTGGGGTTCTTTAACGTGCACCCAAATCTGAGCCCACCTGCCTACAGAATTTTCGCCTCCATGGAAAATACAGCCGCCGCAGCCGGGATCTGGTCCCGCGACCTGTAGGTCAGCAGCTGAGTACCTTAGCCACTATAGAGCACAGCAGTGAGGCGTGCAAAAAGAAAAAAAAAGGAAATGTACCAGTTGCAGTACTCCAGTGGTTATAGTGATCGAGTGCTGACCCGGAGGTCACGGGATTGCAACCTAGTCACCACGGCTGCATTGTCGATAAAAGCAAAAATGCTTGAGACCAGTGTACTTAGTATAGATGGCATCGACACGCCATCTAGCAACGAGACGCCTGCTGCGGTGCGCATGCATGTCCCGGCGTATCAGTTGGCCTCTCATTTCAGTCTTTCTAATGCGTTTGGGGCATTCGTAGCAAAAACAACTGGGTGTCGCTTTTTTTGCTCCATCGAATTCGTGCTGTTATTTAATGTAGCGGCAGTGACGGGGCTGGTTCAAGCACTGGGCTTGCGTTATTTACAACAATTGATTAGCATAACTAAACATAGCTACCATCACACAACTTAATAAACCAAAAAAATAAATTAGGTTTTCTCAGCCGAGCTCGCCTTGTCAGGTTAAGCCAAGTTAGACACTCATAAGCTTAGTTATATAATGTCACTGTAGAAAAAACTAATCAAATTTATATAAGCAAGGTGTCACCTAATACACTCGTGTGTAAGTAGGCTTAATTAGTACAGTCCAGCTTCCTTTCATGCTAATTTAAGCTTCATTACACCCAAGTGGGCCGAGATAAGTACAGCCAAATACAATTAAGCACAGTTGATCATGCTATGCCTTAATTTAGATCAGCAAAATTAGCTTAAAAAGGCTAACCTTAGCCCAGCACTTGAACCGCCTCATCACAGCTGCTACGTAAAAGAACGGCACAAATTTAATAGAGCAAAGAAAGCGGCACTCAGTTGTCGTTTTGGCTGCAAGCGGCGTAACAGCGTCAGACAGAGTGGCATGAGAGGCCAACTGATACAACTAGACGTGCTTACGTACTGCAGATGGTGTCGCGTCGCTAGATAGCGCGTGTATGCCTTCTGCCACACGATTCTGTGGTCTGCACATCACAGAAACCCAGGTGGTCGAAATTTCCAGAGCTCTACGCTACAGTGTCTCTCAATCAAATCATCGTTTTATGATAATAAATCCCAGCAATTACTACATTACAGTAAAAACAACACAGACATAAAGAGACATTAGCATCATCCTGAAATTTTCTTTCATGATAAAACGCACACAGTTGAACCCCTTTATATTAAGAGGCAGTGGAGTGTCCCGATAAAAATATGGATAGATTAGAAAAAGTGAACAGGTACATTGCTTATAAGAGACACTTCGTAAAATCTACAACAGCTTCCAGTGACGTTTCCTTCAAAGGGTTACAACTGCGTGTTCTATAAACAAACCCATAATAAATGAATTTCGCCACAAAGGTGGAAAGTACAAAAGCATGGATGCATTTAATGGGCATGTATATCAAGTATGTATCTTGAAAAGGCCAGTACTTTCATAGTCAGAAAAGAGAATGTTATACTGACACACTTAGACTACTTTCATGCTGCCATTAGGATGCCTCAAGAATATGCCGTGCATGCTTATAACTATTCCGAAAAGAAACAGTGTATTTCTCAAACAACAGCTTGCACTTGCACACATTCCAATAAATAGCCTGATTAGCAAAGCTAACAATAGTGGTCCCCTTTCCACTTTATTAGCATGTTCATGCAGGCGATGTTTAAGGCACTGAAACAGTCTGGCCAGAATATCAGCTGCATGATCATGTTCATGTAGTGGAACAAGGGCACTGATGGCAACTTGGCTATCCAGGCTGTTCATTGCAATATGCGCAAGTGCAAACTGTTGTTTGAGAAATACACTATTTGGTTTTGGGATGGCTATAATCACAGATGGGAGATTTCCGAAACATCCAGCTGCAGCTTGAGGGCTCTAACTGTCCTCTTTTTGATCACAAAAGAGCTGGCCTTTATGAAGGACATATTTGATCTATGTGCTCAATGAGTGTATGAATGCTTGTATAGCACATGCTTGTGTGGTGAAATTAATCTGTTCTTATTTGTTTTGTTTGTAGGGTATACATGTCTTGTGTAATTTTTAAATTTCATTCTGCAGCTAACGCCTGCTCACATCTGTATTATCCTTTAGTCTGAAAATATTTGCACTTGACACTGTTGGACTATGCAGTAACAGTTGGCTTAAATTATTGCACTATTAAAAATTACTTAAGCCTACATGTTACTGTGCAAACAGTGCTACAGCAAGCCGAGTGAGGGGTGTAAGGCTCACTCCGCTGTCAACTTGAGCAGCGCGGCAGAACAAGAACAGCGATTTTTTCGCTTTCAGATCAAACACAATGTAAAAAAACCCAATACAAAGCTATTTGTGTTGCAACTGCTGCCAGTAAATTTTCTTCAATTATAGAGATGTCCTCTAGCCGCACAGTAAATAGCGTGGCATCAAAAATGCTGCTTCTTCTGTATGTAACTTTTGGAAACAGGTAGGTGGCCTCTGGGTCCTGAAAGAGAATGCATTGAGCACTTTGTTATTATCTTTCGAGCTGCACAACATCAAGAAAAGTTTTTTTGCCAAGAGCAGAAGACTAAGTGAATATCCGCTAAGTACAGAGAGCCCCGCTTACTATGTGACAATTCAATAAATTGGTAGAGAAAAAGTGTTTTTTGATACTCCTCAGCAGTTTATCAGTATCACGGTATAGATTATCCAATGTGCATTGTCCTAAACCAAGTAGACCGAAGAAGCCTAAAAGTTTTATTGGAAATTAAAAGATCCTCCCTGATTGTTCAACTCCAAGTCCACAGGCTGCCTGCCACAATGGGCAAAAATTGCACTTGTTATTGAAATTAGTCAATTAGCAGAAGACATTAAAAGAGTATTACAGTGCAGGCTAGAAAAAAAAGTAAATAAAAGCAGGAAAATTTCTTTGTGAGGGTTTCCTGTAAAAATGTATTGTCAAAACATACTAAAGCCGATAGAAAGTCTATTGGGCATGAGGACATATTGTGGCGCCACCATGCAGAGGCGGCCCTGTGACGTACGTGATTGAATTGCTCGGCCGCCCTCTCGCGCACAGCCCGCAGCTGCTCTCGCATCTCCTCTTTTTATTCTTTTAAATGTACTGCACTCAACAAAATCAGTAAAATACACCTGCAGCTTCTTCCCTCACTGCAGCTTCTTCCCTGAAGAGCTAAATAACTGCCGTGGAAATATTTTACACTTCTCATTAATGCCTGACTACTAACATCGTCTGCTATGGTCACCTCAATGAAAAACTTGAGGGCCGAGCGCGCCACCTCTTGAAAAGTCGGAACTCATTCCGTGTCGAATTGAAGTATCAAATAGGTATTAACGGTAAAGAAACTTATCTTTGCTGCACGAAATACGTGCAACCAATCTACTTCATTTATTGTGGGTTTGCGTCTAAGAGGGTCTGTGGTTGACATGACAAGCATGTGCAAATTGCATCTTTGTTTAGCACACATAGCCCTACGAAGCACAGCACAAGCGATTTCTGCACTTTGTGGGTAGCGACACAGCATTATTACAGCCGCATGCAGCCGCATGCCGCCGCAACCTTTCCGTTATCATTGCAGGCAAATGTGAGAATCATGCACGCGCGTGCCTCATTCAGTGTTGTAACTTCTCTTTGTGGCACAATCCTAATATTTATTGTGCAAAAATTTCTATGGTGGTGACGCGTTGCACATTAAATCGCCATCGAGCCACACAGGGGTGACAATTCTGAATGATTGGTTCAGTTCGAGAGATTCTATACAGGGATAAATCATGATAAAATTATGATCAGCTAGCCGTATCATTTTGCACCCTTGAAAGTGGATGCTGCGAGGTCTGGCGTACCGTGATCTAAATGGCAATATCATGTTTCAGTAAAATAGCCAATGTCCAGTTTTTTTTTTTCTTCTTACAGCCTTATTCATAAGCTGTGCAATATTCACGGCAGCTCTTTTCTCCTGTAGATCAAAACAACATTGAGAGGTAGTGACAGTGGCTATGGCCCATTGCACACGTAATCTATAAGCAAGGAACTAAACCTGTGAGCTGAAGTTATGGACAACACCGGCGTTGGCAGAATTTTTTTTTTTTCACGAAGCACCACCTATATCCCAGATTAGAATTGGGCCCGGGCAGGCAGCGGTAGTAAACCATCACTTTGTGCGCATATACCATGGAATATGGGGGGGGGGGAGGGTCAGGGGCTAGGTGTGCCAACCCTTGCCTACCACACCACTGGCGCATGGAAACCCGTGTGGTCGGGTACACACACAAGGACGGACGACCAAGAAGGAGGATGGTGGTGGCACAAACTGCGGTAAAGGTTACCTTGGCGAGAGAAGTAAGCTTTTGGGGAGACTGGATCAGCACATGTATAATGTAAGAAAGAAGGTTTCGTCAAACGCGCTCCTCGAACACGCAGAAGCAACTGGCCACGAAATGGACCGAAATAGGATGAAAATAACGAAAATATAGGGGAAAAAATTGGACTTGCGGGCTATCTTGACTCTGACAATTCAGACAACAGTGCACATTTTTTTAACGGCAACTTCCCGCAGATGTACGCTTCTACGTCCTATTTTTTAAAATATACATGATCGGACCATTTGCATTCATTTTTCGTGGTGAATGAGGCTCCTGTGCAGAATCTGAAACGATCTGCTTTTATGTGAACAGTCATGGTCTGTGCTCATTTCAACCCCATGGACTCTAACACAACAACATAGAAAGAGAGAATTAACAGTGGCAGTGACAGTGGCATCGCATACGCAGCAAACTGTGGCACGCAGCCGGTAACTTTTACTGCGACTTTTCGCATTGTGTAGTCTGCAGAAGTCCATGCACCATAAGTCATAGCAATGCAATGCTTTTAAAAAATGAAAACACCGCGAAGTCGCGGTTAAAAACAATGCATCCAATCGCCACTTTTCATCCGCCAGAGCAAGGCGAGATCACATGATCACAGCGATTTCAGCAAACACACCTGTTTGCCTGGTGTCAATCTATCAATAAACAAGGGCCATATTTTGAACTTAGAGCCCCACTGGTATCAACAGCAGCTCTACCTCCCTCAAACTTTATTATTTATATTCATATGGCCTTTGAACGTGGTTATGAGTGGGTTAAACTTCAACAATAGTCAGGTGAAGTTATTAAACTGCTCAGCACAAAATTTAGAAAATGAACACAAAAGACGATGGCAGCGCTGGTCTTCATCTCTTGGGTTTGTTGTCTAAAAATGTTTGCGCTGAGCAGTATAATATTGGAATACCAACTAACCTAATCTCACACTTAACGTTACTTGAAAACTTTTCTAATGCTCCAGCTTAGTAGATCAGCACTGTTCCCCTCAAAATAACTTCATTGTCAAAGGTTACTTGCCTCAGGACAAATGAAGGCTTCCATACGCTCTTTCACGAGACTTGGCAAAACACACACTGCTGCCGTTAGCAGGACATCTGAATTAGGGAACAAATGGGTCAGTGGCTTTATCACATCATGTTGCAAGAAATTCATCGAGAAAATACCATACACAGTTATCTACAAGCCCTTTTTAATACAGTTCAACCCCTTTAGAAGAGGCATGCTCCAACCAGCAATTCTTGTCTTTAATATGAGACGTCCCTTATAAGCAGGGTATCTCGTACTAATTTGCTTATCAAGCCGTATTTTACTCTAGGCACACTGTTGCCTCTTATACTCATTTTTGTTATATCAGTGTGCCTCTTATAAATGAGCTCGACTGTACCAAAATATGTCACTGAGCACTACAGTCTATTTATCACCCACATTATGGCGGGGCACAATCTCAGTTGGTTTTTTTCTCTCAAAACAGAAAATTCATTTAGTATTATCGCGATTTATTTATTTGTTTATAAATGCATGTACACGGCACATCTAGTACCCATCGCATGCTCTGTTGCATTTCGCACAACTGAGCACAATATAAATTTACCCATAGCATGGGTGACGACTTCATTATAGTACAGTATAGTACTATATTGCAGTATAGTACTAATAACCGATGACTACCTAGACAGCATGTTTGCATTGGCTGCATTGGTTACTCTTGGCCACAGACGTAAAATGCACTCAGTGCCACTTTCAGCTCACAGCACTTTTCTGTGATCATAAGGCCAGCTGTGTTAACAAAAACCAACAACTTGGTTCTGCCTCTGACTGTGCTTTCTGAAACCAAAGCTGCAGCTGATTGCTACAAAATCTTTACCAAAATTTAACCATCATGCACTCAAGTAATGAGCTGTCCCACCTATGATCAGTGAGTTGCTGGCTACTTACTGAAACAGAAAAAGCTAAAGACATTATTTTTGTAACAGTACTTCGTAAGAGATAAACTGCTCCTTCACCTTTGCCTAGTGCTGACGATTCTGCATATTGAGCCACAGCTATCAAATGAAAGCTACGTTGCAGAACTTCAGCTTGCACCTTGGCTGTTTACTGAATGTCATTAACATGTGCCAGGGCGTTTTCTTCCAAGTGCAGTGCCTTAAAGTATAGATAAAAGATGCTGCTGAAGAATAACCATAATTTTCTTGCTTTTCCATACCAAAGGCTATTTGACAACTATTATGTTTGTGGCATTGATCTCCTTAAAAATGCCTTTTGAACCAAAGATAGTGACCCTTTGTACCTTGAAAGTATTTAGATCATTACCATTATTTTTTGGGGCCTCGAGAGCATAGTCGGCAGAATCCACAAGCTCTTTCATAAACCCGTCCAAGTGCCGCTTCTTCCAAGCGACATCAACAATTTTAGCAGCTGCAGCTGCAAAAGAGTGCTCTAAGGCATCCACTAGCTGCACCTTTGTAAGTAGGTGGAACTCCAAGTGGGCCTAAAAAAAATAAGGTTACAGCCAAAAGTTACCATAATTCTTTTGGTGACTGTCATAGCAAGATATAAAAAGTGTGCTATAGTAGAAGTTATGCACTCTCCGTTGCAAACTCAAGAGCCACAGAATGCCATTTATTGCTTCGTCCTTAGAAGTTCTTTTTCTATTTTTATTCCTTAGACGATATTGCAGATTTATGCATTAATTATTGAAAACAGGTAACAGAACACTTCTGAAAGCCCAATGCCCATTTCTTTATATTAGCATCTCAAAAGCTTATTTAATTGAGTTAAGCATGATAAATTTTATAAAATTTCTGCAAGATAAGATTTATTCACAAAATCAAAAGATTTTGATGTTGCTATGAAGCATTTTGTTCCTTTCTTTTTTTCCTTTCACTACAATGACTATTTAGCTGCATATATGATAAATTTGTTGCCGTAATTTGAAACTTTCTAAAGGAGTACCAAAGACCTTTTCAAAATATCATTTTTTTTTGTTTTTAAGTGGAAATTATGAATCTTAAAAGAAAAAAAAAAGAAATGCTGGCACTTATTAAATCATTTTTTTTCGTTTACCACTTTTTAGTTTGATTTACCAAGAGGTACTTGTGTCTGAATACAATTATACAAAGAGAGTTACATAAAACTAGAACTATGTTTTGCCACTCACAAATCCAGATTGATAATCGTTAGCTGTACTGCTACACAACTGACACAATCACCTACTCACAAACTAAATCAATAAAAAAATTAGGTGTGGAGTAAAAAGAACTAGCAACTTATTCAAAGCTCTTTCAGGCACACGAACATATTTTAAGGGTTGCGAGCATTTCTGTTATGTCCGGTGTTGTCGTCGGCCCATAGACGTACGCGTTGGTCGCGGTAGTCCGAAAGCTCAGACAGCCTCGAACGGTTAAAATCAAGTTCATTCCTATTCGGATGGAGGCGGCGGCCGAACTGCCGGGGGAAATGACGGCGGCTCGTTTGCGCCGAACGGGGGAATGGGAGGAGTCAACATCTGGAAGCAGTTTCAGCATCCGGTCCTTCGCGGGTTCGGAGGCTTGCTCGTGACACAGAAGTGCTTGGAACACAACATGTCTTTCCTCCTTAGATTGTCGCTTGGAAGCGATCTGGGGGCTGCCGTGGGGGCGTGGACGCTCTGGACGCACTAGGAAGAGAAGCCTCCGCTCGCTGGGTGTCGTTTCTCTTGTGTTCAGGGCCGGCGGGTGGCAGCGCCGATTCATCTGGTGCGAGATGCCAGGCTAAGTGGAACGAAGTTTCCGTCGAGGTGGCTGCTTGAATGGGAGGTTCCCTTGGCAAATTACCTGAACGGCGTAGCTGATTAAGGGGATGGTGTGTGGCCTTTCCACCAATGTCGACGAGCCATGACCGCAAACCTATGCGTTTGAGTGCCGTCTCTTCAACCCAGCCGGGCTTTCTGTGGAACTGGCGGGCGTATATGCGCTGTCCACTTTCAATTCTCCTGCTATGCGGGAGCCTCTCTTAGGGACCATCGAACCGACGCAACATTAGGAATGGGCTACACCACTCGTTGTCGTCCGAAAGAAGAACGGTACCCTACGCCTCTGCGGAGACTACCGGAGCACTGTCAACCTGGCGACAAAAGCATCTTCCTACCCACTGCCGACACCAGAAGAGGTTTTTAGCATGCTTCGTGGTGAAAAAATCTTCAGCATTTTGGACTTGACACAAGCCTACCAGCAGCTGAAGGTGAGCGAATCAACGTCTGAACTGCTCACGATAAACACTATTAAGGGTCTTTACAAATTTAAAAGGCTATCATTCGGAATATCTGCAGCGCCAGCAATCTTGCATCAATTTATGGAGTCTACACTTAGCGGGATCCCAGGTGTTTGCGTCTACTTGGACGATGTTATTGTCGGTGCCGCCTCCAATGAAGAGCACACAGAACGCTTGGAGCTCATTTTGGAAAGGCTAGCAAATGCTAATTTGCGCATCAGTAAAGAAAAATGTGTTTTTGCGGTGCCTGAAGTGAAGTTTCTTGGACATCAAATTGACGCGCAGGGTATCCATCCCATCCTCGTCGCCACTGTTATGTCCGGTGTTGTCGTCGGCCCATAGACGTACGCGTTGGTCGCGGTAGTTCAAAAGCTCAGACAGCCTCGAACGGTTAAAAACAAGTTTATTCCTATTCGGATGGAGGCGGCGGCCGAACTGCCGAGGGAAACGACGGTGGCTCGTTTGCGCCGAGCAGGGGAAGGAGAGGAGTCAACATCTAGAATCAGTTTCAGCATCCGGTCCTTCGCGGGTTTGGAGGCTCGCTCGTGACACAGGGGTGCTTGGAACACAACGATTTCTTAACTTCTGCCTTTAATTCAGCAAAATAAAAGTAAAAATTAAGTTCTTCAAACTTATACAACAAATCTAAAATAATAGCATTCTAAACAAGACTTTCACAAATATAAGACTTATTTTTAATGTCCTGCAGGGTGATGGTACATGCAGTTGTGAATAATATAACTGTTCTACAGCTACATTTAAAGTTGTGGCTAGGAACTGGCCAAAGGGTGCAGGTAAGCCACGCGATTGTGCCCTTTGAAGGAATGAGTCCTGCAACACAGACCCAAGTCACTGTACCATGAAGAAATAAGTGAATGTGAATGCTTACAATGGTGTTTGTTGTAAGTGCTGGATATTTTTCCACAACATCAGCCACACTTGGAATTTGTTTGGAAATCCATAATCTTCGCTCCGAATACGTTCTGGATATGGGGTCCATGAGATATTCATAGTTCGGACTGGCTTTTAACATTCCTTTTTGCATGCCAGCAATGTGAGCTGCAATGCTGCCCTCATCCTCAGCATCATTGAGGTTCAAAGCCTCGAGAAAGGGCAAACTTGTTACTTTTGTGAAAGCAATGCTGTCATGTAGAGATGCGCAGTGAATGTTTGCATGCACTAGTGGGAACAAGTTATCCTTTACTTGATTTGGCATTAGTAGAGGGGTTTAGATGTGAAGAATAAAAGAAATACCAAGGGCCAAGAAGCACACTTAGCCTTGATGTTAACTTCTGCCTTGACACCTGGTTACATACCCATTAGCTGGAAATAGCAGTTTTCTCTTGCCGAGACCACTCAAGAGCTCCAGACTGAACGTTTCTTTCACACTGTGGCTGTTAATGAGGTATATATGTGCATTTTAAATGTGGAATCATCAGTCAGTGTCGCCAGTAGCTGTGGCGGAAATTGTGGAACATCCTTCTTCTTGCCTGGCCACTTTTCTTTCTTAACAATCCCATAACATTCACTACTAATAACATCCCCTACATTTCTCTTGGCATTATTGTCTGTTAGTTCTCACTAATATTGCTGCTGTTACAGGGTATTTCGAAGTGTGTGCAATTGCAAATGCCATCATGCTGTGGCATTCATACTTTAACAAAAAAACCTCAATAGATAACAAAAATAGGTTGTATCAGCAGTACGACTTGTTTACCACTTTTTAGTTTGATTTACCAAGAGGTACTTGTGTCTGAATACAATTATACAGAGAGAGTTACATAAAACTACAACTATGTTTTGCCACTCACAAATCCAGATTGATAATCGTTTGCTGCACTGCTGCACAACTGACACAATCACCTACTCACAAACTAAATCAATCAAAAAGTTAGGTGTGGTTTAAAAACAACTAGCATGTTATTCAAAGCTCTTTCAGGCACACGAACATATTTTAAGTGTTGCAAGCATTTCTTAACTTCTGTCTTTAATTCAGCAAAATAAAAGTAAAAATTAAGTTCTTCAAACTTATACAACAAATCTCAGATAATAGCATTCTAAACAAGACTTTCACAAATATAAGAATTATTTTTTATGTCCTGCAGGGTGTTGGTAAATGCACTTGTGAATAGTATAACTGTTCTACAGCTACATTTAAAGGTGTGGCCAGGAACTGGCCAAACGGTGCAGATAAGCCACGCGATTGTGCTCTTTGAAGGAATGAGTCCTGCAACACAGAGCCAAGTCACTGTACCATGATGAAATAAGTGAATGTGAATGCTTACAATGGTGCTTGTTGTAAGTGCTGGATATTTTTCCACAACATCAGCCACACTTGGAATTTGTTTGGAAATCCATAATCTTCGCTGCGAATACGTTCTGGATATAGAGTCCATGAGATATTCATAGTTCGGACTGGCTTTTAACATTTCTTTTTGCATGCCAGCTATGTGAGCTGCAATGCTGTCCCTATCCTCAGCATCATTGAGGTTCAAAGCCTAGAGAAAGGACAAACTTATTACTTTTGTGAATCAATGCTGTCATGTAGAGATGCGCAGTGAATGTTTGCATGCACTAGTGGGAACAAGTTATCCTTTACTTGATTTGGCATTAGTAAAGGGGTTTAGATGTGAAGAATAACAGAAATACCAAGGGCCAAGAAGCACACTTAGCCTTGATGTTTACTTCTGCCTTGACACCTGGTTACATACCCGTTAGCTGGAAATAGCAGTTTTCTCTTGCCGAGACCACTCAAGAGGTTCAGACTGAATGTTTCTTTCACACTGTGGCTGGTAATGAGGTATATATGTGCATTTTAAATGTAGAATCATCAGTCAGTGTCGCCAGTAGCTGTGGCGGCAATTGTGGAACATCTTTCTTTTTGCCTGGCCACTTTTTTTTCTTAACAATCCCATAACATTCACTGCTAATAACATCCCCTACATTTCTCTTGGCATTATTGTCCGTTAGTTCTCAGTAATATTGCTGCTGTTACAGGGTATTTCGAAGTGTGTGCAATTGCAAATGCTATCATGGTGTGGCATTCATACTTTAACAAAAAAACCTCAATAGATAACAAAAATAGGTTGTACCAGCAGTACGACTTGTTTACCACTTTTTAGTTTGATTTACCATGAGGTACTTGTGTTTAATACAGTTATACAGAGAGAGTTACATAAAACTAGAACTATGTTTTGCCACTCACAAATCCAGATTGATAATCGTTTACTGCACTGCTACACAACTGACACAATCACCTTCTCACAAACTAAATCAATAAAAAAATTAGGTGTGGAGTAAAAACAACTAGCAGCTTATTCAAAGCTCTTTCAGGCACACGAACATATTTTAAGTGTTGCGAGCATTTCTTAACTTCTGCCTTTAATTCAGCAAAATAAAAGTAAAAATTAAGTTCTTCAAACTTATACAACAAATCTAAGATAATAGCATTCTAAACAAGACTTTCACAAATAAGACTTATTTTTAATGTCCTACGGGGTGATGGTAAATGCAGTTGTGAATAATATAACTGTTTTACAGCTACATTTAAAGGTGTGGCCAGGAACTGGCCAAAGGGTGCAGGTAAGCCACGCGATTGTGCGCTTTGAAGGAATGAGTCCTGCAACACAGACCCAAGTCACTGTACCATGAGGAAATAAGTGAATGTGAATGCTTACAATGGTGCTTGTTGTAAGTACTGGATATTTTTCCACAACATCAGCCACACTTGGAATTTGTTTGGAAATCCATAATCTTCGCTCCGAATACGTTCTGGATATGGAGTCCATGCGATATTCATAGTTCGGACTGGCTTTTAACATTTCTTTTTGCATGCCAGCAATGTGAGCTGCAATGCTGTCCTCATTCTCAGCATCATTGAGGTTCAAAGCCTAGAGAAAGGACAAACTTATTACTTTTGTGAAAGCAATGCTGTCATATAGAGATGCGCAGTGAATGTTTGCATGCACTAGTGGGAACAAGTTATCCTTTACTTGATTTGGCATTAGTACAGGGGTTTAGATGTGCAGAATAACAGAAATACTAAGGGCCAAGAACCACACTTAGCCTCGATGTTAGCTTCTGCCTTGACACCTGGTTACATACCCATTAGCTGGAAATAGCAGTTTTCTCTTGCCAAGACCACTCCTGAGGTCCAGACTGAATGTTTCTTTCACACTGATGCTGTTAATGAGGTATATATGTGCATTTTAAATGTGGATTCATTAGTCAGTGTCGCCAGTAGCTGTGGCGGCAATTGTGGAACATCCTTCTTCTTGCCTGGCCACTTTTCTTTCTTAACAATCCCATAACATTCACTACTAATAACATCCCCTACATTTCTCTTGGCATTATTGTCTGTTAGTTCTCACTAATATTGCTGCTGTTACAGGGTATTTCGAAGTGTGTGCAATTGCAAATGCCATCATGCTGTGGCATTCATACTTTAACAAAAAAACCTCAATAGATAACAAAAATAGGTTGTACCAGCAGTAAGACTTGTTTACCACTTTTTAGTTTGATTTACCAAGAGGTACTTGCATCTGAATACAATTATACAGAGAGAGTTACATAAAACTAGAACTATGTTTTGCCACTCACAAATCCAGATTGATAATCGTTTGCTGCACAACTGACACAATCACCTACTCACAAACTAAATCAATAAAAAAATTAGGTGTGGAGTAAAAATAACTAGCAACTTATTCAAAGCTCTTTCAGGCACACGAACATATTTTAAGTGTTGCAAGCATTTCTTAACTTCTGCATTTAATTCAGCAAAATAAAAGTAAAAATCAAGTTCTTCAAACTTATACAACAAATCTCAGATAATAGCATTCTAAACAAGACTTTCACAAATATAAGACTTATTTTTTATGTCCTGCAGGGTGATGGTAAATGCAGTTGTGAATAATATAACTGTTCTACAGTTACATTTAAAGGTGTGGCCAGGAACTGGCCAAAGGGTGCAGGTAAGCCATGCGATTGTGCCCTTTGAAGGAACGAGTCCTGCAACACAGACCCAAGTCACTGTACCATGATGAAATAAGTGAATGTGAATGCTTACAATGGTGCTTGTTGTAAGTGCTGGATATTTTTCCACAACATCAGCCACACTTGGAATTTGTTTGGAAATCCATAATCTTCGCTCCGAATACGTTCTGGATATGGGGTCCATGAGATATTCATAGTTCGGACTGGCTTTTAACATTCCTTTTTGCATGCCAGCAATGTGAGCTGCAATGCTGCCCTCATCCTCAGCATCATTGAGGTTCAAAGCCTCGAGAAAGGGCAAACTTGTTACTTTTGTGAAAGCAATGCTGTCATGTAGAGATGCGCAGTGAATGTTTGCATGCACTAGTGGGAACAAGTTATCCTTTACTTGATTTGGCATTAGTAGAGGGGTTTAGATGTGAAGAATAAAAGAAATACCAAGGGCCAAGAAGCACACTTAGCCTTGATGTTAACTTCTGCCTTGACACCTGGTTACATACCCATTAGCTGGAAATAGCAGTTTTCTCTTGCCGAGACCACTCAAGAGGTCCAGACTGAACGTTTCTTTCACACTGTGGCTGTTAATGAGGTATATATGTGCATTTTAAATGTGGAATCATCAGTCAGTGTCGCCAGTAGCTGTGGCGGAAATTGTGGAACATCCTTCTTCTTGCCTGGCCACTTTTCTTTCTTAACAATCCCATAACATTCACTACTAATAACATCCCCTACATTTCTCTTGGCATTATTGTCTGTTAGTTCTCACTAATATTGCTGCTGTTACAGGGTATTTCGAAGTGTGTGCAATTGCAAATGCCATCATGCTGTGGCATTCATACTTTAACAAAAAAACCTCAATAGATAACAAAAATAGGTTGTATCAGCAGTACGACTTGTTTACCACTTTTTAGTTTGATTTACCAAGAGGTACTTGTGTCTGAATACAATTATACAGAGAGAGTTACATAAAACTACAACTATGTTTTGCCACTCACAAATCCAGATTGATAATCGTTTGCTGCACTGCTGCACAACTGACACAATCACCTACTCACAAACTAAATCAATCAAAAAGTTAGGTGTGGTTTAAAAACAACTAGCATGTTATTCAAAGCTCTTTCAGGCACACGAACATATTTTAAGTGTTGCAAGCATTTCTTAACTTCTGTCTTTAATTCAGCAAAATAAAAGTAAAAATTAAGTTCTTCAAACTTATACAACAAATCTCAGATAATAGCATTCTAAACAAGACTTTCACAAATATAAGAATTATTTTTTATGTCCTGCAGGGTGTTGGTAAATGCACTTGTGAATAGTATAACTGTTCTACAGCTACATTTAAAGGTGTGGCCAGGAACTGGCCAAAGGGTGCAGATAAGCCACGCGATTGTGCCCTTTGAAGGAATGAGTCCTGCAACACAGAGCCAAGTCACTGTACCATGATGAAATAAGTGAATGTGAATGCTTACAATGGTGCTTGTTGTAAGTGCTGGATATTTTTCCACAACATCAGCCACACTTGGAATTTGTTTGGAAATCCATAATCTTCGCTGCGAATACGTTCTGGATATAGAGTCCATGAGATATTCATAGTTCGGACTGGCTTTTAACATTTCTTTTTGCATGCCAGCTATGTGAGCTGCAATGCTGTCCCTATCCTCAGCATCATTGAGGTTCAAAGCCTAGAGAAAGGACAAACTTATTACTTTTGTGAATCAATGCTGTCATGTAGAGATGCGCAGTGAATGTTTGCATGCACTAGTGGGAACAAGTTATCCTTTACTTGATTTGGCATTAGTAAAGGGGTTTAGATGTGAAGAATAACAGAAATACCAAGGGCCAAGAAGCACACTTAGCCTTGATGTTTACTTCTGCCTTGACACCTGGTTACATACCCGTTAGCTGGAAATAGCAGTTTTCTCTTGCCGAGACCACTCAAGAGGTTCAGACTGAATGTTTCTTTCACACTGTGGCTGGTAATGAGGTATATATGTGCATTTTAAATGTAGAATCATCAGTCAGTGTCGCCAGTAGCTGTGGCGGCAATTGTGGAACATCTTTCTTTTTGCCTGGCCACTTTTTTTTCTTAACAATCCCATAACATTCACTGCTAATAACATCCCCTACATTTCTCTTGGCATTATTGTCTGTTAGTTCTCAGTAATATTGCTGCTGTTACAGGGTATTTCGAAGTGTGTGCAATTGCAAATGCTATCATGGTGTGGCATTCATACTTTAACAAAAAAACCTCAATAGATAACAAAAATAGGTTGTACCAGCAGTACGACTTGTTTACCACTTTTTAGTTTGATTTACCATGAGGTACTTGTGTTTAATACAGTTATACAGAGAGAGTTACATAAAACTAGAACTATGTTTTGCCACTCACAAATCCAGATTGATAATCGTTTACTGCACTGCTACACAACTGACACAATCACCTTCTCACAAACTAAATCAATAAAAAAATTAGGTGTGGAGTAAAAACAACTAGCAGCTTATTCAAAGCTCTTTCAGGCACACGAACATATTTTAAGTGTTGCGAGCATTTCTTAACTTCTGCCTTTAATTCAGCAAAATAAAAGTAAAAATTAAGTTCTTCAAACTTATACAACAAATCTAAGATAATAGCATTCTAAACAAGACTTTCACAAATAAGACTTATTTTTAATGTCCTACGGGGTGATGGTAAATGCAGTTGTGAATAATATAACTGTTTTACAGCTACATTTAAAGGTGTGGCCAGGAACTGGCCAAAGGGTGCAGGTAAGCCACGCGATTGTGCGCTTTGAAGGAATGAGTCCTGCAACACAGACCCAAGTCACTGTACCATGAGGAAATAAGTGAATGTGAATGCTTACAATGGTGCTTGTTGTAAGTACTGGATATTTTTCCACAACATCAGCCACACTTGGAATTTGTTTGGAAATCCATAATCTTCGCTCCGAATACGTTCTGGATATGGAGTCCATGCGATATTCATAGTTCGGACTGGCTTTTAACATTTCTTTTTGCATGCCAGCAATGTGAGCTGCAATGCTGTCCTCATTCTCAGCATCATTGAGGTTCAAAGCCTAGAGAAAGGACAAACTTATTACTTTTGTGAAAGCAATGCTGTCATATAGAGATGCGCAGTGAATGTTTGCATGCACTAGTGGGAACAAGTTATCCTTTACTTGATTTGGCATTAGTACAGGGGTTTAGATGTGCAGAATAACAGAAATACTAAGGGCCAAGAACCACACTTAGCCTCGATGTTAGCTTCTGCCTTGACACCTGGTTACATACCCATTAGCTGGAAATAGCAGTTTTCTCTTGCCAAGACCACTCCTGAGGTCCAGACTGAATGTTTCTTTCACACTGATGCTGTTAATGAGGTATATATGTGCATTTTAAATGTGGATTCATTAGTCAGTGTCGCCAGTAGCTGTGGCGGCAATTGTGGAACATCCTTCTTCTTGCCTGGCCACTTTTCTTTCTTAACAATCCCATAACATTCACTACTAATAACATCCCCTACATTTCTCTTGGCATTATTGTCTGTTAGTTCTCACTAATATTGCTGCTGTTACAGGGTATTTCGAAGTGTGTGCAATTGCAAATGCCATCATGCTGTGGCATTCATACTTTAACAAAAAAACCTCAATAGATAACAAAAATAGGTTGTACCAGCAGTAAGACTTGTTTACCACTTTTTAGTTTGATTTACCAAGAGGTACTTGCATCTGAATACAATTATACAGAGAGAGTTACATAAAACTAGAACTATGTTTTGCCACTCACAAATCCAGATTGATAATCGTTTGCTGCACAACTGACACAATCACCTACTCACAAACTAAATCAATAAAAAAATTAGGTGTGGAGTAAAAATAACTAGCAACTTATTCAAAGCTCTTTCAGGCACACGAACATATTTTAAGTGTTGCAAGCATTTCTTAACTTCTGCATTTAATTCAGCAAAATAAAAGTAAAAATCAAGTTCTTCAAACTTATACAACAAATCTCAGATAATAGCATTCTAAACAAGACTTTCACAAATATAAGACTTATTTTTTATGTCCTGCAGGGTGATGGTAAATGCAGTTGTGAATAATATAACTGTTCTACAGTTACATTTAAAGGTGTGGCCAGGAACTGGCCAAAGGGTGCAGGTAAGCCATGCGATTGTGCCCTTTGAAGGAACGAGTCCTGCAACACAGACCCAAGTCACTGTACCATGATGAAATAAGTGAATGTGAATGCTTACAATGGTGCTTGTTGTAAGTGCTGGATATTTTTCCACAACATCAGCCACACTTGGAATTTCTTTGGAAATCCATAATCTTCGCTCTGAATACGTTCTGGATATCGAGTCCATGAGATATTCATTGTTCGGACTGGCTTTTAACCTTTCTTTTTGCATGCCAGCAATGTGAGCTGCAATGCTGTCCTCATCCTCAGCATCATTGAGGTTCAAAGCCTCGAGAAAGGGCAAACTTATTACTTTTGTGAAAGCAATGCTGTCATGTAGAGATGCGCAGTGAATGTTTGCATGCAGTAGTGGGAACAAGTTATCCTTTACTTGATTTGGCATTAGTAGAGGGGTTTAGATGTGAAGAATAAAAGAAATACCAAGGGCCAAGAAGCACACTTAGCCTTGATGTTAACTTCTGCCTTGACACCTGGTTACATACCCATTAGCTGGAAATAGCAGTTTTCTCTTACCGAGACCACTCAAGAGGTCCAGACTGAACGTTTCTTTCACACTGTGGCTGTTAATGAGGTATATATGTGCATTTTAAATGTGGAATCATCAGTCAGTGTCGCCAGTAGCTGTGGCGGAAATTGTGGAACATCCTTCTTCTTGCCTGGCCACTTTTCTTTCCTAACAATCCCATAACATTCACTACTAATAACATCCCCTACATTTCTCTTGGCATTATTGTCTGTTAGTTCTCACTAATATTGCTGCTGTTACAGGGTATTTCGAAGTGTGTGCAATTGCAAATGCCATCATGCTGTGGCATTCATACTTTAACAAAAAAACCTCAAGAGATAACAAAAATAGGTTGTATCAGCAGTACGACTTGTTTACCACTTTTTAGTTTGATTTACCAAGAGGTACTTGTGTCTGAATACAATTATACAGAGAGAGTTACATAAAACTACAACTATGTTTTGCCACTCACAAATCCAGATTGATAATCGTTCACTGCACTGCTGCACAACTGACACAATCACCTACTCACAAACTAAATCAATCAAAAAGTTAGGTGTGGTTTAGAAACAACTAGCATGTTATTCAAAGCTCTTTCAGGCACACGAACATATTTTAAGTGTTGCAAGCATTTCTTAACTTCTGTCTTTAATTCAGCAAAATAAAAGTAAAAATTAAGTTCTTCAAACTTATACAACAAATCTCAGATAATAGCATTCTAAACAAGACTTTCACAAATATAAGAATTATTTTTTATGTCCTGCAGGGTGTTGGTAAATGCACTTGTGAATAGTATAACTGTTCTACAGCTACATTTAAAGGTGTGGCCAGGAACTGGCCAAAGGGTGCAGATAAGCCACGCGATTGTGCCCTTTGAAGGAATGAGTCCTGCAACACAGAGCCAAGTCACTGTACCATGATGAAATAAGTGAATGTGAATGCTTACAATGGTGCTTGTTGTAAGTGCTGGATATTTTCCCACAACATCAGCCACACTTGGAATTTGTTTGGAAATCCATAATCTTCGCTGCGAATACGTTCTGGATATAGAGTCCATGAGATATTCATAGTTCGGACTGGCTTTTAACATTTCTTTTTGCATGCCAGCTATGTGAGCTGCAATGCTGTCCCTATCCTCAGCATCATTGAGGTTCAAAGCCTAGAGAAAGGACAAACTTATTACTTTTGTGAATCAATGTTGTCATGTAGAGATGCGCAGTGAATGTTTGCATGCACTAGTGGGAACAAGTTATCCTTTACTTGATTTGGCATTAGTACATGGGTTTAGATGTGAAGAATAACAGAAATACTAAGGGCCAAGAACCACACTTAGCCTCGATGTTAGCTTCTGCCTTGACACCTGGTTACATACCCATTAGCTGGAAATAGCAGTTTTCTCTTGCCGAGACCACTCCTGAGGTCCAGACTGAATGTTTCTTTCACACTGATGCTGTTAATGAGGTATGTATCTGCATTTTAAATGTGGATTCATTAGTCAGTGTCGCCAGTAGCTGTGGCGGCAATTGTGGAACATCCTTCTTCTTGCCTGGCCACTTTTCTTTCTTAACAATCCCATAACATTCACTACTAATTTTATCCCCTACATTTCTCTTGGAATTATTGTCTGTTAGTTCTCACTGATATTGCTGCTGTTACGGGGTATTTCGAAGTGTTTGCAATTGCAAATGCCATCATGCTGTGGCATTCATACTTTAACAAAAAAACCTCAATAGATAACAAAAATAGGTGTTACCAGCAGTAAGACTTGTTTACCACTTTTTAGTTTGATTTACCAAGAGGTACTTGCATCTGAATACAACTATACAGAGAGAGTTACATAAAACTAGAACTATGTTTTGCCACTCACAAATCCAGATTGATAATCGTTTGCGGCACAACTGACACAATCACCTACTCACAAACTAAATCAATAAAAAAATTAGGTGTGGAGTAAAAATAACTAGCAACTTATTCAAAGCTCTTTCAGGCACACGAACATATTTTAAGTGTTGCAAGCATTTCTTAACTTCTGCATTTAATTCAGCAAAATAAAAGTAAAAATTAAGTTCTTCAAACTTATACAACAAATCTCAGATAATAGCATTCTAAACAAGACTTTCACAAATATAAGACTTATTTTTTATGTCCTGCAGGGTGATGGTAAATGCAGTTGTGAATAATATAACTGTTCTACAGTTACATTTAAAGGTGTGGCCAGGAACTGGCCAAAGGGTGCAGGTAAGCCATGCGATTGTGCCCTTTGAAGGAATGAGTCCTGCAACACAGACCCAAGTCACTGTACCATGATGAAATAAGTGAATGTGAATGCTTACAATGGTGTTTGTTGTAAGTGCTGGATATTTTTCCACAACATCAGCCACACTTGGAATTTGTTTGGAAATCCATAATCTTCGCTCCGAATACGTTCTGGATATGGGGTCCATGAGATATTCATAGTTCGGACTGGCTTTTAACATTCCTTTTTGCATGCCAGCAATGTGAGCTGCAATGCTGCCCTCATCCTCAGCATCATTGAGGTTCAAAGCCTCGAGAAAGGGCAAACTTATTACTTTTGTGAAAGTAATGCTGTCATGTAGAGATGCGCAGTGAATGTTTGCATGCACTAGTGGGAACAAGTTATCCTTTACTTGATTTGGCATTAGTAGAGGGGTTTAGATGTGAAGAATAAAAGAAATACCAAGGGCCAAGAAGCACACTTAGCCTTGATGTTAACTTCTGCCTTGACACCTGGTTACATACCCATTAGCTGGAAATAGCAGTTTTCTCTTGCCGAGACCACTCAAGAGGTCCCGACTGAACGTTTCTTTCACACTGTGGCTGTTAATGAGGTATATATGTGCATTTTAAATGTGGAATCATCAGTCAGTGTCGCCAGTAGCTGTGGCGGAAATTGTGGAACATCCTTCTTCTTGCCTGGCCACTTTTCTTTCTTAACAATCCCATAACATTCACTACTAATAACATCCCCTACATTTCTCTTGGCATTATTGTCTGTTAGTTCTCAGTAATATTGCTGCTGTTACAGGGTATTTCGAAGTGTGTGCAATTGCAAATGCCATCATGCTGTGGCATTCATACTTTAACAAAAAAACCTCAATAGATAACAAAAATAGGTTGTATCAGCAGAACGACTTGTTTACCACTGTTTAGTTTGATTTACCAAGAGGTACTTGTGTCTGAATACAATTATACAGAGAGAGTTACATAAAACTACAACTATGTTTTGCCACTCACAAATCCAGATTGATAATCGTTCACTGCACTGCTGCACAACTGACACAATCACCTACTCACAAACTAAATCAATCAAAAAGTTAGGTGTGGTTTAAAAACAACTAGCATGTTATTCAAAGCTCTTTCACGCACACGAACATATTTTAAGTGTTGCAAGCATTTCTTAACTTCTGTCTTTAATTCAGCAAAATAAAAGTAAAAATTAAGTTCTTCAAACTTATACAACAAATCTCAGATAGTAGCATTCTAAACAAGACTTTCACAAATATAAGAATTATTTTTTATGTCCTGCAGGGTGTTGGTAAATGCACTTGTGAATAGTATAACTGTTCTACAGCTACATTTAAAGGTGTGGCCAGAAACTGGCCAAAGGGTGCAGATAAGCCACGCGATTGTGCCCTTTGAAGGAATGAGTCCTGCAACACAGAGCCAAGTCACTGTACCATGATGAAATAAGTGAATGTGAATGCTTACAATGGTGCTTGTTGTAAGTGCTGGATATTTTTCCACAACATCAGCCACACTTGGAATTTGTTTGGAAATCCATAATCTTCGCTGCGAATACGTTCTGGATATAGAGTCCATGAGATATTCATAGTTCGGACTGGCTTTTAACATTTCTTTTTGCATGCCAGCTATGTGAGCTGCAATGCTGTCCCTATCCTCAGCATCATTGAGGTTCAAAGCCTAGAGAAAGGACAAACTTATTACTTTTGTGAATCAATGCTGTCATGTAGAGATGCGCAGTGAATGTTTGCATGCACTAGTGGGAACAAGTTATCCTTTACTTGATTTGGCATTAGTAAAGGGGTTTAGATGTGAAGAATAACAGAAATACCAAGGGCCAAGAAGCACACTTAGCCTTGGTGTTTACTTCTGCCTTGACACCTGGTTACATACCCGTTAGCTGGAAATAGCAGTTTTCTCTTGCCGAGACCACTCAAGAGGTTCAGACTGAATGTTTCTTTCACACTGTGGCTGTTAATGAGGTATATATGTGCATTTTAAATGTAGAATCATCAGTCAGTGTCGCCAGTAGCTGTGGCGGCAATTGTGGAACATCTTTCTTTTTGCCTGGCCACTTTTTTCTCTTAACAATCCCATAACATTCACTGCTAATAACATCCCCTACATTTCTCTTGGCATTATTGTCTGTTAGTTCTCAGTAATATTGCTGCTGTTACAGGGTATTTCGAAGTGTGTGCAATTGAAAATGCTATCATGCTGTGGCATTCATACTTTAACAAAAAAAACCTCAATAGATAACAAAAATAGGTTGTACCAGCAGTACGACTTGTTTACCACTTTTTAGTTTGATTTACCATGAGGTACTTGTGTTTAATACAATTACACAGAGAGAGTTACATAAAACTAGAACTATGTTTTGCCACTCACAAATCCAGATTGATAATCGTTTACTGCACTGCTACACAACTGACACAATCACCTTCTCACAAACTAAATCAATAAAAAAATTAGGTGTGGAGTAAAAACAACTAGCAGCTTATTCAAAGCTCTTTCAGGCACACGAACATATTTTAAGTGTTGCGAGCATTTCTTAACTTCTACCTTTAATTCAGCAAAATAAAAGTAAAAATTAAGTTCTTCAAACTTATACAACAAATCTAAGATAATAGCATTCTAAACAAGACTTTCACAAATAAGACTTATTTTTAATGTCCTGCGGGGTGATGGTAAATGCAGTTGTGAATAATATAACTGTTTTACAGCTACATTTAAAGGTGTGGCCAGGAACTGGCCAAAGGGTGCAGGTAAGCCACGCGATTGTGCGCTTTGAAGGAATGAGTCCTGCAACACAGACCCAAGTCACTGTACCATGAGGAAATAAGTGAATGTGAATGCTTACAATGGTGCTTGTTGTAAGTACTGGATATTTTTCCACAACATGAGCCACACTTGGAATTTGTTTGGAAATCCATAATCTTCGCTCTGAATACGTTCTGGATATGGAGTCCATGCGATATTCATAGTTCGGACTGGCTTTTAACATTTCTTTTTGCATGCCAGCAATGTGAGCTGCAATGCTGTCCTCATTCTCAGCATCATTGAGGTTCAAAGCCTAGAGAAAGGACAAACCTATTACTTTTGTGAAAGCAATGCTGTCATATAGAGATGCGCAGTGAATGTTTGCATGCACTAGTGGGAACAAGTTATCCTTTACTTGATTTGGCATTAGTAGAGGGGTTTAGATGTGAAGAATAAAAGAAATACCAAGGGCCAAGAAGCACACTTAGCCTTGATGTTAACTTCTGCCTTGACACCTGGTTACATACCCATTAGCTGGAAATAGCAGTTTTCTCTTGCCGAGACCACTCAAGAGGTCCAGACTGAACGTTTCTTTCACACTGTGGCTGTTAATGAGGTATATATGTGCATTTTAAATGTGGAATCATCAGTCAGTGTCGCCAGTAGCTGTGGCGGAAATTGTGTAACATCCTTCTTCCTGCCTGGCCATTTTTCTTTCTTAACAATCCCATAACATTCACTACTAATAACATCCCCTACATTTCTCTTGGCATTATTGTCTGTAAGTTCTCACTAATATTGCTGCTGTTACAGTGTATTTCGAAGTGTGTGCAATTGCAAATGCCATCATGCTGTGGCATTCATAGTTTAACAAAAAAACCTCAATAGATAACAAAAATAGGGTGTACCAGCAGTATGACTTGTTTTGGCATTTTGACTTAGCTTTAAAAACTAGCATTTGCTATGTCTCCGCACATGAGATAGACAACTTATTTGTGGCGAGATAAGCTTTAAGGGGGTATGGTAAGAAAAAAGAAGAGACTCTAGCAGGAGACTAGTTCTCACTCAATGTAGCCCATGCTCCATAGGATTCTTTCCTTACAACAAGCCAGTTTTAATAAAGCTTTATTGAAGAGTGCTCTCAGACAGTATAAAATGCCACCTGTGCCATTCATATATTTTTTTTTACCTAAGGCGCAGCGCATAGCTCCCATACTTCCCACTCCCATAACTTGCGTGCCCTAGACAATTTCATGTAACAGCAACCACTTACGAAAAAAAGGTAGCTGTTTTCAGGACTAGCAAGTGTAAGATTCTGTAGCAGGAGCTGCTTCCGCGATGACATCTGACATCATGATTTTGCACCACCACGCATGCTCGGAAGTTTATTTCGTTAGCAGCTTTGACAGTCAATGAACAGTTGGTAGTTAGCCCTCCTCTGTCTCTTCTGTGCTTTCATGTTTCAAGCATTGTGCCAGGATTAAGATGTTCAGTAAGCATAGGCACCAACTAGACAAACAGCAAGTTTTTCTAACCACAAGCACATCATGGCAACCATGCGATGACACCGTCTGTAGACAATGATCCAAGTGATAAAAAAAGTTTGATCACCCTTGCAGTTTAGTACTACTGGTTTTACTGAAGCGTTATGCTTGCTGGCTTTACTTGTTATAGATTCAAAAGAGAGAAAATTGCATGTCTATCGGTGGTGTCAGCTCACTTCATAGATGCAATTTTGAATTTTAGGCTCATTTTGAGCAAGAGTCTGTAGTACTCCTTGCAGGACAAAAAAAGGGTGGTGGTGGCATAGGTGGCATCACTCTACTGGTTTGGTGTTGGACAATTAAGATAGTGCTGTGTGGGAATACCCCCCAATCATCAATTTCTCTTGATTTAAATAGACATGAAACCATTTCCGAGAGGTTTCTGTAATGATACCTTAACTATATACACTGAATTATTTGTCTTTTGTCTCTTTAAGATACCTTCTGAACAATAAAGACATTTGTACATACAGCACTGAGCCTTGTGATCCTAAGAGACAGCTTAATTTTAGGGCTGCTTTTTGATCTTTTCGGCGGTGCAGCACTGGTTTCCCCTTCATTGGCCTTCCTAAGCTTAGATCTTTCATATTTTCCTTTGAATCGGAGGCCCTCACGCCATGAATCCTGCAATGTTGTACAGCCCCCAGTCAAAACAAGCAAAAACATTTCTCCACACAGACCCTAGTTATCAGGTATAAAGTTTGGTTGTGTTGTCTGACAGTACGTACATTAAGGTTGGCAACATAAACTCAACTCACTCAGGTTCATTAAAAATACTTAAATGTATGCCACTCATTGGCACTCAGATTCACCAATGTTTTCAACTAGGTCTACTCATACCGACCAGACTCTGTAAATTGGCTCATTCGTGCTCATTTGTATATACTCATATTCACTGAAATCTTGTTCCACAAGGTCCATTCAGACTAGACTAACCAAACTCATTGGAATTTCGTCAGCTGGGTTTCCTCAAACTGGCTCGTCAAAATTTTGCCCAACTAGAGTCCTGAGTCGGTCCGAGTATGAATGAGTTGACCGATGAAAAATGGCGTATTAAACTTGGATATGCAGAGTCCAGAGTGCCACCTAAACCTTAGATTGTGTACTCGGATTGCACCAAGCCAAATCTGCCAGTGAAACACAAAAATGCCCCACTGCAGGTCGTTGCAGAAGTTGTTTATGTTTACGTCACTAAACCGGTTCCGGAAACGATTTCCTTTTTTCCTCTATACGCTTCCATGGCAAATTAGTCACCACTGCACAGCGTGCATTTCGACTACATTGTCGCACAAAGCATGGGTACAGTTTTCTAGTGTTGCACTGACAAATATGAACCAGCACATGGTAATCTATTCGGCTGCGCGTCGGCTGCTGCTGAACGTGCTCGTCGCTAAACACTAGTTCCTCCACGGCAGAGAACGCAGCCATTTTGCAAAGCGCAGCCCATGCACAATGACAGAAGTGACGTATGCTGCTCCTCATACTGCCGCAAAAATATGCGACTTGGCAGCAGTGTGGTGGGAGCAATCTGCCTCGGAGCGAGTTTCTCTGAGACTACCAGTAAAAAGCGCACATTCTCTCTAAATGTACAAGTAAAATTTGAATTTGTCACCACAGGGCAAAAAAGGTTTCCCTGAACCTACCAGTGAAAAGAGCCATAAAGAGTTTGTCTATAGTTAAAGTCGGCAGTGTCGCCAGAAATATTTTCAGGGAGTGTTATACACCACTGGTTAAAAAGTTGAACTATGAGAGCCTGTTCCCAAACAACATCTAGTCATTTTTATGCTGTAATAACAAAGAAAAAGGGTTGATTATTTTGCTAACTTTCATATTGACTATTTACATAGGCTGAAAGGCAGGGCAAACCGGGGGTATGCAAAACCCAAAAATTTTGGGGTGGCACTGAAACACCCCTCATTTGCTTGAAATACATTAACAAAAACACAATGAACTTTGTTTACCCAGTAATATGTCATGAATGCCAAATGCCAACTGAATTAACATACAAGAAACAAAAACGCTGCCTCCTTACATATCCAGTTCCTGTGGAGTCTGCCAAATAGGGAAACTTGGCAATGAGGGCTCTTACAGCTTCTTCATGAATCTTCCCAGGGTACCTAGTATATGTTTGTAAATAGGGAATAACATACATTTCGTCATGTCTTCTGACTACAGAAGAAGAATGGCACCAACTTGCTGATTCAAGTTTTGTCACAGTCATCACTGAATATTTACAATACAGTATTGATTGTAAAATTGAGCAGATAACAGCTTCAAGTTATTTAATTTACGAGGCCCGAGCTACTATTCCATATTCACTACTGGTTTTTTTATGTGCATTGGCTAATTTACAAAGAAAAAGAGTTGCATTTTAGTATCGCATTCTTAAACAGGGGTTCTGGAACTCAAATTTGAGTGAAGCAGAAAAGGGGGCACATTTTCTCATCGCATACTTTTGAAAACCTCTAAACAAGACCTTTATTATTAATTTAGGAAGGGGAAGAGGGGGAGGCTTTCAGCAGCAACACCACCACGATGGGGCATGTACCCCCAAGTGCACTGTTCCTATTTTCACAAGGCTGGCTTGCAGCAACACTTACATTCTTTAGAAGCTCAAGTCATTATACAGCCACTGCAGAACTCTGCAGCGATTTCCAAAATAGTGCCCCTGCTGATGTCTGTCGATGCTCAGTTTGACATCGAGAGGCATGTTCGGCAGAAGATAAACAGTTCGTTCATCCCCACAGACTGCAGATGGTATGGCTTCTTCAACATTCAGCACGTCAACAATCCTGCATAAAAATTAAGGATGAAGTGTCACACAGCCTTGTCTACTAGGAAGTCGGGGGTTAGCAAGTTTCAGAAGTTGCAGATTGACACTCAGCAGGGCCTAAGTATAGAGCCTAGAATACACTGGCTAATGTGTCGTCCGTAGCCTTCTAGGTGGCACCAAATTGGATGAATGCCGGCGACTGCTGCGTGGGGCGCTGTGGCCCGTGTGGGTGCCGCGGCGCTGCCTGCTTCTCGTAGCCCAGTTTTCCCTCAGCATTGACAAGAGGGCCGTTGCAGATTTTGTTTTTATAAAACCGCAGCGATTACTCTTTTCTCATGATAAAAAATGACCAGAGGTTTAGGCGTTTGTTTTAATAAAAAAACTGCTTGCTGAGAATGTTGCTTGGCGAGAGAAGTAATCTTTTGCGAAGACTGGATCAGCACATGTATAATATAAGAAAGAAGGTTTCGTCAAACGCGCTCCTTGAACACTCAAAAGCAACTGGCCACAAAATGGACCGAAATAGGATGAAAATAACGAAAATATAGGGGAAAAAATTGGACTTGCGGGCTATCTTGACTCTGACAATTCAGACAACAGCGCACATTTTTTTAATGCAATAACGGCACCTTCCCGCAGATGTACCCTTCTACGTCCTATTTGTTAAAATATACATAATCGGACCATTTGCATATTCATTTTTCGTGGTGAATGAGGCTCCTGTGCAGAATCTGAAACGATCTGTTTTTATGTGAACAGTCATGGTCTGTGCTCATTTCAACCCCATGGACTCGAAAACAACAACAAAGAAAGAGAGAATTAACAGTGGCAGTGACAGTGGCATCGCATACGCAGCAAACTGTGGCACGCAGCCGGTAACTTTTACTGCGACTTTTCGCATTGTGTAGTCTGCAGAAGTCCGTGCACCATAAGTCAGAGCAATACAATGCTTTTAAAAAATGAAAACACTGCGAAGTCGCGGCTAAAAACAATGCATCCAACCGCCAGTTTTCATCCGCCAGAGCAAGGCGAGATCACGTGATCCAATCCTGCACATCACAGCGATTTCAGCAAACAAACCTGTTTGCCTGGTGTCACTTTATCAATAAACAAGGGCCATATTTTGAACTTAGTGCCCCACTGGTATCAACAGCAGCTCTACCTCCCTCTAAATTTTTTATTTTTTTATATTCATATGGCATTTGAACGTGGTTATGAGTGGGTTAAGCTTCAACAATAGTCAGCTGAAGTTATTATAGTGCTCAGCACAAAATTTAGAAAATGAACACAAGAGACGATGACTGCGCTGGTCTTCATCTCTTGGGTTTGTTGTCTAAAAATGTTTGTGCTGAGCAGTTAATATTGGAATACCAACTAACCCAATCTCACACTTTACGTTATTTGAAAACTTTTCTAATGCTTCAGCTTAGTAGATCAGCACTGTTCCCCCCAAAAGAACTTCATTGTCAAAGGTTACTTGCCTCAGGACAAATGAAGGCTTCCATGCGCTCTTTCACGAGACTTGGCAAAACACACACTGCTGCCGTTAGCAGGACATCTGAATTAGGGAACAAATGGGTCAGTAGCTTTATCACATCATGTTGCAAGAAATTCATCGAGAAAATACCATACACAGTTATCTACAAGCCCTTTTTAATACAGTTAAACCCCTTTAGAAGAGGCATGCTCCAAGCAGCAATTCTTGTCTTTTATATGAGATGCCTCTTATAAGCAGGGTATCTCGTAATAATTTGCTTATCAAGCTGTGTTTTACTGTAGGCACACTGCTGCCTCTTATACCTATTTTTGTCATATCGGTGTGCCTCTTATAAATGAGCTCAACTGTACCTAAATATGTCACTGAGAGAGAAAGAGAGAAACAACATTTTTTCGCGCCTCCGGCGTGCGGGAACTCACCGGCCGCACAGGGCGCGGGTATTCCCTATCTAAAGACTATGGCTAATAGTCCTATTGTCCCGGGCCCTAGATCTTGAGGGGGTTGTGCTCTGGCTAGGCGTTGGATACTCGGGCTCCTCCGCTCCCGTTGTCTGGGGCGTCGGTTTCCTTTCTCGTCTGCTTTGCCAGGGCCTCCTCAAGCCGCTGGATGGCCCTTCGTTGTGTGTTTGAGTCTTGGGAGCGCATGCTCCCACCTCTTCGGGATACGTGGCGTCCTGGCACTGCCCATTCCCATTGTTCACACCACTGTTACACCCGCCCCACATGATGTGGCGGAGGGTGGCTAGTTCACGTTCGCACACGCTACACTTAGCGTCCACAAACATGTCGGGGCATACGTGCCGGGCCAATGCTGGTGTTAGCACGCATTCCGTTTGCAGTTGTCGGAGCTTCACTGCTTCCGCACGTGACAGTTCACGATGCGGGGGCGGAAAGGCTCTCCTGGCCTCTCTGTAGGCCGCCAGGATCCCTCCTTAGTTGGTGAGGGGATCGAGGTCTTCTTCTCGTTCTTCACCGCTGGTTTCAGGGAGACGGGCTGCCGCGGTCCGGCACGTGATGAGATCACGGGCCACAGCGTCCGCCTCCTCGTTGCGGTTCTCAATGTCGGGAGCCAGTTGTCCCATGTGGGCTGGGAACCATTTGAGGGCGATGGTTGGCCCTGTAGCGGCGCCGCGAGCAGCCCGCGAAGCCGCGATGGACGTCACTAGCCGCTCAGTGCCCCGCCAGACCATGCCTCGGGCAAAATTCCTGATTGCCTGCTTTGAGTCGCTTAGCACCGTGCGCGTGCCCGGCCTACCTGTGGCCAGGACTATCGCCGCCTCCTCTGCCTGGCCGGCTGTTCGGGCACGCACGGTGCTTGCTGTTAGTAGTTTACCGGTAATAGCGCTGACCACCACTGCTGCGAAGGCGTTGCGTCTTCCCGGATATCTTGCGGCGTCCACGTAGACTGGGCCCTCGTCTCTCTGATGTTGACGGGCCAGCGCCACTGCTCTTGCCGCTCGCCCGCCCGCATCCCTTTCTGGGTCCATGTTCTTTGGCAGCGGGTAGACAATGATTTTCCTCGCTGCCTCATCGCTCAGGGGGACTTGTTCTTCTAACTCCCCGTCCGGCCCTGCTCCCAGGCGTTCTCCAGGGGGTAATAATCCCACCCGATCGAGTAATCCTCTGGCCGCGGCCGTGTCGCTCAGGCGGCTCAGCTGCGAAGCTCTCTGGGCCTCGCTGATCTCCGAGAGCGTGTTGTGTGTTCCCAGAGACAGCAAGGCCGTTGTCTTTGTGCCTGGTAGGAGCCCAAGAGCCCCTGCGTAAGCCTTCCGGATGGCAGCGTCGATCTTGGCTCGTTCCGCGCTAGTCCAGCGGTGAAAGGCCCCCGCATATGCCGCGTGGCTTATAACGAAAGCCTACAGCAGATGTAGGAGCCCCCTCTCTTTCATGCCGGTAGCGGGACGACATTCGCTTGACCAGGCGCACTGCGATGCCCATCTTGGCTGTGATGTTCTTGACCGCCGTGGCGTTGGTTTGGGTGCCGTCCACGAACATCCCCAGGGCTCGAAGCCCCGGGACGTGCGGGATCTGCATACCGTCACTGGTGCACACGATGATGTTCTCGGCCGCCTCTCGACTTGCCTTCTTTCTGTGCCTCCCAGGTGGTGGCAGGATGAGTAGCT
Source organism: Rhipicephalus microplus (assembly GCF_043290135.1). NCBI lineage: Eukaryota > Metazoa > Arthropoda > Arachnida > Ixodida > Ixodidae > Rhipicephalus > Rhipicephalus microplus. Next base: position 154,178,203 of record NC_134703.1, on the reverse strand, counting down.
GTGATTTTCGTGGCGAACACCGCAAGCCCGTGCCCGAGAGTGCGGACTTCACGGCGTCCACCGCCGCCTGCAGACCCGCCTCGATGTCTCCGTCGCTTCCACCCGTGGCCCAGATGGTTACGTCGTCGGCGTAGAGGCAGTGTCGTATCCCCGGGCCCAGCGCCTCCAGATGCCTGGCCACCTTGATCATGACAATGTTAAACAGGAACGGGGAGATGACCGAGCCCTGTGGGGTCCCGACACTTGCCAGCTCTCGTTCTTCGAGCTTCGTTCCTCCCACCTCCAGCCTGGCCGTGCGGCGAGAGAGGAAGGCTCAGATGTAGTTGTACGATCTTGCGCCCAGCCCCAGGCGAGACACCTGAGCCAGGACCGACGAGTGTCTAACGTTGTCGAAGGCACTCTGCAGGTCCAGGCCCAAGATTGCTCGGTTGTCATTCTTTGGAGTCCCGCCCAGTGGGTCAAGGACTTCTCGTTGGATCAGGAGCATGGCGTCTTGCGTTCCCAACTTGGCCCGGAAGCCAAGCATTGAGTCCGGGTAGACATGGTGCGCTTCCATGTAACGGTTCCACCGGGTGTTAAGAACGTGCTCCAGGACCTTGCCCACGCAGGACGTGAGCGAGATGGGACGCAGGCCCTTTATACCCGGTGGCTTGTTTGGTTTTGGCAGCAGGATCGTCTTTGCTGTCTTCCAGGCCTTGGGCAGCTTGCCGCTACGCCAGCATTCGTTGTAGTAGCGTGTCAGTGATGTCATGGCTGAGTCGCTCAGGTTGCGTAGAGCTTTGTTAGTAACTCTGTCGGGTCCGGCGGCCGAACGACAGTTCAGGTCGTGCGCCGCCTGCCTCACTTCCCATTCCTCTAGATCTCGGTCGAGGTGGAGATTCGGCTGGCCGGCGTAGTCTGGGTGGTCTTCGTGACTGGTGATGGGGAGGTAGCGCTCGTTGAGTCGCTTGAACATCTCTTCTTCGCCCAGTTGACGAGCGGTGGTGTGTAGGATTTGGGCCATGCGTGTACATTAATATTCGCAGCTCTTGGTCTCATCCATCAGTTGCCTGAGGAGTTTCCAAGTGCCGCCGCGGTGAAGCTGTCCGTCAGCCTGGCTGCAGAGTGCAAACCACTGCTGTGAGCAGAGCTGCCTGCTGTGTCGCTCGATCTCTCGGCCGAGTTCTGCGATCTTCTTTCGTAGCTTTCTGTTGTGACGTTGCCACCGCCAACGCTTTTGGAGCGAGCGCCTGGCTTCGAGGAGGTGGGCTAGTCTCGGGTCCATGGTTTCGATTTCTTCGGGTGCATCGATCTCTTCGGTGGCCCCTTCTGTTGCCGCCAGCAGCTTCGCTGACCACTCGTCGATATTGTCGACTTCGCCGAGTTCTGTGTTACGGAACTTGCTTCAGTCGATGAGTTTGTGCTTTGATGTTTTGCCGCGGTTCGAGTTTCCGTTGAGTTGAGCCAGCGGTAATTCAATTTCGATGATGAAGTGATCGCTGCCCAGGTTGATTGCCGTATTTCTCCACTTCGCGGTGCCACCTTCGGGCAGCATCGCAAAGGTGAGGTCCGGATTTGTATCCCGGGCAACCGATGTTCTGATCCTTGATGGATGGGCTGGATTGATCAGTAACGTGAATTCGGCTTCGCCGGCATCTTCGAGAAGGTTCCTTCCCTTGGACGTGGTGATCGTGTAGCCGAGCTCTCGATGTTGGGCGTTGAAATCGCCGCATATTACCGCGGCAGCGTCTCCTCTTTTGGCCAGGTCTTTCTGTGCTTGTGATGTGGCGCTCTTGATCTTATGGAAAAGAGTTTTGAATTTCTGCTTTCCATGTCTTGGATTGCTATAGATGTTAGCGATGAAGACGGTGGTTGACGTCTTCTTTCTTCCACCCCGGGTTCCTCGTCCTTTGCCGCTAATCGCTAGCTCGGTGACGCACAGCTCGATGGTGGTGTCCCTGCTGCCCAGGAACTGTTGGTGTTTCACGTGGGCGATGCCTTTCCGGATGAACGTGCACACGCCCTGCGCCGCACCCTTCCCGCATGTGCGAGCGGACGGGGGGCAGGCGTGTGTCCGATACCCTGGCAGCGTCGGCGTGTCTTCGGTGTGGGTTTCTTGGACCGCTATCACGTCCGGGCGAGCCGTCGGTGCCAGCGATCTCAAGTACTGTTGTAGGATTGCTTTTCGGCACCGGAACCCGTTGGCGTTCCAGTGCCAGATCTTGATCTTATTGTTGCTGTCCATTATGATGGAGAGCCTTTTGTGTTTGGCAATATTGATGCACCGCTTCACCAATTAGGGGCTGCAGCTTCTCGGGGCTCAGGGCCCTCTCTAGCGCTTGCTCAATTTGGAGCTGAATCGTTTGCGCAAGTTGTTGTTGGATGACTTGGGTGCATTTCGTGAGGATTCTGTGCTCGAGACCCTCAAAGCTCTTGCCCCATTTCTTTATAGCTCTCGCGTTCTGACCGATCTTCTTACTGAAGCTCCCGTAGCCGAGAGGTTTGGTCCTCTCTCCATTGTTTGTAGTTGCCACCGAGATGACCGAGGCGCTATCATCTTCTTCCTCGTTGCTTTCGCTTTCTAGTTCCTCTTCGGGATGTGCTTCCAACCCTCTTGCCACCGCAACCATGGATGCCCTTGTCGGAGTCTTAGCTTTGGCGGTGAATTGGTAGGTCTTAGGGGTTGTAGTGTTGACAAAGCGGTTGCCCGCGATGTTCGTTGGGGTTCCGTTGTCATCCTCATCGGCGTCTGTTGCCATCTTGTTGTTGGCTTCGTTCCTTGATCCCCCCTCTTGAAGCCTTCTAATGGCGTCTCGTTGTTCGTCGATGACGCCTCGTTGTTGGTTGATCGTGAGCTGCGTCGCCGCCATCGCCGTCTGGAGTTCCTCCATCGCCTTCTCCATTTTCTTAACGGTATCTTTCAACTCCCGCGTCTCTTTCTTGCATTGTTCGCTGCAGCCGCCGCCGCCGCCGCTTGGCATCTTGCCAGGCTCCTTCAGCGTTGCAGCTGCTGCTCTGCTCAGGGCCCCGCTCGTTTGCGTCATCGCCGCGTGATTGACGTGAGACTTGTTTGTCATGCTCAGGTGCGCTTGCACCTGCGGCGCCGGTCTTGGCGGATGCGCTTCTTTCGGTTTTCCGGAGGTGATGTCAGCCCACTTCACGTCCTCCGGTTCCGCTCTGCTCCTATCACGGCTCGCCACGCCGTTCTGTTCGTGACGTGTGCCGCTGGCTCCCGGCTCCGGGAGGTCGAATCTTCTAGAGAGTGCAGCCTCCCCGGGCGTTTCGCGGGCGCCATCTCGGTTATAGTTTCGGTGTTCTGTTTTATCCTCTGCCGCTGCTTGATTTGTAGCGGCGTTTTGAATTTGTTCTTGCATTTGCCCGCGCCCGTGACGTGGGAGCCGCCGCAGAACTTGCATCTTGGTTTGCAGTATTCTGCATGGTCTTCTCCTGGGTTGTTTCTACCGCAAGCGAAGCACACCCTAGCGTTCGGAGTTGGACACACATCTTTCCTGTGCCCTATCTTGCCGCATGTAGTGCAGACCTCACGGTGCTGCCTGTACAGCGTACACTTCGAGACAAAGCCGCCATACTTTACATAGCGCGGTACTTTGTTTCCTTCAAATAGAATTACCACCGACTCAGAATTTCCGAGCTGGTGTGTGGCCATAACGGTGGGGTTATGCTTGTTCACTAGGAACCGAGTGATCTGTTCCTCGGGTTCCTCTCTGCCCACTCCACTTATTACACACCGTGAGGTGTTGTCTGGGGTGCTCTTATTCGCAAACGTTTCATACGTGCGTTCCTCCACCGTGATATTACGGATCGATCCGTAGCGAAAAGATCTTGCTTCGCTAGGAGTGCTCAGCACTATAATGTTCTGGGCGGCGTTCGGCGCAAACGAATCGTCCTCCGCTTCTTCGATCTTAATGTTAGCCGCTGTTATGATGGCTGTGCGCAGCGTGGTCATTTTGGTGGCACTCACTACGAGTCCCCCGCGAGGCCTAACAACCACGCGATGCTCATCTTTCTTGGCGAAAGTAGGCATGCGGGCTGATTTTGCCATATTAGCGTTCACTTTGGCAACGTACTGCACTTTCTGTTCGCGCCTACGCTCCTCCTTCAACTTAGCGTTCGAAGCCGAGAGAGACTTGCTCGGCTCACCTGCGGTTAGGGTATCCCGCTGCGATGGGCTGCCCGTTTTTTGCAGTTTCTTCTCGCGTCGAGAGGCCACTACAGTCCAACCCGCACACGAGTTCGGCGGGTCACAGTCACTGTTCACCGCGGTAACACACTGTCCGATGCCGGTGGCGGTCGGAAAACTGTCGCCGATCGTCGTCGAGCAGTCCCCGCTGGCGTCGAGTCGCGATCCGGTCGGTTGTTCGGCGGCTTTCTTCTTCGCGGCGGTTAGGCCTAGCTGACCATGCCGCTTCTTGCGAGCAGAATCCGCACTTATATCCGCGGCCGAGGTGTCCATAGCTTGGAATTCTTCGTAGTGTTGGTCGTTCTCGTCATTCCGAAGCTTGGCGAGCTCTGGGGAGGCCTCCAAGGCCGCCCCAAGTGCCGCGCCGACCGAGCACATGGTCGGAGCGAAGGTAGCCGTCGTTAGGCATAGCGGGGCCTCGCCCGCTTCGCACATGAAATCGCTCTAAAACTCCCCAAATTGGGTGAAATAGCCCAAATTTGGTATTGTTGTGGTCCACTCACCGAGTTGATCACTCACCTACCAAAATTAGTCCTGTAGGGGTCGATGGTCCGCCGAAAATTAGCATTTCCTACGGAGCCGATGTGAAGCGTGACCGCTCGCTCCGCGCGCTCGAACTGAACCATATGTCACTGAGCACTACAGTCTATTTATCACCCACATTATGGTGGTGCACAATCTCAGTCGGTTTTTTTCTCTCAAAACAGAAAATTCATTTATTATTGTCACGATTTATTTATTTGTTTATAAATGCATGTACACGGCACATCTAGTACCCATCTTATGCTCTTGCATTTTGCACAACTGAGCACAAAATAAGTTTCCCCATAGCATGGGTGACGACTTCATTATAGTACTAATAACCGATGACTACCTAGACAGCATGTTTGCATTAGCTGCATTGGTTACTCTTGGTCACAGACGTAAAATGCACTCAGTGCCACTTTCAGCTCACAGCACTTCTCTGTGATCATAAGGCCAGCTGTGTTGACAAAAACCAACAACTTGGTTCTGCCTCTGACTGTGCTTTCTGAAACCAAAGCTGCAGCTGATTGCTACAAAATCTTCACCAAAGTTTAACCATCATGCACTCAAGTAATGAGGTGTCCCACCTATAATCAGTGAGTTGCTGGCTACTTACTGTAACAGGAAAAGCTAAAGACATTATTTTTGTAACTGTACTACGTAAGAAATAAACTGCTCCTTCACCTTTGCCTAGTGCTGAAGATTCTGCATATTGAGCCACACCTATCAAATGAAAGCTACGCTGCAGAACTTCAGCTTGCACCGTGGCTGTTTACTGAATGTCATTAACATATGCCAGGCCGTTTTCTTCCAAGTGCAGTGCCTTAAAATATAGATAAAAGATGCTGCTGAAGAATAACCATAATTTTCTTGCTTGTCCATACCAAATGCTATTTGACAACTATTATGCTTGTGGCATTTATCTCCTTAAAAAAGCCTTTTGAACCAAAGATAGTGACCCTTTGTACCATGAAAGTATTTAGATCATTACCATTATTTTTTGGGGCCTCGAGAGCATAGTCGGCATGGTCCACAAGCTCTTTCATAAACCCGTCCAAGTGCCGCTTCTTCTGAGCAGCATCAACAATTTTAGCAGCTGCAGCTGCAAAAGAGTGCTTCAAAGCATCCACTAGCTGCACCTTTGTATGTAGGTGGAACTCCAAGTGGGCCTAAAAAAAATAAGGTTACAGCCAAAAGTTACCATAATTCTTTTGGTGACTGTCATAGCAAGATATAAAAAGTGTGGTATAGGAGAAATTATGCACCCTCCGTTGCAAACTCAAGAGCCACAGAATGCCATTGATTGCTTCGTCCTTAGAAGTTCTTTTTCTGTTTTTATTCCTTAGACGATATTGCTGATTTATGCATGAATTATTGAAAACAGGTAACAGAACCCTTCTGAAAGCCCAATGCCCATTTCTTTTTATTAGCATCTCAAAAGCTTATTTAATTGAGTTAAGCATGATAACTTTTATGAAGTTTCTGCAAGATAAGATTTATTCACAAAATCCAAAGATTTTGATGTTGCTATGAAGCACTTTGTTCCTTTCACTACAATGACTATTTAGCTGCGTATACGATAAATTTGTTGCCGTAATTTGAAACTTTCTAAAGGAGTACCAAAGACCTTTCCAAATATCATTTTTTTGTTTTTAAGTGGAAATTATGAATCTTAAAGTAAAAAAAGAAATGCTGGCACTTATTAAATTATTTTTTTCGGTTTACCACTTTTTAGTTTGATTTACAAAGAGGTACTTGTGTCTGAATATACAGAGAGAGTTACATAAAACTAGAACTATGTTTTGCCACTCACAAATCCAGATAGATAATCGTTTGCTGCACTGCTGCACAACTGACACAATCACCTACTCACAAACTAAATCAATAAAAAAATTACGTGTGGAGTAAAAACAACTAGCAACTTATTCGAAGCTCTTTCAGGCACACGAACATATTTTAAGTGTTGTGAGCATTTCCTAACTTCTGCCTTTAATTCAGCAAAATAAAAGTAAAAATTTAGTTCTTCAAACTTATACAACAAATCTGAGATAATAGCATTCTAAACAAGACTTTCACAAATATAAGACTTATTTTTAATGTCCTGCAGGTTTATGGTAAATGCAGTTGTGAATAATATAACTGTTCTACAGCTACATTAAGGGTGTGGCCAGGAACTGGCCAAAGGGTGCAGGTAAGCCACGCGATTGTGCCCTTTGAAGGAATGAGTCCTGCAACACAGACCCAAGTCACTGTACCATGAGGAAATAAGTGAATATGAATGCTTACAATGGTGCTCGTTGTAAGTGCTGGATATTTTTTCCCATCATCAGCCACACTTGGAATTTCTTTGGAAATCCAAAATCTTCGCTCGGAATATGTTCTGGATATGGAGTCCATGAGATATTCATAGTTCGGACTGGCTTTTAACATTTCTTTTTGCACGCCAGCAGTGTGAGCTGCAATGGTGTCCTCATCCTCAGCATCATTGAGGTTCAAAGCCTGGAGAAAGGACAAACTTCTTACTTTTGTAAAAACAATGCTGTCATGTAGAGATGCGCAGTGAATGTTTGCATGCACTAGTGGGAACAAGTTATCCTTTACTTGATTTGGCATTAGTAGAGGGCTTTAGATGTGAAGAATAACAGAAATACCAAGGGCCAAAAGCACACTTAGCCTTGATGTTAGCTTCTGCCTTGACACCTGGTTACGTACCCACTAGCTGGAAATAGCAGTTTTCTCTTGCCGAGACCACTCAAGAGGTCCAGACTGAACGTTTCTTTTACACTGTGGCTGTTAATGAGGTATATATGTGCATTTTAAATTTGGAATCATCAGTCAGTGTCGCCAGTTGCTGTGGCGGCAATTGTGGAACATCCTTCTTCCTGCCTGGCCACTTTTCTTTCTTAACAATCCCATAACATTTACTACTAATAACATCCCCTACATTTCTCTTGGCATTATTGTCTGTTAGTTCTCACTATACTGCTACTGTTACAGGTTATTTCGAAGTGTGTGCAATTGCAAATGCCATCATGCTGTGGCATTCATACTTTAACAAAACAACCTCAATAGATAACAAAAATAGGTTGTACCAGCAGTACGACTTGTTTTGGCATTTTGACTTAGCTTTAAAAACTAGCAGTTGGTATGCCTCCGCACATCAGATAGACAACTTATTTGTGACGAGATAAGCTTTAAGGGCGTATGGTAAGAAAGAAGAGACTCTAGCAGGAGACTAGTTCTCACTCAATGTAGCCCATGCTCCATACGATTCTTTCCCTACAACAAGCGAGTTTTAATAAAGCTTTATTAAAGAGTGCTCTAAGACAGTACAAAATGCCACCTGTGCCATTCATATATTTTTGTTTTACCTAAGGCAGTGCATAGCTCCCATACTTCCCACTCCCATAACTTGCGTGCCATAGACAATTTCATGTAACAGCAACCAATTACAAAAAAGGTAGCTTTTTTCAGGACTAGCAAGTGTAAGATTCTGTAGCAGGAGCTGCTTCCGTGATGACATCTGACATCATGCTTTTGCACCACCACGCATGCTCGGAAGTTTATTTCGTTAGCAGCTTTGACAGTCAATGAACAGTTGGTAGTTAGCCCTCCTCTGTCTCTTCTGTGCTTTCATGTTTCAAGCATTGTGCCAGGATTAAGATGTTCAGTAAGCATAGGCACCAACTAGACAAACAGCAAGTTTTTCTAACCACAAGCACATCATGGCAGCCATGCGATGACACCGTCTGTAGACAATGATCCAAGTAATAAAAAAAGTTTGATCACCCTTGCAGTTTAGTACTACTGGTTTTACTGAAGCGTTATGCTTGCTGGCTTTACTTGTTATAGATTCAAAAGAGAGAAAATTGCATGTCTATCGATGTTGTCAGCTCACTTCATAGATGCGATTTTGAATATTAGGCTCATTTTGAGCAAGAATCTGTAATACTCCTTGCAGGACAAAAAAAGGGTGGTGGTGGCATAGGTGACATCACTCTACTGGTTTGGTGTTTGGCAATTAAGATAATGCTGTGTGGGAATACCCCCAATCATCAATTTCTCTTGATTTAAATAGACATGAAACCAGTTCTGAGAGGTTTCTGTAATGATACCTTAACAATGCACACTGACTTATTTGTCTTTTGTCCCTTTAAGATACCCACTGAACAATAAACACATTTGTACATATAGCACTGGGCCTTGTGATCCTAAGAGACAGCTTATTTTGAGGGATGCTTCTTGATCTTTTCGGTGGTGGAGCACTGGTTTCCCCTTCATTGGCCTTCCTAAGCTTATATCTTTCATATTTTCCTTTGAATCGGAGGCCCTCACGCCATGAATCCTGCAATGTTGTACAGCCACCAGTCAAAACAAGCAAAAACATTTCTCCACACAGACCCTAGTTATCAGGTGTAAAGTTTGGTTGTGTTGTCTGACAGTACGTACATTAAGGTTGGCAACATAAACTCAACTCACTCAGGTTCATTAAAAATACTTATATGTATGGCACTCAATCGCACTCAGATTCACCAATGTTTTCAACTAGGTCTACTCATACCGACCAGACTGTGTAAAGTGGCTCATTCGTGCTCCTTTGTATATATTCATATTCACTGAAATCTTGTTCCACAAGGTCCATTCAGACTAGACTAACCAAACTTATTGGAATTTCGTCAGCTGGGTTTCCTCAAACTGGCTCGTCAAAATTTTGCCCAACTAGAGTCCTGAGTCGGTCCAAGTATGAATGAGTCATCCCATGAAAAATGGCATATTAAACTTGGATATCCAGAGTCCAGAGTGCCACCTGAATCTTAGAGTGAGTAGTCGGATCGCACCAAGCCAAATCTCCCAGTGAAACACAAAAATGCCCCGTTGGAGGTCGTTGCAGAAGTTGTTTGTGTTTACGTCACTAAACCGGTTCCGGAAACGATTTCCTTTTTTCCTCTCTACGCTTCGTTGGCAAATTAGTCACCACTGCAAAGCGTGCATTTCGACTACGTTGTTGCACAAAGCATGGGTACAGTTTTCTAGTGTTGCGCTCACAAATATGAACCAGCACATGGTAATCTATCCGGCTGCGTGTCTGCTGCTGCTGAACGTGCTCGTCGCTAAACACTAGTTCCTCCACGGCAGAAAACGCAGCCATTTTGCAAAGCGCAGCCCATGCACAATGACGGAAGTGACGTATGCTGCTCCTCATACTGCCGCAAGAATATGCGACTTGGCAGCAGTGTGGTGGGAGCAATCTGCCTCGGAGCGAGTTGCTCTGAAACTACCAGTGAAAAGCGCACAATCGCTCTAAATGTACAAGTAAAATTCGAATTTGTCACCACGGGGCAAAAAAGGTTTCCCTGAACCTACCAGTGAAAAGAGCCATAAAGAGTTTGTCTATAGTTAAAGTCGGCAGTGTCGCCAGAAATATTTTCAGGGAGTGTTATACACCACTGGTTAAAAAGTTGAACTATGAGAGCCTGTTCCCAAACAACATCTAGTCATTTTTATGCTGTAATAACAAAGAAAAAGGGTTGATTATTTTGCTAACTTTCATATTGACTATTTACATAGGCTGAAAGGCAGGGCAAACCGGGGGTATGCAAAACCCAAAAATTTTGGGGTGGCACTGAAACACCCCTCATTTGCTTGAAATACATTAACAAAAACACAATGAACTTTGTTTACCCAGTAATATGTCATGAATGCCAAATGCCAACTGAATTCACATACAAGAAACAAAAACAGTGCCTCCTTACATATCCAGTTCCTTTGGAGTCTGCCAAATAGGGAAACTTGGCAATGAGGGCTCTTGCAGCTTTTTCATAAAGCTTCCCAGGGTACCTAGTATATGTTTGTAAATAGGGAATAACATACATTTCGTCATGTCAGAAGAAGAATGGCACCATCTTGCTGATTCAAGTTTTGTCACAGTCATCACTGAATATTTACAATACAGTATTGGTTGTAAAATTGAGCAGATAACAGCTTCAAGTTATTTAATTTACGAGGCCCGAGCTACTATTCCGTATTCACTACTGGTATTTTTATGTGCATTGGCTAATTTACAAAGTAAAAGAGTTGCATTTTAGTATCGCATTCTTAAACAGGGGTTCTGGAACTCAAATTTGAGTGAAGCAGAAAAGGGGGCACATTTTGTCATCGCATACTTTTGAAAACCTCTAAACAAGACCTTTATTATTAATTTAGGAAGGGGAAGAGGGGGAGGCTTTCAGCAGCAACACCACCACGATGGGGCATGTACCCCCAAGTGCACTGTTCCTATTTTCACAAGGCTGGCTTGCAGGAACACTTACATTCTTTAGAAGCTCAAGTCATTATACAGCCACTGCAGAACTCTGCAGCGATTTCCAAAATAGTGCCCCTGCTGATGTCTGTCGATGCTCAGTTTGACATCGAGAGGCATGTTCGGCAGAAGATAAACAGTTCGTTCATCCCCACAGACTGCAGATGGTATGGCTTCTTCAACATTCAGCACGTCAACAACCCTGCATAAAAATTAAGGATGAAGTGTCACACAGCCTTGTCTACTAGGAAGTCGGGGGTTAGCAAGTTTCAGAAGTTGCAGATTGACGCTCAGCAGGGCCTAAGTATAGAGCCTAGAATACACTGGCTAATGTGTCGTCCGTAGCCTTCTAGGTGGCACCAAATTGGATGAATGCCGGCGACTGCTGCGTGGGGCGCTGTGGCCCGTGTGGGTGCCGCGGCGCTGCCTGCTTCTCGTAGCCCAGTTTTCCCTCAGCATTGACAAGAGGGCCGTTGCAGATTTTGTTTTTATAAAACCGCAGCGATTACTTTTTTCTCATGATAAAAAATGACCAGAGGTTTAGGCGTTTGTTTTAATAAAAAAACTGCTTGCTGAGAATGTTGCGCTTCGGCGCACAGCTAAAGCTGTCAGGCTCATCGAGCGTCGAACTGCGGCAGTTTGTTCAACGCAGGCAAAGGAAACATTTTACTTGTATTGTAACAATGCTTGTCACATTTTTTTTGTCACGATTATGTCACGATTATGAGACGCTTGTCACGATTATGAGACGCTGTAATGGACGGCCGCAGAAATTTTGACCACCTGGGGTTTTTTATCAGGGACCGAAATCTGAGCCCACGGGCCTACAGCATTTCCGCCTCCATCGGAAATACAGCCGCCGCAGCTGGGATTCGATCCCGCGACCTGCGGGTCGGCAGCCGAGTACCTTAGCCACTAAACCACTGCAGCGGGGCAGAAAAATGAATAGAGGAAGAAAGAACGAAAAAAATTGCAAACCTTAGCAAAAAATGAAAGCCTACAGTGAACACATAGACTGGGACAAAGCAAGAATACATAGTGCTATGCGCATGTCTTGAGTGTTCTTCCTTCATCCCCATCAGTGTGCGCTGTGTACTTCATGATGCATTACCAGCTAGTCTACCAAGTTATGCATAACCAAACAACAGCCGCAAGGATTATACTTCAATTGGTTCCCACCAGCTCCACTGTTTCTTTGGCATTGGGCATACATGGGAGCGAGATGCACTAATTTTATCTTTCCAGAAAAAAAAAACATGGTTCTCAAGGAGTACTTAATGTGAACATTTTGTTTGCATGAAACCACAACCACCACAAAGAGCTGTTTGAAAACTAAGGGATGCGGCCTCAGCGGCACGAGTCAGGACTCCTTGATTTCTTATATACTCTGCGGTACAGCCTATGGTTAGAGTGGTGGCTACAATGCCGGAGGAACGATTGCCTGTAGGCAAACTAGGCCGTTTTAAAGTACATCATTTCAATGAATAGGACACGGCGATGCTATTCACTTTATTTTTATAAATTAATAAGCGTAAGCTATCATTGCTGCTGGCATAAATCGACACTTTGAGCTAACATGGCAGGAATGTGCGGTTCATAGATGTCCAATGATGACTCTCAGTGGTGGGTGTTCCGCTTCAAAATTTTGCACACTATTTTGGGCACCAACTATTTTGTGCACTATTTCTACAAACCAGCTAAGTACTATGAGTCTCACTATTTCAGATCCTCAGGTTGTAGTGCACTCTTCAAGTTCAGGACCTTCGACGGTCGAGCTCGCTTCAGAGCACTACTGCGATGCGTGTTGCTGAAATGTCTCCACAGACCAATTCGTTTTTGCCGTTTTGCTGGTACTTCGCTCACATTTTGCTCAGAATATTTAAAGAATATTGTGGGTACCGCATCAGGTTCGAGGCGTGCCTTGTTGTGGGCGATCTTGCTGAACACGCCATTTACAGCAATGGTGAACATGCGCTCAATAAAACTCTTTTCAAAGTGTTTCCCACCAAACTCTATGGCTTTTCACAGACCACAGCAGTTGGTGGCAGTCTCCTGTCCGCTTCTTTATCCTTCTGTTCCGCGAGATGTGCTTCATCTGATGGCGTCATGAATAATGATAGTCGCTGTTAGTTCGAACGATACAACCAGCTGTACAGAATGGTACGAAGCAGATCCTTTCTTTCAATCGCCTTGACTTTGACATTCTATCATTGACCTCATAGTTCCCGTTGAGACAGGCGCAGAAACACAACAATCATTCACTCACCCTTTGACGACGTGAACAACAAACGCACCACCCGATAATAACACTGAAAAACATGAAAACGAGAATCCACACAACAGCTGCAAATCGGCTATGCGGAGCAGACGACACACTCTGTCCACACCCTCCCGCTTGGCAGCGCCCCCAGCGGCCACCGTGGACATCCATCGAAATCGGTGCTACTCTCCTCTATTGAAAAGAGCTGGCAAACGGCACACTAGCCAGTATATTCTAGGCACTATAGCCTAAGTGCAACCCTTGCACAAAGACCTCGGTCAAGCATCAATGTGAGGGCAAATGGAATGGAAGTGGCCACTGTGCAAAGTTTATAGTCAACCTCTGTGATCAACACTCTGGAGCACTACGAAGCTCTCCAAGCCCGCTAGTACTACGAGTCTCGCATATTAATAGTTTAAGAGCCATACTGGGATAAGGCATCAACGCTACAATATCTTGTCATTAAAGCAACAAAACACGCTGAAAGATACTGACAAGAGTGCAATAAGGGACAAGGGATAGGAAGAAGCACAGACGAGTGCTGAACAGCCTTCCTATTCCTTGTTCCTTGTTGCGCAGTTGTTGGTATAAATGAGCTAAGCACAAGCAATGCTCGATAAATCTCTAGTGACAATGGCAGAACAAGAACGAAAACAGGGGGATGCATCAAACCATGCTTATATAATGACAATAGAAAAGATCTCGTAAAAAAAATGAATGGCTACAAATAGCTTGAAGCAGTGTAAAAAAATGAGGACAAGAATCAAGAATGAAGACAAGATGAGCACAATAGCACTCATGCTGTTGTGTTCATTAGTGATTCTTGTCCTGATATTTTTCTTGTCCTGAGTTCTTTGCAAGACGGACTGACTCGCCCAAACCAACACGTTGTTGCTAATGGGTGCAGTGACATTTGCAGAGCTATTTATGTGTGCTATACACAAGCTCATGCTAAGATTTCTGCAAAATAATTACCTTTGGTCAATGAAAACACCTTAAAATACATAATTTTTGTTCATTATGGTTTACATAATATAAAGAAAGACCAGAATTGTTAAAATTAATACACCATGCAAAACAACAAAAACCAGGTAGTAACCATGAATAAATATCAATGAGGTCAGCATGCTTCAGTTTCATCCACACCTGCAACTAGCACCGGTTATACGACCATTCATGGCTGCCAACCAAAAAGTGACTCAAGGCAATTGATGTTCACACCTACTAGTGAGACTTGTATGTAGTATATCGTGCACCAATGAATGATGCGATGTGACAATGCCATATGTATTCAAAAGTGATGTTTTTTCTTTCGTTTTTTGCTACCTAAAGTCAACCCTAGAGCTACATTGTATACCAAAATTCTATTTTTTTCTTTCTGGACACTATGAGAAGTCGCATTACAATCGAGTACATACGGTACCTTTTTTTAAAAAGCCTAGACTTCCAGGCAGCCTTCTTGTGTGCACGGAACACCTTGGAAGTTCTGAGACTACGAACCAACGACTGAAGTGGTAACTGCTCGCGTTACTACTGCCTTGCTGACCTCCTCTTCCTGAGCTGATAAATAAGCTTATGCCCTGTTTTGTGTATTTGTTTGGTACAAAGGCTTGCCGCTGCGCTCTTGTGACTGAAAAATTGAGCGACAAGTGATTGAGCCAAAACAGTGGTATTTATAGACAAGTGGCCATTTGCAAACATTTGCAACTAACATAATCGCATGACCATTTATAGTTGCATGAGTAAATGAGCCGTTGGGCTACTTTACACACTTGCAATACTTACGGATCGAACTTATTTCCATTTAACTAGAGTCGGTAGCAGCAAGATGGCAGTAATAGCAACGATATGATCATAGTAATACAATTGCTTGTGTGGCCATATTGTGAATTTATATGACATATCAGGTTCCATGTTCTCCAGCGATTTGATTTCCAAAGAATTTACTGTGTGGGCACTTAATTACGTGATGGCACTGCTGTGACAATGCGACACCCCAGCATTGATGGCATCACTCAATTGCATGTTGGCATAGCAAACTGTTAAAAACAAATCATTGCAGAATAGTTCTTGGGGCGGAGTACATACATAAATCTTGACTATGCAATGTGTACTTGGTATATCAATAGTTTTCTTATAGTACATTAGAGTGAAATCTGGTACCAGTGTTTATGGGAGCTGCAATGCATGGCACCTTTGCCACCATTGGAATGATGGGTACTACACAGATTTGTCTAAGGTTCATTCTTTTGGCTCCATGTGACTTGGAGCTGCTTTGTGTTAAGATGAAGCTCAGAAAATATCCAGGAGGTCCACTTAACAACCTTAATTTTTCTAGACTCACCAATTCAAAACTGCTCACGGAGTTCACACCAATCTATTCTTTTATCCGGAACCCACACATATGTACTTTTTACAGGCATCAAGTGATGTGTGAATTAGAAATGACATCAAAGTTTCGAGCTCAAGATAATTGTGTTCTTTCATTCTAATGCATGCATGTGTACCTCGAACTGAGCATTAGCAGCGAGCATAGCCTTGAGCATATCTTAATACGGTTTCAATGTAAGCATGAATGATCATCCAGCTGAGCTAATAGTACCTGGTAATGTCTTCATTAACTTATTAACATTACATTTTTAGTGGCTGTTTGTGCTTTGCTTTGATGTCTCGCCCCTTCCCTAAGTAATGATGGCATCACAGACAAGCTTGCAGAGCTTACTTAGCAGCACCTTGAGTAGCAAATGACAATGGCTTCGGTTTTTCTTCCCTAGTTCTGCAGTTCAGCTTATCTCTAGATGGTTGTGGCTGCTAATGTCAGTGCCATTATAAATGGCGTAGTCAGCGTGCTGTCACACCATGGTAAGATTTCAGTCAGGTGATATATCATTTAAACACTGAGTATTGCTACGAAAAACATGCAATTGATAAGAAACCTTACCTGTACTGTACTGTCTCCTTGATGAGAAACCTTGGTTTGTCTGGGATGACGAAGTCGTCGTCCATGTCGACATACATGTCAAAGTCCTTATCGAAAACCTAGTGGAAACATAATTCACTAAAATGTACACACCTCACTCTTCCTAAATCATTGCCAACTTTTTTATTTTCTCAGCATGATCTTTCCATGAATATTAGTGCACTTAACAAGTAGACTAATTTAGCTAGACATGTAAACATTGCACGAGTGCTTTGTCGCATTTTTAAAGTGAATTTGCACATTTTACAACACCTGAGTAGACAAAACAATATGGAACTATCAGCATAAGTCACATGAAACCATATTATAATGCCATTAAGTCACGCTGTCTTTATTTTTATCTCATGGAGTTAGTGGTGAGGTTGGCTGATATAGTAGTTGATAAAGCAAAATATGCATACTTGATAATATAATGTCCCTGCTATATTTCTTTTCTTGGAATTGGTAGTATGAATGAATAAATAAATAAATACAGGTCAAACCTATATGTAAAAAATAATAATGAACTTCTTTAGCCTTTTGCATTATTGGCAAAGCTGTATGAACCTGGCAGACTTCAGCATTATAGTTTAAGAAAACGATTTCAGGCAATTGATGTTTCTGGAAATTGATTGAATTCAGCATCAGTACAGGGAAATATCCTAGTATGCCTTTGATTGGATATGAATGGATGGAAAAGTTATGTTCATTTTCCCAGCTACTATAGCTGAATTGGCAGAGCACTGTATGTGTTATCAGAACGTTGTGGGTCAGTTCCTTCACCTACTTGAAATTCCTTACATTTATGTCATTACTATACATGTAAAAAATACAATTAATGACCTTTTTGCCTCCCTTTGCTTCACTGCCTGCGAGTTCAATTTGGCTGCGTACAATAAAAAAAGGAGACCTTCATATCCATTCCCTTTGCAGTCATCGACTGATACAGCAAAAGTGTTGCGCATGTGTGAGCATTCAAGCAAGTAGCCTTGACCACAGACTAGTGGTTGTCAATTTATGCTCTGCATTTTTTTAAAGTACTATACGCTGTTACAGCGTGAGTGGCATGCGCGTTAAATCAACCTGAACTAACGCTTTGCAATGCGGGAAGTGTAACATCCTGGTCCGCGCGCTCCTTCATTGAGCACCCCGAATGCTGCATCCTACTCTAGTGACACTCAAGGGCGGGCTACCGTTTGTGTGACGAGTACTTTTTTTTTCATTAACCCTTTCCTGCCTTTGCTTTTGTCATTTGTCCCTTTGGTTCTGAACCACAAGGAACCTACAATGAGGCATTAATCACACAGAAATTACGTCAACTTTGTTCATCTCACCCCCCCCCCCCCCCCCACACACTTCCCGCGTGCGCAAGCCTGTGGACTGTCATACAGTGTGACAGGAACATAACTCACCTTCAATCTTATTGTGGAGAAGTCGAGACCTTCGAAAGGCTTGCTCGTTTTGACGTGCTCAGTTAAATTTTCCTTTGTCCACGGTCCATGAAACGTGACGACGACGTTTTTATCGCCGTAAGCGACTAAACACTTCGATTTCGCCATCAAACGTGCTGCAAACTTGTGTGACAAAAGAAAAAGAACTGAGCTGCCGTTGACGCGGGAAATCTCTGTAGTGCAGCCACAGAACACTGTGCAGCTGGGGCAGACAGACAGACAGACAAAAAACTTTATTCGGGTCCTGAGGAACTGCGTTGTAACGGCCCCGTTTAGGGGGAATCCGTAGCAGTCGCGGGCCGCTCCCACGTAGGGACCAGAAGACCGTGGCCCTCCGCCCTCTCGCAGGCCCTCTGGACAGCCCAAAGTTGAACGAAGAGGTCCCCGCTGTTAAGGGCTTCCTCCCAGTCCTCTTCTTTGTTAAACTCTGCGTCACGTAACGCAGGACATTGCCAGAGCATATGAGGTAATGAGCAATATGCCTCTCCGCAGTCCGGACAATGCGGCTCGATGTTGGGCGAAAAATGACTGAACCTGCTTCGCGAAGGGAAAGACCCCGTTTGGAGCATCCTGTAGACCGATGATTGCAGTCGCGTAAGTTTAGAATGAGGAAGTGGAAAAGCCCTCCAAGATAGATGATAATGAGTCATGATCTCGTGGAAAGTGAGTAGCGAGTCCCTGTATCTTCTGGCGTCCCCGCCTGCGAATCCGCCGGGACCGCCGCGGTGAGCGATACCTCGCGCACGATCATGGGCAAACTCATTGGCGTTGGGGACATCAGGATGTACGTTGGCCCCCATGTGGGCCGGGAACCATGTTATGGTGTGAAACCCGGCAGCCCCCTCACAGCCTAGGATGGCCGCTGCCGCACGCGAGATCGAGCCCGAGGCGAAAGCCCTAGCTGCGGAATGCGAATCTGTAAATACATTAGGACGCGATGGGTCCTTCATTGCTATGGCGACGGCGATTTGCTCAGCCACCATTGCCGAAACCTTTCTAACCGAGGCAGAGCATAGGAGTGTGCCACTATGATCGACCAAGACCACTGCGAAGCGATCCGAACGCCCGTACTGGGCTGCATCGACAAAGGTCGCGAGATGCGGTCTGTTTGCAACTGATTTTAATAAGGAACGGGCCCGAGCTATGCGGCGCCCTACATTGCATTGTGGGTGGACATTTCTTGGAAGTGGAGCTACCGAAAACGTGCCTCTCATCGAGGGTGGTAGTGTTACATTACGCTGGTTAGTCGCCGTAGGACCGCAGCCTATGGATTCCAGGATGCGCCTACCAGCCCTCGAGGACGATAGTCGCACGACCTGAGCCATCTGCTGGGCCTCGATCACCTCCGAGAGGGAGTTATGCATGCCCAATTGTAGGAGCTTTTCGGTGCTAGTGTGGATAGGCAAGCCTAGAACTCGCTTTATGCTTTTGCGCATTAGTGTATCAATTCTTGCCTCTTCTCTTTTGGACCAGCGCAACGCCGAAGCGACATAATTAATGTGGCTTATGAGAAATGCATGATAGAGCCAAAGGAGATTGCTCTCGCTCAGCCCACCCCTGCGGTTCGAGACCCTGAGTATGAGCCTAAGCATGTTCTCCGTCTTGGAGGTGATGCGGGCTATAGTTCGTGAGTTGCCCTTCTTGGACTCTAGCAGGAGTCCGAGGACCCTGATGGAGTCCATCCTGGGTATTTTCTGCCCATCCAGTCTGTATAAAGCTATGGGAATCTGTTCTAAAGGAGTGGGATTCCTCAGTCCTTGTCGGGTGGGTCTGTATAGTAGTAACTCAGACTTTGCCGATGACAGGCTCAGGCCCGAACCGACTAGAAAGTTCTCCGTGATGTCTAATGCCTCTTGAAGCGCCTGCTCTACCCCGGCGTCGGACCCTCCCATGCACCACACGGTGATATCGTCCGCGTAGAAAGCATGGTTAACCCCGCGCACCGTAGCGAGTCGCTCCGAGAGGCCCTTCATGGCAATATTGAAGAGTAGAGGAGAGATAACTGCCTTCTGTGGGGTGCCTCTCGCTCCCAAGGTAAATTCCGTGGATTGGATTTGACCGATCCTAATGGTAGCCCTGCGATCCCTGAGAAAAGACCTAACGTATGCGTGGAACCGTTGTCCTAGACCCATAACCGAAATTGCCTCAAGCACAAACTTGTGCGAGATATTATCAAAAGCTTTGGCTAGGTCTAGAGCTAGTATACCTCTAGTATCCCTGGTGTTGTTGTCAATGATTTGTCTTTTGATAAGGAGAATCACGTCCTGTGTGGATAGTGCAGGTCTGAATCCTACCATATTGTGTGGCAATAGCTCTCTGCTTTCTATGTACTCGGATACCCGATGGTGAATCGCATGTTCGGCCACCTTGCCTACGCAGGACGTAAGCGAGATGGGTCGCATGTTCTCCAAAGCCAGAGGTTTGCCTGGCTTTGGGATGAGCGCTACCGAAGCTGTCTTCCAGGATTCGGGGACATGCCCCGTCTCCCAGATCTTGTTGACTTCCTCGGTAAGCTTCTCGATGGATTTGTCATCCAAGTTACGTAACAGCTTATTTGAGATTCCATCCGGGCCCGGTGCAGAGTGTCCGTTGAGCTCGTGGAGGACCTTACAGATTTCTGGTTCAGTGAAAGGTGCGTCCAGCTCCGCCACCATTCCACCCCTGTAATGCGGATAGTCCGCATTGCCGGAAGGGCCCAGCGGAGGATAGCTGTCTGCTAACCTCTTCAGGAGGGTCTTTTCGGACACTCCCTTCGCATTTTGGTTGTGAACGATTCTGTCAATAGCCAATGGCTGATTTCCCTTCGACTGTGGCTCGTCAAGTAATTGTTTGAGGAGGTTCCGTTTGGCCCCCACTCTCATCTGTCCGTCAACCGAAGAACATACTTCATTCCACTGCTGTTTGGAGAGTTCAATAGAATAGGCTTCAATCTCGCGATTGAGTTGTGCAATTTTCTTTCGAAGTCGGCGATTGAGCCTTTGCGTCCTCCACCAGGACAGGATGGAATTCTTAGCCTCTAAGAGATGCGCGAGGCGTGCATCCATCCGATCAACCCTCAGGTTCGTTTTGACAACCTTGGTCGCAGCATTAGCATCCTCCTTGAGCCTTGCAAAGAGGCTGTCTAAGCTGTCGTATTCATCCTGGTCCTCCTTCCGCAATTTACGAAAGGCATCCCAGTCCGTTACTTTAAATTCCCTGGGGGGAGCTGCATTGACTGCTAGGGTAATAGCCACTATGAAGTGGTCGCTACCTAGATTCTCTTGCAAATTTTGCTACCCTGTTCTGGCGACATTTTTGACGAACGCCAAGTCTGGAGTTGTGTCTCGGACCACCGATGTGCCAAATCTTGTTGGGTATTGCGGGTCCGTAATCAATTCAAGAGAACAGCTACATACGGCCTTTAGGAGGTTGTTGCCTTTGGGGAACTGCCTGGCGTATCCCCAAGCGTCGTGCGGAGCATTAAAGTCTCCCGCTACCACGATGGGGGCCCCCCTGGCCAGAGCCACTGCTTTTGCCATGATCGAAGCGAACCCCTGCTGCTTGTCCGACGGCGAGCTGTACACATTCAGGAGGAATACGCTGTTCTTGAGCCAACTGTTGGGAATTATTTCGAGGATAATGACCTCAGCCTTGCTGTTGCCAAGCTGTAGTTTGTGTTCATGAAAGGAGCACTTTTTTGCGACCAAGGTTGCCAAACCGCGTTTCCCTTGCTCGCGCACCGAGACGACTAGATAGCCCGGGAAAGTTAGAGCATCACCGAGAGTTTCCTGTAACATAATTACGTGCGGTTTGACCGCCTGAGAAGCAATAAAGTGCAGCAGTGGAGCCCTGCGCTTTTGAAACTGGCACAGTTCCACTGCCACACGACCAGTTCATTAGTGTTGTCCGCCATAATTACTGTTCTGAGACTGCCAATCTCCTGTCGGGTTGACTGTTACCGCGCCTGCAGGCGACTGTGCCCTGTTCGGGCCTTTCGGAGGCGAGCTACCCGTAGCTAGCGCTGCCTGTGTACCTTCAAGAGACGGCACCCTTTTCAGTAGGGTAGTCATGCTCTCAGCCAGTTGTTTAATCGATTGCTGCATGCTTTCCAGAGCCTTGCTGTTGGATTCTGTCTCCATAGCATCCCACTCCCCTTGGGGGGGTGAGGCCCTACGTTTTCCCGAGCGCGCCTGCACGTCCCCTGGTGGGGGAATCTGTTGTCTCTCACCCTGCGAGGAGTAATGTTTGCGGAACGACTCAAGGTCAGCCCTCAGCTGTTGAATCTCTGCCTTAAGCCAAGCATTCTCTTGGATCAACTTGGCTACCCTGGGGTCTTCCCTATGCTCTGGCAATGGTACCTGCGTTACCTCTGGTGGCGGCGCCGCTGGCTTCAGCTTGGCTCGATCCGCCCAGGCAGGTACTTCCTGGATTCGTGCCCGGGAGTAAGAGCGCCCTTTGGTGCGAGCGCGGCCCCTGGAGCGATCGCGCCGGCGGCCAGCCGGCGTGACGGAACGCCCCTGCCTGAGAGCACTTGCCACGCTGGAATCCCTTGACCGGTCCTCTTCGGCCAGCTGTTGCTGAGACTTTTTGACGCGCTTTCGGCGCCGCCGTCTTCTCCGTCGCACGACGTAAGGAACTTGAAAGCGTTCTTTCCACGTTCTGTCCGCTGTCGGATGTGGGCCTCCGCAAAGGGCACATTTCGGCGAGCACTGGTGATCGTCGGGTGGAGACACGAGCCCACAGCCCCTGCACACCCTCTTGTTGAGGTTGGGGCAAACATCGGCCCTGTGACCAAGTCCTCCACACGCGTAGCACACGTTGGTTTGGCGCTTGTAGAGCGTGCAGCGCAGCATGCTGACGCCGCATATGACATAGTTTGGTACCTTCATGCCGTCGAAAAGAACTACCACAGTGGTGGTGTTCTTGATCCTTTTGGCTTCTAGGGCCTTCGGATTTCGCTGGTTGACAATCATCGTTTGGAGCTGGGCCTCGCTGATGTCAATGTCCACTCCTCGTATGACTCCTTTACAGGTGTTATCGGGGGCCGCGACATATTCCGCCACATGGTACATTCCTTCGCTTATCCGAATCTGTTGGATCGCGGCGTAGGCGTTTGCGTTCTTCTGCTCCGGTGTGGAAACTACTAGAATGTTCTGGGCGATGTTTGGGCAAACGATGTCCCCTTCCGTCTCTGCCGGGGCAAGAGCAGCCGCCATGGCAATAGCCTGTGCGAGCCTGATTTGGCCTACTTTTCTGACGTCAAGTCCGTCCCTCGGCCTGACGATAATTCGTATGTGGTCCCTCGGCAGCCGGGGGAGCCTCGATGCAGCTGCGGGGCGCTTCATTGCACCTTGCGGGGCTGCCGTGCGGCGGCCTCCCTTCGAGCCCACATGTGATGCGTTGCCCGCGGAAACTAGCGTTTCTACACGAGCTTTCTTGTTCCTGCCCAGCGCTGTCGTCCAACCCGGGCGATTGGCTTCGTCGTGAGAGATTTCCTCTCCTTCCACCATCTCTACTTCGGGCATGTTGCCCCTTTTCTCCCGCCCCTCGCCGTCGATGCTAGGCTGAGCCCAGTAGGGTTAGCCGAGCCGCGGCGCGTTCCACAAGAAAAGTTCCAATAATTCGGCAAAAGGACCACTCACCGAAAAAAGTTTGGTATCGATGTGATCCTCAGAAGAAACTGCGTCGAATGAAACGCAGCTCGAGCACAGGCACCACAAAAATCCTAACGAAAACATTAACAGAAACGGGAGCCGATCTTCTCGCGTCCGCACTGGTCGGCGCCCCCTCGCCACTCCCCCTGGGGCAGAGGGAATGATGGCTGAACGCGCGCCTTACTTGCGGTGCGCTTTTGGCGCCAGCGGTGCTACTACAGAACAGGTTCTGTGGCGCAGTTGCGGATAAAAACACCTATGAAATGATAGACGCTTCACAATCTAAAAGAATAAAGTTTTATGTCATTAAATACACAGCACACTGAAAAGGCGTGCGATCTTTTTTCATTCTTACTCTCCGTCGCAAAAGGCGCCGTGCGAAATCCACTTGTGTACGCTCGACAGAGCGCGTACTGAATGGTTCTCTGGAGGCAGCCGTGTCATAACCGTGTTAGTGGCTCACAAAAAGCAATTGAAGCCGAAGAAAAAACGGTGTGTCAGAGAGCGATTAGAAGTGGCATAATCACCAACCACTATTCCTGTGCCCGCTACGCGACCGCCGGACGTGTAGGCTGGACGTAACGCTACGGGGGCATCTTTTCGGACTGTGCACACGCAGCGATTGCTTTTATTTTCTTGTGCGCAATGGTGTGTGTGTGTAATTGTATATTTAACTATTTGCGATGACTCGGTTAGTTCCCGTCGTTGGCAGCCCAGGTTCTGTGACTGTCTCATTGAGGAGCAACAAATGTATCCACATTCGTGACCCGCAATGAATGTGAAACGCTGCCTGAGGTGTCCATTCTCATCCCCTCAATTTACGAAGATTGTAAGCCACATAGGTTTAGCCCACAGCCCTGAACCTGGATTCAGGATTTTTTGTGGTATTGGCGGCTGTGCAAACACATACAAAATTTTTTCCTCATACCGTTCGGATCTCTACTGTCAACACAAGGTTGTGCTAGAGGAGAGTGGAAGCAACTTTTCAGGCTCTCATTCTGCGGCAACTGACAATGTCAGCTGTTCGCTGTTCGATCAGTTCTGCCCCGAGTACCCTTCTGATGTGAACTGTGCGGAGGGAATAAATGGCGGGGATCAGGCAAAGCAGCCGCCACAGAAGAGCAGTGCAACGCAAAGCAACGGTCAACGTACCTTTGTAGAGCAAGCGAAGAGCACCTTGTGGAACTTTTTTTTAGTGTGATTAATCAGGACAGCTTGCCACACACTGCTGTGGTAAAATTATTTTAAGAACTGCGCTTTGTTTTTGAGCAGTTGTTTGTCGTGTATGCGAATGAAATATCATATGCCATGTCAACATCTCAGCCAACATCTAGCCTGAATGGTTTGCTGAAATGTAATTTTGTTGAACAAATTTTCAGTGGCCTGCTAAGCAGGCAAGAGAGGGATAAATATGCGGAGATATATTTCCCTCTTCTTGCACCGAAGCAACAGATCATTGGGAAAAATTCTAAATATCACTATGTGCCACTGCCTAAGCTCCTTTCTGTTCTTTGCAATGTACCAGGCATTGCTGCTCACCTAACAACGCCAGAGGCTGAGAACCACACACCTATGGTCTACAGAGATTTTACAGATGGCCAGCTGTACCGACAGCACCTTCGGTCTCTTGTCTCACCAACAACAACACTCACGATTGTTCTTTTATTTTACTCAGACGAAATAGAAATCGTCAATTCGATGGGTGTCAAGAGAGGCAAGCACAAGCTTCTGGCTGTTTACTGTACTCTTTTAAATCTCCATGTCAAATACAGGTCGCAACTGCGTAACATCTATTTGGTGATGATTGTACGGTACATTGATGTTAATCAGTATGGCCTGAAAGCTATTTTACAGCCACTAGTAGATGATCTTAAGCACCTGTATGAGCATGGCATGAGCTTTAATTTGGATGGCATGGAGCAGCGTGCTGAGGTGCTTGTTTTCGGGTTTTGCGGTGACAACTTATCACTGAACCGCTTGGGAGGTTTTTCACGTTGTTTTAGCAGCGGTCGAGTGTGAAGATTTTGCATGG
Source organism: Rhipicephalus microplus (assembly GCF_043290135.1). NCBI lineage: Eukaryota > Metazoa > Arthropoda > Arachnida > Ixodida > Ixodidae > Rhipicephalus > Rhipicephalus microplus. The sequence goes on along the minus strand of NC_134703.1, from coordinate 154,152,862 downwards.
TGTCTTCAAAACAGCTCGCAGACAAAACCATTGATGATGTGTGTCAAGCACGTATGGCAAACAGGCACCAGCTCCATCTACAAGCACTTGCTGTAAGCAGCCTTTATAACAAGCGTCTATATGGTGTGAACGAAGAGTCGCCACTTCTTGAACTGCCTTACTTTGACGTCACCCGCCAGCTGCCCCTCTTTGACTGTGAAAAGATCTTTCAAGTTTGCCAGTCATTAGGAAGAACTTTGGTGGCATAATGTTGGCCAGACGGTACTTCCTAGGGCAGTAGAAATTTACAAATGTAGTAGTGTGTTCTCCTTCACAAAGATTCACAAGCCTGGTACTCTTTCCATGTCTTTTTCCTTTGTGTAAGTATAGATGCGTAAGTGTATGATATGTGTACTGTAAAGTATTGTGAAGTGTAAAGTGCTGTGTACTATGTTTGAAGCACTGTTTTTGCCATTACTTTTATTACTTTTATGTCAGAAAGACTAGCCCTTAAAGCACAAATCTTGATGTGGTGTAAGTCTAGATGCGTAAGTGTATGATATGTGTACTGTAAAGTATTGTGAAGTGTAAAGTGCTGTGTACTATGTTTGAAGCACTGTTTTTGCCATTACTTTTATTACTTTTATGTGAGAAAGACTAGCCCTTAAAGCACAAATCTTGATGTGGTGTAAGTCTAGATGTGTAAGTGTATGATATGTGTACTGTAAAGTATTGTGAAGTGTAAAGTGCTGTGTACTATGTTTGAAGCACTGTTTTTGCCATTACTTTTATTACTTTTATGTGAGAAAGACTAGCCCTTAAAGCACAAATCTTGATGTGGTGTAAGTCTAGACGCGTAAGTGTATGATATGTGTACTGTAAAGTATTGTGAAGTGTATAGTGGTGTGTACTATGTTTGAAGCACTGTTTTTGCCATTACTTTTATTACTTTTATGTGAGAAAGACTAGCCCTTAAAGCACGAATCTTGATGTGGTGTAAGTCTAGACGCGTAAGTGTATGATATGTGTACTGTAAAGTATTGTGAAGTGTATAGTGCTGTGTACTTAGTTTGAAGCACTGTTTTTGCCATTACTTTTATTACTTTTATGTGAAAAAGACTAGCCCTTAAAGCACAAATCTTGATGTGTACCGTGAGGCCTGGGATCTTCATGAAATAAAGTGTTTTGTGTATTATGTCTTTATGTATCTACTGGTCATAGCTCGTCACAACACTATAGCGGAGACCGACTTACATTAGAAGATAGGAATGTTCCAATTGTGCACCTGGGCTTGTTTTGTATAGGGTGGCATACATTTTACATCACTGAGACACAGAAGTACTCGGGGCCATGGTCAGTCACAGTTAATGGTAGGTGTTGGAAGTTTAATGTTCCTGCAAAGTAAGGTTCCTGCAGAATGAGCTGAAGATTTTCAAAGTAGATCCCTTTGGCATTAATCACTTCATAGACAATGTCTTCATAAATGCTAGGATTTTTTTCGTTCAGTTCTGCATGGAAAGTTAGTTTTCCTTCGTGTAGTGTCATTTATTATATAGCAGGTGCAATTGTCAAAATAATAGATGATGATGATGATGTGTGGCGCTTTATGGCGCAAGGGCCAATTGATGGCCAAAGAGCGCCATTTCGATAGATTAGAGATATGAACAATGATATATATTGTAAATAATGACAGGCTGTAAAGGGGCCTTAAAATTCCTCGCTCTAATGCGGGTAAAACTTAAGTATTAAAATCATGACAGTGGCGTGAAATATGTGCAGTGAGATTGAATGTCAAAAGGTCATGATAAGACTATGGCGGAGATGTAGTCAGCACATGTCAATATAATAGAGTTTTATGTGAATGTGACATTATCTTTGAGGATGAGCCCTACCCTATGCGACGAGTAGTATTGGTTTCTCAGTCGTACTAGTTCTGTATGACTTTTTGGAGATGTATACATAGGGGATTTCATGACAATTTTAAAGGTGGGCAGTATGTAATAATTTTGTGATATGTGGATTAATTTAGATGTCTTGAGATAAACTTGATAATCATGTATTCTCGTTAACTGTAGAGAGCAAGGTAGGGCCTTATTTTTACTGTAGAGAAACCTCACAAACCTTGCTTGAGAGTTTTATATCTGTGACTCGTGTAATGACAATAAGCTTTGTTGGTGCTATTAATTCAGAGTAAATAGACAGCTGTGGCTGTTTGATACAGTATATTGTAAGATTGTTAGATGTGTCAGCTCATTTTGCTTCAAGTCTGCACTGATCAAATCCAGCCTACACAAGATGCAGTGAAACTTAAAAAACTAGGTGAGCCAGTTTTTGGCTGCAAGCATCTCGACTTCCATCATTTCCGTAATTGCTGAGATGCTATTGCAGAAGTGAAAATGTGGAGCAGGTGAGAGATGGCTGCCATGCTAAAAGATCAGACCTCAAGTTGTGCCCAATATCCACAAATCCTCCCATAGTCTCAGCAAAGTTTAGGGTAGGTACACAGTGTCGAAGGTCCTTTCAACACCCAAGAAACTTGGGAGGCTATGCCCTTGCGTGCGCAATGCCAAGCAACCTGGCAGTTCAAAAAAGCCTGCGACTACTTTCGTGCAGTGTTCCACAGGAGTTGTTACTCTTCCATGCAGTAAAAAGTCTATTAGGCAAACTGAGTGACATTTGAACAGTCAAATGCGAGAGCTTTTGCACAATAAGTAAAGGAAGTATGTACTCTTGATTGTGCATGATGCATCTAATGACTGTGAGCCACCGTTCATGACATGAAAGCTTTTGGCACAAGTGCAAGAAAAGTGAAACACGTTTCCCTAGAGGCCTTTTTTAAAATTGAGAGGATCGAGCACCACTGAAGCATCTGTAACTTTGTCATCTGCAATTTACACTCTTCTAGTTATTATAAAGTGTTATTGACTACTCAAGATCAGGTTCTTTGGTGCCATATAATATGAATGAAATAAAAGCATACCATATTAGTTTGCAGTATGCTATTTTTAGCAAATGTCAGCTGAACCTGTCAGATATTTTTCACTTGCTATAAGTAACTGTATAAGTTTGTTGGTACTGACCTTACTATTCACTGCCCACTCCATCTGTATTGTTTTCCACAACGTTGATATTTTTTTCTGTGTTAAGCATCATTGATTAGCTTGCTACCAACATATACCAGTTACTAGCCCTACTACTTGCCTTTGGTTGATGGGCAATAAAATATTTGCAAGCAATTTGTATTTGCTGTATCAGTAATAATATTCAAATCGTGATGGGACAAGAAGTCACTAATGGCCAATTAGGTGCATTTACTGGTGCTATTACTTTGCTTTCACTTTTTCATGGCATTATTATTATTATTTAATTTTGATACACAAGAAACATGAAAACACAAGCAAATGAGGATGGAACAGGCTCACAACCGCCACCTAATGGCGCACAATGCGGGTTTGCCTTGTTGGATCAGTGGCTGGGGTGCTCGGCTGCTAACTCAAAGGTCGCGGGTTCGATACCAGCCATGGCAGTCACATTTAAATGGAGGGGAAATGGTAGAGGCCCGGGCACTATGCAATGTCAGTGCACGTCAAAGAACACTAAATGGTCAAAATTTCGAAATCCTCCACTGTGGTGTTTTGCATAAACATGTGATTTTGGTATTTAAAACTCAACATATTATTATTAGGGGCACAATGCCTGCCTTTAGTTGTGCAATATTCGCAAGCAATTTCAATTTGCCGTATTGGTAATGAAGTTCGAATGATGATGGCACAAGACGCCACTAATGGCCAATAGGCTTTATTCACTGGTGCTATTATTACTTTGCTTTCACTTTTTCATTGAATAGAGGAAAGAAAGGTAGAAGAAAGTGAGACTTAACAAGGACTGTGACGCATTGACTAAAATTTTATGACTAGCACAAATAAAATGACTACAAATAATGGAAAATTCAGTGCAAATAAAGATTGCAATAATGCTTGTGGTCACAAAGCACACGGTGGTGCAGCGTCCACTTGGACTGTAAAATAAGGCAAATAAATGTGGACATCCAGGCAGATAAGCTTGTCTTGTTCCTTCGCTTATCATTAGTTTTCTACATTTTGCATTGAGAACCTTTGCCTGGACAGATTTCAGTCATCTCGCATTCCAACGTGCCTTATACTTAATGAACTGCATGCTCTTGCAATTTAGTGGAGAGTGAACGCTCTCTACATATCATTTGTGGTGATAGCAGACCTTTAGCTGGAGGGCTATTTGAATTGATTGCCTCAAAATCCCCGGCGGTCAGCCTAATGAGCACGTAGAACACACACATCCTGCAGAAAACCTATTTGCTACTTACAGATCTTACTGTGACAGGCTTAAGCTGTTTGGTAGTTTTGACTATGCACAAGCACAATGAGTTCTGAAAGTTCAACGATGCACTGTATCGCACTGCTGATTTAATGTGCCCATAGTAGAACTAGTGTGACGATCACGCTACCAGCATACTTGCTGAGACAGAGTGGGTAGCATATCTTTCATGTCTGAATAGATTTGGACAGTGAGGTCTGGGACGTTTGGAGTGACCCCATGTCGATAATCTGTATTGTGACTTGGAGGACCGCGGAGCGTGGGGGAACGGGAATCATAACAGAGATCTTTGTCACGAATGGGTTGAAGGAGGACAGGTTTGTAGTGCATTCGGTTGTGGCATGAAATATTGTGGTCCAGTTGGCACAACCTGAGCAGTCGTCCGCATAACGACTGGTGTGGGCTTGGTACATTCTTCACAGATGAACAATTAAGAAAAGTATTGGTCTGTGATTAGCATAATGCTACTGCCTCCTCTCGCGAAGAAGATAACTAACGATATGGCGCGCTGCAAAGTGCGACGCCACTATATACGGAATGGTGGACAGTATCCTGGAGTTTGCACTCACACAATGCAACTCCTAAGTCGGTTCCTGAAGCTAAGCCCATAATTGGCTAGCTGACCGAATGTTGATTATCCAACATTAAAGGCCGGGCGACATTCACAAATTGTCAACTTTTGGGGGCAATCAGCCGACTGTGCAGAGAATGAACAAACGACAATGTTTTTTTATTTATTTACGCAGAGAAGCCGCAGCAGCACTTGACTGCCTATCGACATTCAAGGCTTTATATGAGAACCGGTTCGGCAACTGTAAAGGGATAAGTGAGCACCACCTTTTAGCGCTTCGCATTCTACCCCCATATTCGGGAAGTGCCATACGAGGCCTAGAGCTACTTGCGATGCCGTGCATTTAAATATCCACCGTCCGACTGTACATTACGTTCCTGACTTTCCAAATTTCTCCAGAAAGCATTGCCATAGGTGATTGTTCTGGGACGTAATCTAGGAGAGCAGAGTCACGCGAACACTTTGGGCGCGATCAATGTAATGCCACTCACATATAGGAATTCTTTAAATCACAGTCAACGTGTAACCGTCGCTGCTGCACGGTACAAATCCGGATCGTGTTTGGCTGTCAAAACGTGATCTATGAAGCAGATCGGCCCGTAATCGCAACTATGAGTGATAGCGTAGCAGCATTTGCTTTGCGCCGGTCGCGATCAACCAGACGTTGCAGCGGTATGGCAACATCGGACTAATAAGAACATTCGTGATTCAGCAACGGCAGCTGCAACATCAGAAGAGTTGAAAGAGCTGGTTCTTTGACTCGTATCCATCTGGATATGTGACGGTGAGCCTCGCAACTCGTTATCACGGCAAGCTGCAGTTTTGCTGAATTGTATGGCGTTTGGATGGACACACACCGTATGCGAAGTCCAAGTCGTCAAAAAAAAAAAAAAGAACTGCTCGCTGCTGCTTTTATGACCTGCTTCCCGCGAGTTAATATATTTAACAATGATTCACGGTCAGTCTGCATGGGAACGCAAAGCGTCGCCCCAATACCAAGATAAGATCATGATAGACGCTGCAAAGGGCTCCAGAAATTTGGACTCTCTGGTGTTCATCAATGGACACTGATATCGCACAGTGCACTGGCCTCAATCAATTTTTTCCCCTCCATCGACATGCGACCGCCGCGCCCGTAATTAAGCCCACGACCTTCGGGTCAGCAGCCGAGCACCATAAACACTGCTTCACCACGGCGCGCACCAGTCCCAATGAACGGTTAACTAGAAAAACAACAGATACAGGGGTAGTCAAAATTAGTTCTGAAGCCATGGATTATCATATATGTATGGCAGTGCAACCCAGAAACTTTTAGACTACCCCTCTACATTATAGCACTGTCATAAAAAAAAGTTCAGAAGCAGGCCCTTATAAACAGCCATAATACCGCTCTCAGAAGTTTATGAATACTCGTGAAAAGGGCTACTGATAAAACATTTTTGGATCAATGACAGTGTTACATTTTCTGGAGGCAGTATATGCTGAAATGGTACCTGACAATGTCCCTATTCTCTGAGTTGTTAGCTATTCTGAACACCAGGAAGCCGTTAGGCAGGTGTCAATAACTGCTAAGGTCTAGGTCAAGTAGCATGCATTGTCACAGATGCAAAGCATCCCATTTCTCAATGACACCGAATAAAACAATGAACCTCAATGAATTGCTTGTTTCCAATTACCAAAAACTGAGTTATCGAGAAGGCATTTCAAGAGACCAGAATTCGTTCTATTTTTCTGTGGTTCAATCCCATTCATATCAGCCAAAACAATAAAACTGAAATCATGTGTCAAATGACAGACAATACGCATTACACATGAACCATCAATTTGCATCACTGTCAACTGCTTTTGTGCTCAGGGCGACTACAATATTCTTTCCCTCTTATCTAATGCTTGTGATATGACATATAGTGGTTACATTTGTTCTGAAGAAGATTTGTAGGTACTGGTGGGCGTGAAACACTCAATGAAGGACTGAGCATAAATGATTGATGAGAGATGCATGAATGATTTAAAAAAAAAAGTAGCCACAGAACACCTTTGAAGACTGCAAGAAGCATGTAGAATGTGCAACAAGAAAATAAATTGCAGTTTTGGTGATGCACTGGTGGTGCACTGAAACAGACAACTATAACTGCTTTGAATTTTCTGCTGCATCTGCATTCAAATATTTCGACTAAGCCCAGCTGCAGCCTGACACAGAATGAACACAGCTTAAGGCTGCTTTCTGAATTTTCAACGTTTTTGGCTCTGTCATGGCAAATGCTTTGTTTCAATGCTTCTGTGCTTTGGGCTATTCCTGAGGGTGACAAGTTACCAGACGAGGATTGGGACACCGTGAACATCATGGTGCTCACACGTTGTCCTGCTTTGCTGGACCAAACATTCGCATCGAAGGCAAAATGAGATAGATTGAGCATTTAAAAAAGCAGAGCGACGGGTCCAAGCAAGCTAGAAGGCTTATGGAGCATGTGCAGAGCGGTTAGATGATTGTGCAAATTCAGCTGCATCACTTACGCTAGTAGCCATTAAATCACAAGTAGAGTAGCTATCAATACTAATGCTGCCACAGCATGCCATTTATTTATCATAAAATTTGACACACTTTCCCCCCGTCATGTAGACAGACTTACTATTAATTGTTCTAAAACCGGATCCGGGGTGACCACAACAAGTTAGGTTAGCATGTAAAGTGTTGAGAGACTGAAATCATGGTAGTTGCTGACCCACTACTATGGCGCTACTACGCAGCTGAAGACAACCCATCAGGTTTATTGACTAGGTATGTGTTTGTAAGGGTGGAACATGCATGTACCTGGTGAAGTGGACTTAATGGTTGTCCCAGCCAAAATTAATCTGGTCTACAGGGCCACATGTGAGCATGCAGATCATCAAAAAGTAAAAGAATTACTCGCAAGATTTATTTATTGAAAGAACAAGAAAGCTTGATACCCTTGACTTAAGGAGCAAATTTGGGCTTGTTGGCGAAACATTAAGAAACTAACAGTGAAAGTAACAAAGGGACACAGGAAAGGAACGTACACAGCACTGTGTGTGTTCCCTTCCTGTATACCTGTCTTTACACTGTGCTGCAGAAATTTCTGTGGTAAATACCTTCACATTAATCTATGCGTGTTTATGCCATTGTACTCAAAAACTGCACAGTGAAACAGTTTCGGCACACAAGTTACACAAGACAAAAATGTTCTGGACCTATCATGTCGATCACAAAGTATGTGTGCATGACTTTCCACACTGTTGGATTAAAGATGCTGTTACATAGTGCTTTTTTACGTTCATCCTTGCCAGTACCAAAGTGAACAGCTTCATTTTGATAACTCAATTAAAAATATGTATATACACTAAAAACACCAAGTCAAGAAATATGTTGCAGATTTGACAGCATACTGGGTCATTTGTGCCTGACAAGATAGTAACTAAATCATTAATATTTGCTGTCCTTCAGAAAGATACACAAGGACTGCAAATGGGCAATATGCCCCAATGAGCTCGCAGCTGAGCAGCAAAGCTGTTTCAAGTCGACAATTAGATTTTGCAGGTCCATTATATGTAAAGCAATGTCAGTCAGCTGAGGTTACACTCAAAGTTTATATCCAAGTGTTCCCTTGTGCAACCAGAAAAGCCGCTCACCTTGAATCGCCAAGCAAAATTTCTGCATGTGTGTTCTTCCTAGGATTTCACAGGTTTCTTGTTATAGTCAATAACAACCTAAGAACAAATACAAGCTGAGCCCAAAGAACTGTGTTATTAATCTGTACAACAGTTGTGGTATGCGACTTCCATTCTAATCATAAGTACTTTTTTGCAGCTAATGAAAGGGCTACACACATTGAAAAATTAAAGTATATCATGCCTACTGTGAGTATAATGCTTGCCAAAGAAGTGATATTGGAATCTTCATTGAAGTTTGCCAAGTTTTTATGTTTTTGCCAAAAAACCAGCGATATGAATATGTGTCTGTGTGGAAAAATTAATGTAGCACTGCACTGTGATATATAACACACTCACACCAGCGGCATAGTGTCACAAAATGAGCGCTCAAAAGGGGCGCGCCGCCAAATTCTCGCGACGAGGCGCCGGAGTGACGCCTCCAGGTCAACGATAAAAAAAAGAAAACAGACATCCAAAGACTCCCCCGGGCGCGTGTCTCTCCCTCCTCGGAAGCGTAGGTTCGCCGACGGGCCTCCTCGCGTCGGCGGCTGAGCAAGCCCTGGAACGTTCTCGATGTAAAGGGGCGTGGTGATGCAGGGTTGCGTCATCCGTCGCGGACGGCCCTCGTACCATCTCGCGCTTTCCCCAGCCTTCGCTGCGTATCGCGCCGAGGAAATGATGAGAATTTTCTGGAATCTCGCGCGGAAGGTATTTAACCGAGCAGCAGAGATGGGAGATCAGGAGAAGAAGGAAGTTAGCGCCAGTGTGCGTGGGGTTATTCCGCCGCGTCTGTCGGTGAAGGTTTTGTCCTTAGTGACAAAGCAGGAGCAGAAGAAAGTATGCGCCAGAGTGCGTAAGGTGTTCCGCCTTGTGGGCGAAGCCTTTTGTCTTCCGTGACAAAGGAGGAGAAGAAGAGGATTTCCACCTGAGGAGTGAAGACTCGAGCTACAGGCAAGAGTGTGTGTCTACCGCTATCGAGCGAAGACACGTGGCAACAGCTGCGTGTGTGAAGTCGACGTGTTTTCGGCGAAGAAGTTTGGAGCCTGGAGAGCGGCCAATTGAAGACGCGAGGTTTCCTGGAAGAGAAACTTCGGGGGCAGCGGAACGACAACAACACTGGTCTTTGAGTGAGGGATTCATGGAAGAGTATCATCCAGACTTTGTTCCAAGAACTTTGGACTGAATAAGTTTTGTAACTCTTTCGTCTTTAAGTGTCTTGGTTGGTTGTTCGATGCATGCGACTGCATTGTTGTACGTATTGTTGTCTGTGTCCGTTGTTTCGAGTGTGGCTGATTTTACTGCGTAGTACGTTGTTTGATTGGTGACATATTGTATTCAACTATTGTCGAGTGTGCATACTTGTGTATCGTTTTGATCTGCCATAATTGAGAATATAATTTTGTTTTGTTTATCTTATCTCGGCTCTAACTTGTTCTTTGGGCCACAGCCGGCGTCCGCTGGCGCGCCAAATATGACCAGTTCTAAATTGTCCACGCTTTCGTGGTGCGGTTCGGGGGGCCGATACTTCGGCCCTTGGAATTAGCCCGGCGGTCACCTCCCGAATTAACGGGACCCGTGACACATAGCCAGAAATTTTTTTGGGGGGAGAGTGTTCAATCATACTCTATGTATGTTTATGCATGCATTCGTATGTGTATGTGCATTATATGCAAGCAAAGTTGAAAAAAACATCAAGGAGGGGGGGGTGAACACATCAAGTCTCCACACTCCACCATGGCTACGCACCTGGCTCGCATTTAAAAAAAGAACAAGCATTGTGAGGTCTGTAGGACAACTGGAAACATCAAAAAGAACTCTTTATTTCCGTCTTTGCTCTTGATGCATCACATGAGGTGTAAGTTTATGTTTGCATTCACGGATGGGAGCTGGTTGGAAAGACTTGTCACACAGTATATTTAAGCAAGTGCTTGGAGAAAGCAAGCTCAGCAGCTACTGAGACTGTGCTGCTGGAGATAGAAAAATAAAACCTCAACCTGCAAACATAAGGCTGGCCCTCTCCTGTGTCCAGCTAATTCCCTGTTTGGGTGTTCATTATTAGCATCTTGAGAGTGAATCAACAGTAACAGCAAAGTGCAAAGTGTTCAGGCTTCTAAATATGACCTCAGCAAGAAGTTGTGTTACTACATGGAGCTTGTGGACCACTTATGAATTGGATAAAAGAGTATCTCCTCAATCTGCCAGCACTTCATCCCTCTCTATCCTAAGTTACTGTGTTTAAAAATTGAAACATAACCGTGTTCACATGAACACAAATCTCAAGCTTTGTTATGTTAATGTTAATTCAGGAGTACGACAAGAGTAGCTATAAGTTACGTGAAGAAGCATAATTCAGTGATGTCTAGTTTATTCATTGGCTCAGGCATTCAGCGTGCATCTATGCTAAACTAAGCAATGTTGTGATGTAGAAAACTGGTATTGAAATGTCCTTTCTATGCAATACAGTATAATTGGTCTGTATTACAGCTGTACATTTTGCTTAGCACAAATAGTGTGTGGTGAGAACCGTATACCAGTGGCTAAAATAGAAAATTTGGATGGACAGAATGATTTAAGGTACAATCAGCAATTTTTGGAATGATGAAATTGATGCTGCACCTTTCCGACATTACAAAGTAAATTAAGCTTTCTGTAAGATGGGAGAGGACAAGAAGTGATGCTATACTTGGCTAACCCCTGCTGATACTGTTAAGGCTTATTTCATCTACTAAAGCAGAAAATAAGTGCAACTATGTTGTGGAGTACTAGTACAATACTTTCTTCAGAACTGGGTGGTTGTTAGAATAAAACTGCATGAATTGGCAAGTTTTTTTATTTTTTTTATTTTAGGCTTTTAGCTTGGTATTTCAAGATGCTGCACTGTCACAAGGACGCCCTATACCTAGCTCATAAAGTTTCTTTGTGTAATTAGAAAAGATAGCATTGATTCGTGCAAGCTGCCTGGTGGAAGTTGCCAGGTAGAATCAAACCAACCAAACCTAGCTTCCTAGGATTCATTTGTTTGTTTATTGGCTTAGGTACATTATATTGTCTCACACAAAAAGTCTCACACACTCTAAGTGGTGTTAGCCTGACTATGTTTTATTAGTTCAATAGTTTATGCCCAATTAAAGCAGTTGGGGCTCAAAAGCTAATAGTCTGTCTGCATGATAGTCTGCCTGTATTTATTTTTATTGCTGCTGATATTTATTGTTTGTATAAACCTGAAGAAGTCAAACTGCATGTTCCACACTGTCTAAAGTGCAACATGCACAACTACAGAAGACTTGTTTGGCACTTTTCGTTACGCTAAATTTTAGTTTACGCTATATGAGGTCGGGCAAAAAAGAACCATTTCTGCACAGTACCCGCAGCTGGTCGGCACAACTTGTGGAGCTCACTCACACTCACTCTATAAACATACTTTGTGATTTTGAGTAAATTGAATGCACACTAACCAAACTTTTCCTGAGACGAACTCACACTCACGAAAACTTTCTTCCGCCGAACTCACTTGGCCTCAAACTCACCAAAACTTTACTCACCCGAACTCACTCAGACTCAGGCTCACGGCTTGGCCTGAGTGTAACTGAGACCGAGTGAGTCGACTCAAGAGTCCGTTAGTCTTGAATCAACTTTTTCAAACCTGGTGTCTACACTCAATAACGCCAATATCTCACGTAATCAGTGCTCCTCTTGGTGCCAATTGATATATACCTCTAAATAGGTTTGAGTTATGAGTAAGGTTATTTTTCTTTAAAGAGCTGACAACATAAGATATATTGTCACGGGGTCGTGACGTGGCCGAAGACAGGAGACTTCGTGTTGGGATTTAGCTGTTTATTTGGGCGAACCTGTGCCCGGTAAATGGAGAGTCCAATTACAGCAGCAGTCTCGCACAGATAGCAGTCTCGGACTGATAGCGGCGAACGGAGCGTCGGCCTTCGATCAACAACTGACAAGCGGCGAAGCGCGTCGGCATTTATACTCTTGCCGTCGAATGTTCTCGCGTTATCGCTGGCGGTGGTGTAGGTTCCAGAACAATCTGTACCGTTCGCACAGTGGGCGTAATCTTATCGAAATGATCTACTACAGTCCAGAACCTTCTCGAAAACTGCAGGCGCGGTTTGCGCTGGGAATCGTGTGGTGTTTTGGGACGATAACGAAAACTTGGGAAATGGAACGTGGCATTGCCCCCCTCTGAAAAAAAGGCATCGTCCCGATGCTTTAACTAAAGATGAAGGTACAATAATAATTCAAGAAAGTACAATGAATAAATTACGATGAAACAATAATACCAAAAAACACTGTTTTAGTTTGTTAACGCGCATGAAACGGCTTGAGGCGCGCGACATGCACGACTTCAGGTCGCGATCGGCGTCGTTGAGAGTTCGTGATGCCGTCGGGGATAGCCTCGTAATCAAGTGGGCCGAGACGTCGAACCACCCTGCACGGTCCGAAGTAGCGTCGCAGAAGCTTTTCACTTAGTCCACGTCGGCGTATCGGCGTCCACACCCAAACACGTTCACCGGGCTGGTATTCCACGAAGCGTCGTCGAAGGTTGTAACGGTGGCTGTCTGTCGTCTGTTGATTCTTGATACGGAGACGCGCAAGTTGTCGGGCTTCTTCGGCACGTTGAAGGTACTCGCTCACATCGAGGCTTTCTTCGTCGGTGACGTTGGGTAACATGGCATCGAGCGCCGTTGCCGGGCTCCTTCCGTAGACCAAATTGTATGAAAATATCTGCGTCGTCTCCTGCACCGCCGTGTTGTATGCGAAGGTCACATACGGAAGAATGGCGTCCCACGTCTTGTGCTCGACATCGACGTACATTGACAGCATGTCGGCGATCGTCTTGTTAAGCCGCTCGGTGAGGCCGTTGGTCTCTGGGTGGTACGCTGTCGTCCGGCGGTGGTTTGTTTGGCTGTATGCCAAGATCGCTTGAGTTAAGTCGGCAGTGAATGCCGTTCCTCTGTCGGTGATAAGGACCTCCGGGGCGCCGTGACGTAGGACGATATTTTCGACGAAGAACTTAGCTACCTCGGATGCACTGCCTTTTGGCAGGGCTTTTGTCTCGGCGTAGTGGGTGAGGTAGTCGGTAGCTACCACGATCCACTTGTTTCCGAAAGCCGACGTCGGGAACGGCCCCAGTAAGTCCATACCAATCTGCTGGAAAGGTCGGCAAGGTGGATCAATTGGCTGCAGAAGTCCCGCTGGCCTTGTCGGCGGTGTCTTGCGTCGCTGACAGTCCCGGCATGTCCTCACATAACGAGTGACGTCGGTGGTAAGACGTGGCCAGTAGTACCTTTCTTGTATCCTCGCGAGCGTGCGAGAAACACCGAGGTGCCCTGCCGTCGAATCGTCGTGCAGGGCCTGCAGGAGTTCCGGTCGCAGAGCTGAAGGCACCACAAGGAGGTACTTAGCTCGAAGCGGTGAAAAGTTTTTCTTTTGTAGAAGACCGTTTTGTAGGAAGAACGACGCAAGTGCGCGCTTGAATACCTTCGGGACTTCGGCGGTCCTGCCTTCGAGGTATTCTATTAGGGCCTTAAGTTCCGGGTTGACCCGCTGTCGTTCAGCGAAGTCGTCTGTAGTTATCGTTCCCAAGAAGTAGTCGTCATCCGGGTCGTCGGGTAGCGGTTGGTCGACAGGCGCACGAGAGAGACAGTCGGCGTCGGAGTTTTTTTTGCCGGACTTGTAAATGACAGTAATGTCATATTCTTGAAGTCTCAGGCTCCATCGTGCGAGGCGACCTGAAGGGTCCTTCAAGGTGGCTAGCCAACACAAGGCGTGGTGGTCGCTCACAACTTTGAAGGGCCTGCCGTAGAGGTAGGGGCGAAATTTCGACGTAGCCCAGATGATGGCGAGGCACTCCTTTTCTGTTGTGGAATAATTTGCTTCTGCTTTGGATAGCGATCGGCTGGCTTAACTAATAACCCTTTCAAGTCCGTCAGCCCTCTGCACAAGAACGGCGCCAAGACCTACGCTGCTTGCGTCAGTATGTATTTCTGTCTCGGCGAATTCGTCGAAATGGGCAAGCAAGGGAGGCGTCTGGAGGCGATGTTTAGGCTCCTGGAAAGCGTGTTCCTGTGGCGTTTCCCACTTGAATTCCACGTCGGCTTTGGTAAGGTTAGTGACAGGATCGGCGATGCGGGCGAAGTTTTTCACGAACCACCTATAATAGGCGCACAGGCCCAGAAATCGGCGCACGGCCTTCTTGTCAGTGGGCGGCGGGAAGTCGGCGATGGCGGCTGTTTTCCGTGGATCGGGACGAACTCCAGACTTGCTGATAACGTGCCCCAGAAACAAGAGCTCCTCATATGCAAATCTGCACTTTTCTGGCTTCAGTGTGAGTGCGGACGTCTTGATGGCTTGAAGTACAGCTTCAAGGCGCCGAAGATGCTCGTCGAAACTCGAAGAAAACACGACGACGTCGTCCAAGTACACAAAGCAAGTCTGCCACTTCAATCTTGCCAGTACTGTATCCATAATGCGTTGAAAAGTTGCAGGCGCTGAGCAAAGGCCGAAGGGCATCACCTTAAACTTGAAGAGGCTGTCCGGTGTTATAAACGCCGTCTTCTCTCGGTCTCTTTTGTCGACTTCGATTTGCCAATAGCCAGTCTTGAGGTCCATTGACGAAAAGTACTTGGCATTATGGAGCCGATCAAGTGCGTCGTCTATTCGTGGGAGAGGATACACGTCCTTTCTTGTGATTTTGTTCAGGCGGCGATAATCGACGCAGAAACGTAGGGTCCCATCCTTTTTCTTCACTAACACCACGGGGGATGCCCATGGGCTCTTGGACGGCTGGATAATGTCATCCCGCAGCATTTCATCAACTTGTCTCTTCATGGCCTCACGTTCTCGCGTCGAAACCCTGTAAGGACTCTGACGGAGTGGTCTGGCATTTTCTTCGGTTATGATGCGATGTTTCGTGATTGAAGTCTGCCGAATTTTCGATGACGACGAAAAGCAATCTTCGTATTGCAGGAGCAGGGCCTTGAGCTGTTCTTGCTTATCGTTCGGAAGTCTGGGATTGACGTCGAAAGCTATGGAAAGGGCTTGGTTCCTCTGAGCAGGTTCTGCGGAATCGGCGAGGGCGAAAGCACTGGTGGCTTCGACAATTTCTTCCACGTATGCGATCGTTGTTCCTTTCTTCACATGTTTGTAGTCATTGCTGAAATTCGTGAGCATAACCGTTGCTTTGCCTTCCCGCAGCGCTGCAATTCCTCTTGCGATGCAAATATTTCGGGTGACCAACAGATGCTGACTGCCTTCAACGACGCTTTCCAAGTTAGGTGATTTAGGAGCGCCGCCTGAAATAATGATGCTTGAGCGAGGCGGAATGGTGACTTGTTCTTCCAGCACATTCAAGGCATGTTGTCCTGATGGCGTGCGCGGCAGTAGTGCTTCTTCTGTGGATAACGTTGTCGACTTTGTTTTTAGGTTGATGACAGCACCATGGAGGCATAAGAAGTCCATGCCAAGGATGATATCTCTCGAGCAACGCTGTAGGACTACGAAGTCTGTAGGATAAATACGGCCGTTAATGGTGACTCTCGCTGTGCAGATTCCTGCAGGCGTTACGAGATGACCTCCGGCTGTGCGGATTTCAGGGCCTTTCCAAGCTGTCCTAACTTTCTTTAACTTCGTGGCGAACGACCCACTGATGACAGAATAGTCGGCTCCAGTATCGACGAGAGCGGTCACACTGTGGCCGTCGATAAGAACGTCGAGGTCGCTAGTTCGCCGTCTCGAATTACAGTTAGGGCGTGGCGTCGGGTCACGGCTGCGTCGGCTTGTTCCGCTGCTTCCATGTTTCGTCGTCAGGCCACCTTCGGTAAGTGAGCTTTCGCCGTCAGGGCTTTGCCTGGTTGGCGTTGTGTTCGGAAAGCTCTGTCGCGGCGGCGTCGTCGTCGGAGGATCTTCGGTAGTTCGTCGCACAGCAACCGCACCTCCACCGGTTGCTGCCCTTAGTTTCCCGGATACGGGCTAGGAGACCGGCCCCGCGTTGGGCCAGAGTACTGCCGGTGGTGCGGTGACGTGCGGTGGCTGGGCGACGGCGAACGCGAAGGGCTTCGAGGTGTCCACCGAGTTCCTGTCAGGTAGTCGGCGATGTCACGTGGTCGTTCTCCTGGCTGTGGACGCGGTGCATTGACGGCGAAGCGACGCAGTCCCATCTGTCGGTACTGGCAACGGCGGTATGTGTGTCCGGCCTCCCCACAGTGGTAGCAGAGCGTGTGATGGTCAGGGGTGCGCCAGACGTCAGTCTTCCTCGGTGAACTGCGCTGGGCCGCTGGCGAACGGTATGACGTCGGTGGGGGTGGTGGCGGCGGTGGCGTCTGTCGACGGAAGTGCGATTGGGCGGCGTTTTGGCGTGGACGGGAGGAGCGTTGTGGCGCAGTGCAGCGGCGTAGCTCATAGCTTCCGGCTCGGGCAGCGGTGCGTGGGGAATTTGAAGCGATTGCTGAACTTCCTCTCGCACAATGTCGTCGATTGAATCCACTTGAGGCTGTGCCGAAGGCAACAGCTTGCGCAGCTCTTCCCGTGTGATCGCTCGGATCGTTTCACGCAAATCTCCGGAGTTACTGGCTTGAGCAGCAGCGCAGTCTGCAGTCAGGCGACGATTATACTGTCTGGTGCGCATGTCCAGGGTCTTTTCGATAGTGGTCGCTTCGGCTACAAATTCTTGCACGGTTTCCGGTGGGTTTCTCATCAGTCCCGCGAAGAGCTCCTGTTTGACCCCTCGCATGAGGAAACAAACTTTTTTCTCCTCAGGCATGTCTGGGTCAGCGTGACGAAATAGTCGGGTCATTTCCTTTGTGAAAATGGCGACATTTTCATTTGGTAGCCGAACCCGGGTCTCCAATAAAGCAGCGGCCCTCTCTTTGCGAGCGACGCTCGCGAACGTTTGCAGGAATGCGCCGCAGAAAACATCCCACGTTCGGAGCGTGGAATCCCGATTTTCGAGCCAGGTCCTTGCGGTGTCTTCCAAATAGAAGAACACACGACGCAGCTTTTCGTCATGGTCCCAGTGGTTGAGGGCGGCCACATGGTCGTATGTTTCTAGCCAGGACTCCAGGTCTTCGAACGATGACCCATGGAAAATTGGTGGTTCCCTGGGTTGATGCATGACCAGCGTGGGCTGGGACGCTGCGGTTGTCATTGTCGCTGAAGTCGTGGTCATGGCCTTGGTCTTCCGCGCCTTGTCTTGTAGAAGCCCGTACTCCGGCGGTAGCCCTTGCTGTCGGCGGCTTGTTCGCTGCTCCTGGTTGGCGTTGGTGTCTTCTCCGCGACGTGGGCTGGGTTCACGGCTTGACGGGGGCGTCCGGTACATGAACGAAGCAGCACCTCCACCAGATGTCACGGGGTCGTGACGTGGCCGAAGACAGGAGACTTCGTGTTGGGATTTAACTGTTTATTTGGGCGAACCTGTGCCCGGTAAACGGAAAGTCCAATTACAGCAGCAGTCTCGCACAGATAGCAGTCTCGGACTGATAGCGGCGAACGGAGCGTCGGCCTTCGATCAACAACTGACAAGCGGCGAAGCGCGTCGGCATTTATACTCTTGCCGTCGAATGTTCTCGCGTTATCGCTGGCGGTGGCGTAGGTTCCAGAACAATCTGTACCGTTCGCACAGTGGGCGTAATCTTATCGAAATGATCTACTACAGTCTGGAACCTTCTTGAAAACTGCAGGCGCGGTTTGCGCTGAGAATTGTGTGGTGTTTTGGGACGATAACGAAAACTTGGGAAATGGAACGTGGCAATATTTATCAAGAACTTTCCCAAAAGAGCTGGTGAGCTAGAAATCAAAATACCCTTTTCTTAATTCACACCTCTGATCAATAACTATTGAAACGGTGAATAAATGACACTGCTTTGAAATAGGTGGGGGTAGTTATGAGTCCAGGTAATGTTGATAGTAATGCTGAAGAGTGTACACTTTGGACCATAAGTCGGTATAAAAAAAGAACTCACTCAGACTCACTCAAAAAATGTGTCTTGTGCTGTAGGCTGTAGGCACTTGGACTCAGACTCACCAAAATATTCTTGGGTCTGGACACATTCAGACTCATGGCTCTATCTGAGTCCAAGTGAGTTAGCCAACCTATAGCCATATAGTTAGCCAACCTAGTCTTAGTGTATGCTTGAGAAATGGTATTTCTGGCGCATGTCGGAAAATATTTCAGAGATGCAAATGCAGAGACATGTCATAATAGTAGTATAACATGCATAGAATTATAATGATAATGTGTGAGGTAATAAAAATGGAAATGCTGTAATAAAAATGGAACTTTGTAAGGGAGTGTGTTATTAGTATAAAAAATGGTGGCATATTTATGTGCAGTTAGCCACATTCCAACACACGCCCACATTATGAATTTGAGCTGATCTCTCTGTTAAGGCAGAAATAGATAAAAGCAAGATGTGAACCCGTGTAGCAACAAGTGAGTCCTCAAAAGATAACTCGAGTTGATTACCGCAGTGGTGATGATCATGATGTGAGGCATGGTTCGTTGTATTGGCGAGAAGCGTTTGAACATGCAATTTGTCAGCATGCATTTAAAACCCAGTAAAATGCTTTTTATTAGCTATTTACACAGCTGGTATGTCGAACGCTGAAAGTTTGGGCAAAAACTATTAGGGCAGTACTGAGGCACATTTATCTGCATTGTTCAAGGGCAACAGAGTATGTTTGGCAGTACAGTGAAAAACTGTCTACAGAATTGAACACTGCTGTCACACATGAAGGATAGAAACAGTTTGTTTGGAACAGCAATAGCTAGTTTGAAAATGGGGACTAGAGAAACTGCATCATCTTCACTTTTGCACGTATTTGATTAGCAATGAAATAAAAATCGAAAAGATGCTTTAAAAGCACGGGCAGGGGTTTACACAGGATTCTAGTAGACTACCACCTACAGGATGGGTAAGAGTCTACAAAATAGTGGGGGGTAGTAGGCAAGTGAGAAGGAGAGTGTGTTGGTGCTTGTCCAGAACTATCTCTCTACGGCATTTGGGCATTGCAGGAAAATTTTCATTACAAGGTGTACAGTGCAGTGACTCAGCGAGACCGGTGATGAAAATAGGGAAGTGATTGTGGACGATTAAAATCATTTGCCATACAATTTCCCTCATTTCTTTCACACTATGATTTCATTTCAGGAGATAAACGACATCATGTGACGCCAGAACTGCTGTCGTGTGCTAATTCGTTTGTTGCTGATGCGGGTTTTAAAAGTTAGCTTCTCCGCAGGGCAAACGTGCTATGCAACAAAGCATGTTAGGATATGGAAGGTTCCACTGTCGCGAAACACTGTAGTATGTTGATGAGGTTGGCCGAGTCGGTAGTGTATCATTATTGTGTACCAGTTTTCAATGCACTCCCGGCTAAAACATAGTTTTGGTGAATGTCCAACACAGTCTAGATAAGCCATATGTTTACACTGCCTTCGCGGCAGTGGCCTAATGTTCATGCGCATACCAGTTTGTGCGTCCTGCGATCACTTTTATTCGAACGAGGTGGAATCAAACAAGCACGCATTAGACTTCTCAGATGACTTCGGGGTCCATACGGAGTCCAAAAAAATGGAATGTTGACAGTACTCGGTGACACAAAAAGCAAAAGTTTGAAGTCCAAGAATTTGGGCAGTGCATGTGCAGTGATGTGAGCGAACGGCCGTTTGTCCGCATGATCGAACGGCGCTATACAGTGGGAGAACACAGTACAACACTGAAATACGGTGATGAAGTGCGGTTAATCAGAAATGCGTACAACATCAAGCGCCACTTTCTGCCTATAGCACATACCCATGATCTTTGCGCGCTTCACTGCGCGTTCACGCCATCGTCATCTACCAACTCGAGTACTCACATCGCACTCAATAGAGGTTACCGACCGATGCAGTGCGATATGAAATTTGAAAACTGAACTCTGCTATAATGCATGACTGAGCACACGTTAACTGTTCCAAATTTAGGTTTATTGGCACAGAGTGGTCATGGACTAACTGAGAGAACCAAATCTCGCGGACTAAATGCTGCGGTTGATTCCCACCTTCGACCATTGTCCGGTGAAGACGAACAGCTAGTCTCTAAATTTTGCTCACGTCACTCTCGCTCTGCGCACGGCGCGCACGGTGGACTAATGGTTGGTCAAAATGACTAACGGCTGCCGTTAGTCCTTTTTTCTCCTATTTCGGCTTAGAGTGTAGGCATCTCTACTAGTGCACTGGTGTTGTGTTTTTGCATTCATAATTTACTGCAATATTTAAGTATTTATTAAGATGCATTTCTGAGCAGCTCTGCGTAGTGTGTGCTGGTGTTGTTTATTACATTCCTAATTTTTTGCAAGAGGTAATGATTGTTGCATGTATTCTGAGATATGAAGTTACGAGTTTTCCTTCTTTTATACTCTGTAAGAGTGTAAAGCCCAACAAGTCACTCTGATATACTTTGCATATTGTACATCAGATGGCTAATTTGTGTGGGCAGAGCTTATATAAACAGCCCATAGTGTTTCGAATGCCTTGAAAACTGCCTTAGGATCAGAAAAAACTGTTGTGAAGAGTGGGATAGTCAGGATGAACAGTGGAAGTTCCTCAGATAGTCCGGCTGACGTTTCGTTAGGAGGACTTAAGTTCGTCAAAAGTGCCTTGCCTTCTCATTCTTGGCATGTTAGTTTTAAGGGGGTTAGTAGAGACGTCATCTCCTGGTGGTGGTGCGTGTCCTTATTGGCAATTGCAGTCGGAAAAGAAAAAAAAACTAGGAAGAAAACGAGTGTAGTCCTCACTTCATTTTAAGTTGGCTAGTAGCAATTCACAATGTTCTCGGAGGGTAGAGAAAAAAAAAGGGAAGAAAAAAAGAGGAAACACGCAAAGTAGGAGCATTGTGCTGCCAAGGGGTGGCCGCTACAGACACGAAAAAAAGCAAAGAGCTTGAAAGTTCGAAGCCAGCAGACAGTCCCCGCGTTTGGCCATCACAAAGGGTTGCCGACGATAAAGGCCTATGCTTTTCTCGAACATCTATGAATGGGACTCATAAGAAAGCGGTTACAAAAAGGCGCGACAGAGAAGCAGGTGGCTACTTTTAAATGCCAAGATGTCAAAGGTAAGAGACACCAGATGTGTTCGGAAAAGCATGTGTTTAATTGGGAAAGTCATTGGTTAAAATATGCTTTCACTATCCCCGTAGGTGGCCCGCTCAACAGGATTGCCTCAAAAATTTGGCTGCATGTTGGCAGAGAAATAGGGAAATTCAGAATGCAAAGGAAATAGGCATCAACGAGAGAAACACAAAAAGAAAGAAAAAAATGAAAAGAGGCGGGTTGGGGGTAGGTGACACGCTAGCGTTAACAGACGAGGAAAGGGAAAAAAAAGAGACGCAGAGAAATTTGTGGGTTGGCAATGACTTAACGGTGCACGGTAGGAGTGTTTTTTGAAGCGACAAAAGAGGAAAGAAAGCTGTGGTTGAAAGGTTCTGGGAAATAAAATTTTCGTAGTTGTGTGTATATAGACACTTGTATATCTATATTTATAGTTTAAAAAATTTTGAGAGAACATCAATAGTACAAATTGTAGTCTAGGAGCGATTCCATGTAATACCGGTTATGTCTATTTGAAGGTTGAAGCTTTCTCGTTTCTAAATGTTGTCATAATTATGCTATGGCTTTCAGCGACTCCAAATGACGACGTGCTACATTGATTCGTGATCGGTGTAGGTGCTTACATTTGTGTACCAAATATCATTTCATGTATTTCCTCTCTCATGGTGAGCAGAAATTTGTAGAACATGAAGCTTTGCTTGGTCGAAAATGTGGCCCTGTTGGTTGAAGTGACTAGCTACTGCTTTTGGTAAATTGTGTTTCGTACATGTCTGCACAGTGGCCGTTCAGTCTTACGTGAATTGGCTGCCCAGTTTTGCCTTTATATTGTTGTCTACAGGTGGCACACTTAAGACAGTATATTAGGTTGTTTGAAGTGCAGATGAAGATCGATGGGACCTTGTGAATGTAGCCAGATTCTGTGCTTTTTAAGTTGTTAGCCAGTTATATATTTTTACAGGTGGAGCATCTGGGCCGGCCACAGGGACCAGATGTCCTAGTGTTTGCTTTAAGTTTTGTGGAAATTCACAATGCATCGCACGTGGCATTTGCAACGCTAACTTCAAGACATGTTTCTTCACGCAAATTTAGACTAGGACGTCTGATCTCTGTGGCCGGCCCAGGTGCTCACCCTGCAAGCATATAAGGCCGGCTATCCACATAAAAAGCACAGCATCTGACTACATTCACAAGGTCACATCGAGCTTCACCTGCACTTTTAAACAACCTAATATACTTTTGTGAGTGTGCCAGCTGTAGAAAACAATATATAGGCAAAACTGGGCCGCCAATTCACGCAAGACTGAACAGTCACCGTGCAGACACAAAGCACAATTTACCGAAAGTAGTAGCCGATCACTTCCACCAACAGGACCACAATTTCGACAAAGCAAAGCTTTACGTTCTACAAAATAATTTCCGGTCACCACGAGAAAAGAAATACATGAAATCATACTATATACACAAATTTATGTTACTACACCCTTAAGGAATCAATGTTGCACGTGGTAATTTGGAATTGCTGAAAGCCATTGCATATTTGCGGCCGTATTTAGGGACTAGAAACAGTAAACCTACAAATAGACATAACTGGTATTACATGGAATCGCTCCAATCCTACATATTGTACTAATAATATTCACTCTAGATTTTTAAAATTTTAATTATAGATATGCATGTGTCTATATACATACATGCTATGAAGTTTTTATTTTCAGAACTTTTCAACCTCAGCTTTTTTTCCTCTTTTGTCACTTCGATAAACATTCCTGCCGTGCATCGTTAAAGTCATTGCCAACCCACAAAGTTCTCTTCGTCTCCTTTTTTCCCTCAGCTGTTAACGCTAGCGTTCTACCTGCCACCAATCCGCCTTTTTTCCATTTTTTCTTTTCTTTTGTGTTTCTCTCGTCGTTGCATATTTACTTTGCATTTTGAACTTGCCTATTTCTCTGCCAACATGCCACCAAATTCTTGAGCCAATTCCGTTGAGCGGGACACCTATGGGGATGGTGAAAGCATATTTTAACCAATGACCTTCCCCAATAAACACGTGGTCTTCCGAACACATCTGGTGTCGCTTACCTTTGACATCTTAGCATTTAAAAGTAGCCGCCTGTATCTATCGCGCCTTTTTGTAACCGCTTTCTTATGAGTCGCATTCATAGATGTTCGAGAACAGCATAGGCCATTATCGTCGGCAACCCTTTGTGATGGCCAAACGCGGGGACCGTCTGCTGGCTTCGAACTTTCAAGCTCTTTGCTTTTTTTCGTGTCTGTAGCGGCCACCCATTGACAGCACACCGCTCCTACTTTGGGTGTTTACTCTTTTTTTCTTTGTTTTTTTTCTCCACCCTCCGAGAACATTCTGAATCACTACCACCCAACTTGAAATGAAGCAAGGACTGCACTCCTCTGCCTTATTGTTTTTTTTAGACTACGATTGCCAACAGGGACACATGCCACCACCAGGAGATGCCATCTTTGCTAATCCCCTTGAAACTAATATGCCAAGGATGAGAAGGCTAGTCATCTTTGACGAAGATAGGTTCTCCTATCGAAACGTTGGTCAACCTATCTGAGGCATTTCCACCTGTCGGCTCCCATTTTGATTTTGTTGTGAAGAGTGTGTTTTTGAGAAATGGATGCAGTCTCTATTACCTAAAAAGATGCTGAAAAATAAAACTTGAAATTTTAATATGTGGTAAAGCTTCATGGGGTGAGGGCTGATCTGTTAATCATCTTTCTTCAGCCACTGACCTTACCTGTTTGAATATTGGCAGTAAAATGCTCTAACTGTAGTATAAATGAAAATAAAATGTATGAAATGTCATAATAAATGTGTTTGCTTTCACTTGAGAGGAAACCTATGTTGTGGTACATGTTCTTTACATTTATCTTACGCCATTACATGTCTACATTTAGGAGGTGGGAAAATATATTTATCAATAAGTGGAAACGATGTTTATCAAAGCAGCTCTGTTATTTTTGTATAATCAGAAAGTTTGAAATGAACTAGGTGAGGCATGGTTTCGCGATACCAAGTGTTACTGCAAATTAAGTTGCTGAAGTATGTATATGTCTGCATCCTGCATGAGAAGTGTGCACAGGTACGGGTAATAATGTTTTCAATATAATGTGTTTGTGTGTCTACACAAACGTATGCATACAAAGCACCCTTGCTATCTCGACTCACTGAGCCACAAATTGATATGCCCGAGGTGCTTACGCTATATTTAACACTAAATATTTGTATTTAATTGTATAACCATAAAATGCAGTCTAAATTTCTATAGTCAGCTTTACAAACAAGGCTTTGAGTAATATCATTGCATTTCAGTAAGCTTGCTTATACACACACACACACACACACATATATATATATATATATATATATATATATATATATATATATATATATATATATATATATATATATATATATATAATGAGATCGAACAGACAATATTGCCAAGAAAAGTATAGGGTAAGTTTTCAGACTGAACTGTAGTTTAAATGTGAAGAAAGAAATGTGGGTGAAAAGATAACTTGCCATGGACAGGAACCGAACCTGCGACCTTCGAGTAATGCGTTACTCGAAGGTCGCACACACTTTCAACACTCTTTTAGAAGGGTGTTGAAGTATAAAAACACCCTAACATTTTTCTGAATGCCCTTCGTGTAAAGTGTTCAGCTAACACCCTTTCAGTAGGGTGTATCTGAAAACACCAATAGAGTGTCCCTCTGACGACAAGCCAGTTTACACCCTTTAAGGTGTAAAAATTTACTGTGTACGAGATTCTTAAAAAAGAAAAGATAAAAATGAGTCCCGTAACTGTCTGCATCAGGGTGTGACACCTCAACAATATAGTTCACGGGGGATGGGGGATTAAAAATATAGGATTAAATGTATAGTGACAGAGAGGGGGAAGGAGAGAGCGTGGCGCAAGGAGAGCGATACCCAGAAGCAAGGAGGAGATAGGCAAGATGGACACGGTCACAGGAGTGCGGGGACGGGGCACCACTCAGCGAGAGCTCTTGTCGGTGGCAGGAGATGGCGTAGGGCGAGCCAGTCGGCCAGAGCTGCGCTGTCGTCTGAGGTCGTGGGTGCACACCCGGCTGGCTCGAAATCCAGAGAGCGAGTCTAAGCGTTTCTTCTCACTGCCACATAATATGTAATGCAAGTATTTTCTATCAGGAGAGCACGTCTTCACGCGGAACAGTTTCACCCAATTCGATAAAACATGGTTAAAAACTGCCAAAAAACAAAAAAAACGAGTAAAATGGCACAACGTGAAAGGCCAATCATTTCTAGGTTACCAGACCAAAACGTCATAGCTATCTTGCAAGTGACACCACAGATCGGGGCTTTTACCTAAATCTACCCGGTATGTACTAAGTTAATCAAATGACCGTCAGAAATACATGGACAAGCGTCACAACGACTTAGAAACGGCAAAATGCACATTTTTTTTCTTTATCTCATCAAGGAATGCGTGCTTCGCAGTGAAATGGCTGCTGCAAAAAAACAAAAAAAAGGATGGGCCGTTGCAGGAGAGCGAGCTCAAGACAGCAGCGAGGAAGTCATCAGTGTGACTGAGCATTCGTCGTTGACTCCGGTGCTGAACCTAAGAAGATATGCCTGAAGGGTATACCTAGGCGCTGAGTTCTCTTGTGGTTTACGGAACGACGTACGTCGGCATAATACACATTCGCAAAATCTTGCATAATGATGTGTAAGCTATGCACCTAATGAACACCGGCCTTCGTCGTCCCTCTGTTGTCACAAAGCTTCTCACGCCTGTGAGGACAGCAGTAGCGAAGAAGCGCTGGTTCAGTGTTGCCTATGTTGGCGTGCATGCCCAACACATAGTCTCTATCCCGCCTTCCGACGACCAGGAGCAGACCTTTGGTGGTCATCATCAACAAGAGAGTGTTTCAGCCAAGGGCGCGCTTAGAGAAAGGCTGTGGACATGAAGAAATGGGTCTCTGTATGAACACCTATGGAAAATAATGCGGCCAACGCAGGGGAGACTACGTTGAGGCTCGTAACGGAAGACACAAAGTCACATAGCGTCGGGCAGAGTTAAACCGCTAGGTAAGGTGGCCATGGGTAAGCGTCGAGGAAAATAATGTGCTTCTCTCTGTGTACAGCCTGTTGAGACGACGCGCAACAAAGACAATGTATGTCGGCCCCACATTCAGTGTCAAGGCCCCTCATTGTTTTCGGCGAGGTCTGCTTAGACGATAATAAGAGATTTAAGCTCCTGAATTGACCAAACAGGGCAAGGACTAAATGAAGGGATGACGACACATCCAGACTACTTCATCTTGCGTTAATATAACCCTGTAGTTAACCGGTCACGCATGCGTGGTATTCTTTCTCATTTTCATCATCATCATCAGCTTGACTATATATACGTCCACTGCAGGACAAAGGCCTCTCCCATGTTCCGCAAGTCAACTTTGTCCTGTGCTTCCTGCTGCCACTTTAAAACCACATATTTTTTATTCTAATCCGCCCACAGCTTTCTCTTCCCCTAACCCGCTTGCTTTCTCTGGAAATCCTGTCAGTTATCCGTAATGGCCAGTGGTTATCCTGCATATGCGCTACATGCCCGGTTCATGCCTATTTCTTCCTGATTTCAACTATGATATCCTTAACCCCGGCTTGTTCCCTGATCCACTACAGTTTCTTCTTGTCTTTTCAGGTTACACCTTTCATTTTCCGTTCCATCGCTATGCTGCATCGTCCTCAATTTAAGCGGCACCCTCTTTGTAAGCTTTTAGGTTTCTGCTCCGTAGGTAGGTACCGGCAAAATGCAGCTGTTATGTACTTTTTCCTTGAAGTATACTGACAACGAAAAAAAAAATCACACGTGTTTCCGAAGTGAATGATGGCAAGTGAGAGAAGTCGATAACGAGTTGTCTTCAGGTCAGTAATGTGTTCACACGCAAGTACAGACGGACGCACGGACGCGTGGACGGGTGAACAGATGATGCACGCACGGACGGAAGGACAGAGGGCTGGACGGACGGACGCACGGATGGATGAATAGACAGGTGGACGGACAGATGGATGGTGCATGTGACGATGTATTGTGCTGATATATACTTCATTATAGTACACAAAAAGCCCATTTTCACGCAGATGTTTTCGTTTATCGTAGTGCTGGTGTCCAGTTTTGGTTTTTTGTAGCTTGACGGGCGCGGACAACAAGAAGTCTAAGCCCTTAGAATCTTCGCCCCTAAAGAGAGGTTATTTCATAAACCGCAGTTCTCTGGCGTTTACTCAAAGTTCTATGACACACATCAAAGCTTCCTCCTAACAATTATGCCGTAAACAGTACAGAAGTGGAAATGAAGAGAACGAAGAGAGCGCGTCCCTATTCATGATGATAATTTTCAATCCACGCCACGCAGCAAATATCAATCCTTACAACTCTTCTGTAAAAAGAACCAAAAAAAAAGGTTTGATTTAGAGAAGGTGCTAGCTTGCTTTCTATGGCCAAAGCTTCGGGATCACGCATTTCATTACAAGCACAAATATATTGGCTTGTTTTAAACTACACTCCCAATAGAAAATCGACAAAAAATATTGAGGCAGCCAACGAACAGCCCGGCAAGAAAGAATGGCACAGCCGACGCTACACACTGGGTAAGAAGTGGCAGAGACAGTTACGACGGACAATATTCGCTAGCGCCATCTTTAACAACATTAGGCTGTCATGGGTGGCCCATATTGAGTCAATGTACTCTGCTGTTTGGCAGGGCGCTGGAAGGCAATGAAGGGCCTTTATTCTCCCATTGCGGTCGTCAGTGTTCGGCCATGACCTGTGAAATGTTCACATGTCACGACTCAAAAAATATAGGGGGGGGGGGGGACTGTGTCAACTTACTCCTTCTCCAATCATTTTTTTCATCTCTGCCACTAAGGGCTGTGGGGTTATCACCTCAGTGATGTGGCTCCCATGAACTGTTGAATGGAGGAACAGAAT
Source organism: Rhipicephalus microplus (assembly GCF_043290135.1). NCBI lineage: Eukaryota > Metazoa > Arthropoda > Arachnida > Ixodida > Ixodidae > Rhipicephalus > Rhipicephalus microplus. Next base: position 154,124,197 of record NC_134703.1, on the reverse strand, counting down.
GCTCGAGACTCCTGGCCAGCTCTCCTTTTTTTCTACAAAATAACGGTGTTATATTCTCTGTCTCTTCGCTGTTCGTAAAGGCCGAAACGCATGAAACACCTCACATTGTGAGAAGCAAGGAAATAGCTGATTAAGTGCAGCAGAGAGCACTGCAACGCGTCCCTTCAAAAGAAACAAACAGAGACTCGGCAACTAAGACAGGAGTAAGAAAAACTTGGGAGGAGGAAAATTAGGGCAGCTTTGCACTAGTGGTACTAGCCACAATGCTCTAGTGGCTAAGGTACTCGGCTGCTGACCCGTGGGACGGGAATCAAATATCGGTATCGGCGACCGCATTTTTGATGACAGCGCAAATGCTTGAGACCTGTAAGCTTAGATATCAATGCACGTTGAAGAACGTCAGGTGAACAAAATTTCTGGAGCCTTACACTACGAAGCATCTCATAGTTATCGGGTGGTTTTGAGACTTTTCAGACGTTAAACCCTAGCCCCGCCACGGTGGTCTAGTGGCTAAGGTACTCGGCTGCTGACCCGCAGGTCGCGGGATCAAATCCCGGCTGTGGCGGCTGCATTTCCGATGGAGGCGGAAATGTTGTAGGCCTGTGTACTCAGATTTGGGTGCACGTTAAAGAACCCCAGGTGGTCAAAATTTCCGGAGCCCTCCACTACGACGTCTCTCATAATCAAATGGTGGTTTTAGGACGTTAAACCTCAAAAATCAATCAACCCTACCAATTATTATTACTATAAATATATTTACACTAGTGTCTAGCCTGGAGGAAGAGCCGAGCTGACGGACCTTCAGTATCCCTCTTGATTTTTTCCTTCCTTATTACCTTTCTTGTAAATGTGAAGCCTTTTTTAGCAAACTTTGGCGACTTTGAGCGTATCTATTTATCTATCTATTTACCTATCTATCTATATAGCCGCTTACGACAGTTATCTCTCCTGGCCGTTAGGATATTGGTGTCGATGCCAAGCTTGGTATGTCATAACATAACTGTATGACGAGCATAAGTCACTAGTCATAACGTGAAAATCCTGACACGTTTCTCATGAATGTCATGATTTGCACTTCATGGTCTTGCTGCTCTTTTGGTGGTTTCGTTCACTTGCCCTGTTGCAAAACTGGTATGGTATGACGTGACAGCATGGGGAAATACAAGCGACAGACCCTAACATGAAAATCATGAGATACGCCTCATGTAACAACAAGCGTGTCATGTAACAATGTGGCTACATGCCACACTTATGATGCTCTCGCAGCCGTTTCGCTAGCTTCGCTTATAGCAAGTCTGGTATTGTGGGACGTGAATGGATGACGAATATGTGACTGTTGAAAACACGATAATCATGAGATGATTGTCATGTAACACCACGATTACATGCTACGCTCATGTAACGCTCACGGCCTTTGTGCCAAAGCCTCACGGCCTTTTTGCATCTCCCAAATTTTGTATTATGAGGCGTGAATGGATGACGGAGGTATGTGACTGATTCAAACATGACAATCATGAGATGCGTGTCATGTAAAAACATGACGATGCCACACTCATGATGCACTCGCGGCCGTTTCGCTAGCTTCATACATACTAAGCTTGGTATTACGGGACCTGAATGGGCAACGAATGTATGTGACTGTTGCAAACGTGATAACCATGAGATGTGTGTCATGTAACAACATGACTACATGCTATGCTCATGATGCGCTCGCGGCCATTTCGCTAGCTTTACGTATGCCAAATTTTGTATAATGCCACGTGAATGTATGACAAATGTATGTGACTGGTGTAAACACGATAATCGTGAGATGCGTGTCATGTAAGAACATGACTACATGCCATAATGAAGGCGCCAGTACACTTCGACGCGACCCGGCGCGCGCTCCCTCCGGCGTTCGTTACGTTGTGTCATGCCGGTGATGACACGCCAGGCACCGATCTGCCTGCCATATACTCCCAGGCGCGCGCTGCGTTGCTTTGACGCAGGCGTGTTTCAGGGTGCCTGGCGTCCTCCATCAGGAAGCGAGGCAGACGCAGTGCTGTCTTGGTAACGTCATCGGCAGGAAATGCAGCATGTTGCGTGTCGCGCCAGTTGCCGCTGGATCGTGCTGACGGTCGATGGTTGCGCTGGTCGCACCTGGCGTCAGACTATGGAGTGCACGCGTTTTAGGGGCGAAAAAGGGAAGTTTATTGTACACTTAACTTGTACGTACACAAACGAAACATCGAAAACAAGTAAAGACAGTGTATACATCTTACAAATGAGCACCAAAATCTAATTAATCCCTGGGTATCCGAATGTTACAAGTGAAAGGAAAATTAAAAAGAATCAAGTTAATCACATTTTACAGGATAACACTTATGCATGCGTACTAGAGTGGGTGCATGGCTAGTACGGGACAACTGAAAACCTCAACTGTCCCTCTCTTACTTTGAAGAAACGTGTGTGCCATCGTCGAAGGATGGCCTCTTCGCCGTGCGTTTCCAGCTGCTGATCTAGGTAATTCCACACAATGAGCCGAACTTTCTGTAGTGCGGGATAGGCGCCTCTATGCGGCTTGTGCCGTACTTCCGCTAAACAGCGTCGCCGCCACAGTACGTACAAGGTTACCGTAAAGACCAGTCTTGCAAACAGCCCACGTTCTGCTCCAATACGCGCCGTGCGAAAGCCAAAGAGGCGTTGTACCACGTGCCAGACGCCCCTCGCTCCGAGCACTGAAACAGAGCATGTTGGGCCGTCTCTCTTTTGCCACAGTTTGGGTAGCGGTCATTTGGAACGACTCCCCAATGTGCCAACCGGTCACGCGTAGGCAATGCCCTCCATCTTGTCAACCAATCAAATTCGCGCCCCTGGTTAGGTACGCGATTGCAACGCCATCGTTTCCATTTTCTCGTGCAGGATGCTGTTTCTTCCTCTTTGCTCAGTGTGTTACTCGTCACCATTTCGCTTATTTTTTGCGATGAAACATCTTCCAGATTGCGTGAACCTATTGATTCCACTGTTCTTTTTAAGCCACTGGCAGCTCTCTAAAACTTAAGCGGAATTTCTGCTCGTGGACCGATGTATGGATTGGCCGTGAAAGTACCTTATAGTGTACTGCTCCAGTAAATCATGAGCCTGTACCCGGGGTAGTTGCTGTCATTGAACAGCTTCTGTGTTGTTTTTGCAGCGAGCGCTCTCGTGAACGTTGGTATATCTGGGAGGCTCAAGCCTCCACGGTTTGTGGGAAGCTGTAAAAAATTCCTCCGTACAATTGCTGGTTTTCCTCACCAGAGGAAGGTCCCCGCCATAGCGGCGAGGCGTCCTGTAACATGGCGAGGTAGCAGGGTGATGTGCGCTATGTAAAACGCAAAAGCGCATGCCTGTGTCTTGATGACTGTTGCTTTTGCCGTTAGTGACAGGTTAAATTGAGTGGCTGCTGCTATGACATCGATAGATCTCCTAAGCACGTCATCCAAGGTCTTTTTCGATACATCTCCTTCCTCAAAGTAAACGCCTAACACCTTAACAGCTTGAACGTATTCTAAGTCTCCTGGCAATAGTTCTGTGAAGCCTCCAAAGCGCATTGCCTTACATTTGGTGGTGTTTAAAAGAGCACCAGACAGATAGGAATACTCATCAAAAATGTCAAGGAATGTACTATAGCTAGACAAGTTACGAAAAAATACCGAAAGATCATCGGCGTATGCGACAATTTTGAAGGTTTCCTTGCCTGGCATCGGGAAACCCTATGCGCTCGCAGTTTGCAACCTTTCTAATTAAAGGCTCTAGAGACAAAATGAATAATACCGGAGACAACGGACAGCCTTGCCTGACCCCTTTTTGAATTCAAAGCTTCTGGTCACTTCATTGTTGAAATAAAGACAGCTTGACGGGACCTGATAAAGTATTTTTACCAGTCGCACATACTGCCCTGGGATGTTGCGTGATGGCCAAATATGCGCAAAATAGCGAAAAGATACCCATGTTCAACTCTATCAAATGCTTTGGCCTGATCAAGAGAAATATATACTCCTGAGATTTGTTTTTCTTTGGCATAAGCAAAGAGGTCTCTGATGATTGTAAGAGGTACGAAGGCAGAACGTCCTGATACTGCAAATGACTGCAAGGGGGACACAATCTCTTCCAAGAAAGGCCGCAGACGCCGTGATAGCAGCGTGGCTACTAACTTATAGTCTGTGTTTAGAAGGGTAATGGGCCTCCACGATTTAAGATCTGACTGCTCTATACCCTCTTTCAGTAATATAATCACACTTCCTTCGCTGAAGGACTGCGGTTTATGGCCATCACGCAACAAAATATTCACGAGATCGGGGATCGCATCTCCCAAGATATCAAAGAAACGCAGATAAAATCCCGTGAGTATTCCGTCTGGGCCTGGTGACGTGGACATACTCATTGATTTTAGGACATACCATACTTCTTCTTTATCAGTTTCTGCATATAATACTAAACAGTCTTCCAAGCCTAGCGATGACAAACCTTCGCAAAAGGCTGAGAGTTTAGCAGTGAGCTCGTCGTCCTGTGCGTCATGGTCTGCAGTAAACAGTTTTGCAAAGTAGTCTCGGAAAACTTTTTGAACTTCGTCCATGATGCTGCAAAATCATCCAGTGTGGTACATTGCTTAAGAAACATTTGCTGTAATTCTGTTCTTTTTTTCCTTCATACCTTTTCAATTTCAATTGCTCTAACTATTGTATAATGCCTGTAACTATTGCTTGTATGCCGTGTTGTTTCTCATCGTATATGCACGTTGTTTTTGTCCTATCGTCCCTCTTAGGCCATGAAATACAATCTTGTAACGCGTCCGGTTTGTTTTGCTGTCTGCCAGGCTCTGCCACTCAAGCCACCAACTGGTTTGGCAGACCTAGTCACATGTACTGATTTATTTGAAGAAATAAAAGGCATTATTATTAATTCTTGGTATTCTATTCTCAGTTGCAGCTCCTAGAACACGCAGAGAGTTGAGTCACGTTGTCGCATCCTAGGTTAGGCTTAAACCCTCTGGCGGCGTTGCCATGTAAAAATGTTCCAAAATGGTTTAAAAGTCCAATCACGGGCACAAAGACGGTATCTACAGATTTCTTGAGAACTCAAGCACACGATGTGACCAAAAATGTTGGTGACGAATTTGTGAAATTCACAAGAAAGAATTCTTGAAAGCAGGAGCCGATCTTCGCGCATCAGCACTGGTCGGCACCTAGAGCATCTCGCCTATGTATGAAGACAATACAAAAGAAATAATTTAACCACTCAGGTTTTTTTATAACAATGATTAGGTTTATATAAAATCAACCCAAAACCATCACACTTTTTAGTATTCCATAACTAATCAGCGCTCCTAATATTAGAGCGGTGTAATTAAAACTACCGAAGTTGTGTTAAGAAAAAGACTCGTAGGTTAAACAAAGCATTATCGGAATTTCAGCTGACGTTTACTGATGTCCTGTGAAATTAGCCTATTAGTAATAAGGTGTTTGTTCATAAACCCAACCTTACCTATATTAGCACTACGTGAAAAGAATAAAATAACACAGATAATTCAAGAAGAGCTTACTCACCAGTTTTGCACCGCACCAGCGACCGCGGAGTCTCTCACCACTCGCGAGATATCGTTCGCTTCGCGGAACCATCACACAATTGAGCTTCCCACAACTCCCTTATGTAGAAGACAACTTTCGTTGCTGTTTGTAGTCGCTTGTGATACCTAGAAGGTACAGAAAACGATTTCCTTTTAAATTGAAAGCATTTTTTGTGAACTTTGGTGACTTGTAGAATTTCAATCTATATCTATCTATCTATCTATCTATCTATCTATCTATCTATCTATCTATCTATCTATCTATCTATCTATCTATCTATCTATCTATCTATCTATCTATCTATCTATCTATCTATCTATCTATCTATCTATCTATCTATCTATCTATCTATCTATCTATCTATCTATCTATCTATCTATCTATCTATCTATCTATCTATCTATCTATCTAACGAAACGAAGTGGCGTGATACGTGCAGCAGCCGCTCCACTAGCCGAGCCGTGTCACGCTGGTCAAGGAGCTTTCCAATGTCGCGCACGAATGGCTGCGTCGTCAAGTGCGCTAATAGCTACGAGAATTGCCCTCCTGGAACAAAGTTCTTCCGTTTTCCGGGGCGACAATGCCTCGTAGACCAGCGGGAACGGTGGATTCGCAGCGTGCGCCGTGTGAAGTAAGTGATACTGTGCATGGTTATGGAGTACGTGTTGTTGCTAGTTCGATTTGAATTTACGCCGCACGCTAGCGAACCGCTGTTTTTACAGTGCAAACGGAACCGAGTGGCAGCCGGCAAAGTGGTCTCGGGTCTGCAGTGCTGAAAAGCACACACATGCATATTACAGAGCGCGTGCACCTAAAGTTACATCAACCAATAGTTACCTCGCAGTTCACGGCGATGACCATACAATTTAGTGGACGCCGTCGCTTGGCTGTACGTGTGTTACTGTTACGCGTACCGTAGTTCAGACAGTTTAATACGCGCCTAAAGGCGAGCATTATTCATTCACGCTCATTCGCAGGTAAAAATGTCACTCACACGCCCTACGTATAAGCAAACAGCGTAGTTCGTAAACGGCAACGGTAAAGAAGAAGAGTCGGATGTGTGGCACAATGCACAGGGGACCGCGCGAATCTTTTAATGCACCTGTATTACATTTGCGCCTTGACAGCGCTGCGCATGCAAGTGGTGCCACGCCACGCTGTTTTTTATTTATGCTATGCGACGGCTAAGATATCACTTGCAAAGATGACACGTAACATATTTACTCAATTACTCATGCAGCCCGGGCAACGCTCACAAACAGAACTGCAGCACAGTAAGGTTCGAACAATCGTTACGGCATCACTAAATGCGAGACGGGAGGCGATTGTGCGTACTAGCGCCGATCGCACTCGGTTGCCCTCAAGACAACATCACCCTACAGCACACGTCTCACGTTAATGTCATAGTTTGCTCGGTAATAAGCAGGTAAACTGATGAAAAAGAGTTCGCACAAACCTCGATGATGACGGCGTATGCTTCCAGGTTCACGTTGGCTTGTCGCACACACCGCCCTTTCAATATACTCTGTCCAACTGTGGTCTCTTCAGTCACCTCGTAAACGTGCCTGCTGCGGCATAATTTGCCTCCTTTCTCTTCGTTCGAGGCTCTGAAAAACCCTGCGCTCTTTACTTTCTTAAAGCCGGCGCGCTTTATATTACCAGTAGCCATCGCGCGCACGCACGTCCGCAGAACGCGGGCGCAGCAGAAGAGGAGACGAGAATGCGTATCACGTCAGTTAACAACTCAGTGGCCACTCGGGGCGCTGACGGCGCGCTGGCTCTTTTTTTTTGCCACCCCGTGGCTTTTTTTTTGCCACCCCGTGGGGGAGGTGCGCGTACAATTAACACGCAAATTTTTGTAGTAGAGCTTAGACTTTCTTTTTTTTTCGTAGTGCACGGCTCGAGTTTAGTAATTATCGAGTATAGGGACAATTGGTGTCTGAATGACATGGTTAAAAGACTATAAAGTGTTCAGGATGTGGAGTGGGTTTGAAAGTGGACCCAAGCGTAGAAGCGGATGGAGAAGAGGCTGACGCGAAGTGTAGGCAATGTGAGGTCGAGAAAAAAATGGAGAAAATGATGGTTGCCCAAAGTGAACTGCTGGTGAGAATCGATGAGCTCGAGACTGCGTTGGCGACAGAGCAAGAGAAAACGAGGGCAATGGGAGAAAGACTGAAGTCCACCGAGGAAGCACTAGCGAAGCTGAACAAAGAAGCGGCCTACGGAGAGAACAGTAGAGAACCGGCAACCAGAATGGTGGAGAAGGAAGAGCAAGCAAGTTGGGAAAAAAAAGGTTTAGCCGGTTCAACTGTCGCAAGGCCCAGCTTCAGCGAGGTAGTGGTGGGGCTGGGAGGGGACAAAGCAGCCGGCGTCACAGGTGCAAGTAGCCCCCAGGTGCAGGACGCTCCAGCTGAAAAGTCACAGCATGTGATAATCGCCGGGGACTCGAATTTAAATCGATGCACAGAAGCCATCAAAGAGAAGGTAAGAGGTGACAAGAGGGTTGCAGTAGGGGCGTTCCCAGGGCGCAAGCTGGAAGCAGTCATGAGGCAAGCGAGTGCAAAACTCAAAACTACAGCTGATAGACGAAACCTCGTGATACTTTCAGGTGGTTTAAATGATGTCTTAAATGAAGATACCGCAGGACTAGCAGCCACACTGGCGAAAGGCGTCGATGACATGCGCGCCACTTCTCCTAAGGTACAGGTAGTGATATGCACGATACCGGAGGTACCGGTGCGTGATAGCAACCTGCAAAGAGCGGTTGTCAACGCAAACCAAGAGATATGGCGGATGAGTCGAGAGAAAGGCTTTGAGGTGGTGGAAATAAACAGAGAGGTGCATAGGTGGGGTGGTTTTCAACGAGACAGAATTCACTTCGATGGGCGGCTAGGTTATGAGATGGGTTGGCGACTTGCAGGACGCGCAGTAGCTTTTTTGGGGGGCAAGCGAGCCCTTCGGGGTGCAGGATAGCTAGTAACGAGGAAAACAACCAGGGAGACTCTTCGACAGGTGTTATGGAGAGATACGATTCCAAAGTGGCACCAATGTCTAAGATAGGTAGAGTCCGGGGCATAAATAGACGTAGCCACGAGCGCCGAGCCCATTCAGACATAGGGTGTATTAACATGCAGGGTGGTAGGAACAGGCTGAAGTGGGAAGAGATAGAAGAACAGCTAAGGGAAGAGAGGCCGATGGTATAATGGTATACGGTTTTGTAGAAACACATCTCAGGGACATGGAACAACCTCCGAACAATGCGGACTACGCGTGGGAATATTGTAATAGAACAGAGGGCAGCAGAAAGGGGGGTGGTATTGGGGCATTCATTCATAAAAGTACAGACTGGCAAAGGGTCAAGCAGGAGTGCAAGGAACATTTATGGCTAAAAGGGAAAGTGGCAGGTCAAATGACACTCCTTGGTTTCATGTACTTGTGGACGGGAGCAAAGGCCAGAGAGGAAAACCAGGCAATGGTAGAGTGTATATCAAAGGACATTCAGGAGTTAGGAAGAGAGTGCGAGATAATTATACTAGGAGACATGAATGCGCACATAGAAGATATAGATGGGTATACCGACCCGACAGGCAAAATGATCATGGATATGTGTGAAAGGCTTGATTTGATCATTTGCAACAGTACCGAGAAGTGTGAAGGGCAAATAACATGGGAGGTAGGAAGGCTGCAGTCGACGATAGATTAAGCACTGATGTCACATCGGATGTATGATAAGCTCAGGGGAATGCACATAGATGAAGGTGGCTCCAGAAGTCTGGGTAGTGATCACAAACGTATCAAGCTAAGTTTTGGAAGAGCAGTGAAAGTGGGAAGGAGACAAGATGAGCAACTACAGGAAAATTTTTATTCAGAAAGGCAAATTGAAATAGCCACTAAACAAATTGAGAAAGTAATCACGGAGGATAATAAGACAGTGTGAACATACACGAATCTAATTAGACTCTTTGAGCTAGAGCTGGCTAAGACGCGTAACAAGTCACCCCGGAAAAGAAAACACAAACCCAAAAGTTGGTGGGATGAGGAAGTTAAGAGAGCCATAGCAAAACGTCACGAAGCCTCTAGGGAACACAGACATGCTAAGCAGCGGGGTGAACCGACAGATGATGTTGACAGAAAATGGGAAACCTTTCTAAGCTGTAGAAGGGCTGCATCCCTTCTGATCAATGAAAAGATTAGAAGAAAGGGAGCTCAGTGGCTGGCAGAAGTACATAAAAAAGATAGAAAGGCAGCTGCGAAATTTAGGAACCATCTAAACTCCCTAAGAAATGAGACGAGCCTAGAGCAGAGTTTTATAACTACAGCCCAAGGTGCCAGGCTAGAAGGGGACGAAGCTATTGAATATATAAGAACAAAGGTGACAGAAAAATTTCAACAAAGAACTACTTTATGCACCACAATAGACAAGGACGAATCAAGTGGTGCAATGGCTCCATTTTCACAACGAGAGTGGGAAAGGGCTGAGAAAAGGGTTCCTAGTAGTACATCAACAGGCCCAGAAGCCTTCCAATTAGGCTGATAAAGACATTAGGTCCGAAGTCTAAGCAGGCTTTGAGAGAGGCAGTGAGCGAAATAATAATTGATGGTGAAGTTCCCGATGGATGGAAACTTAGCAGGATGAGCATGATCTATAAAGGAAAGGGGGACAAAGCTGACATAAACAACTACCGTCCTATAACAGTGACATCAGTGGTCTACAGGCTGGCGATGCAGATTATAAAGGAAAGACTGCAGGCATGGATAGAAGATGAGGGGGTGCTGGGGGAACTGCAGAATGGGTTTCGGAAACACAGGAGGTTGGAAGACAATCTGTTCTCTTTGACGCAGTGCATCGAAATAGCAGAAAAGGAACACAGGTCCCTGTGGCTAGCATTCTTGGATATCAAGGGAGCGTACGATAGCGTGGTTCAAGAGGAATTGTGGGGAATACTGGACACACTAGGCGTGGAACATGTAATCACTAATCTTTTAAAGGGTATCTATAAAGGTAACAAGGTAGTTATAAAGTGGGAAAAACAGGTATCCAAGCCTGCAGAGGTAAAACGGGGGTTTAGGCAGGGATGCCCCCTGTCACCCTTATTATTCATGATGTACCTACAAGGATTAGAGGCAAAATTAGAAGGAAGTGGGCTGGGCTTCAACCTCTCTTTAGTCAAACAAGGAAAACTTATTGATCAGGCACTACCAGCATTAATGTACGCAGATGATATAGTGCTAATGGCCAACAACAACGAAGATTTGCAGAGATTGATGGACATCTGCGGTAATGAGGGAGATAGGTTAGATTTTAGATTCAGTAAGGAAAAATCAGCAGTCATGATTTTTATTGACGATGAAGGTAGTGAGCTTAGGATACAGGAGGTCACGCTTGAGATAACAGATAAATACAAATATCTGGGCGTATGGATAAGCAATGGGACCGAGTACCCGAGGGAACACGAAATATACATGACGACTAAAGGTAACAGGAATGCAGGAGTGATGAAAAATAGGGCACTGTGGAATTACAATAGGTATGATGTTGTGAGAGGAATATGAAAAGGGGTCATGGTTCCTGGGCTGACGTTCGGCAATGCGGTCTTGTGCATGAGATCAGAAGTTCAAGCAAGATTAGAAATTAAGCAACGTGGAATAGGTATGCTTGCTTTAGGAGCTCACGGGAATACACCAAATCAGGGAGTACAAGGTGATATGGGATGGACATCATTTGAGGGCAGGGAAGCTAGCAACAAGATAAAATTTGAGAAGCGATTGAGAGAAATGAAGGAGGAGCGTTGGGCTAGGAAGGTTTTCAGCTACTTGTACATGAAGAATGTCGATACAAAATGGAGGAAGCGAACCAGGAAGTTGACTGGTAAATACTTAGAAAACAGCAGGTGGCCAAGCCAAAAAGAACTATCGGTTAAGAAGAAAGTGAAGGAAACGGAGACTGACATGTGGAAAATGGGCATGATTAAGAAGTCCGCACTAGAGATCTATCGAACTTTTAAGCAGGAAATTGCCAAGGAAAGGATCAATGATAATACTCGGGGTAGTTCTCTACTGTTTGAGGCAAGGACGGGAGTACTGCGAACCAAGACATATCGGGCCAAATACGAAGGGGTAGACACAGTATGCAGTGCGTGTGGAGAGGAAGAAGAAACTGCCGAACACTTGATAATGTTCTGTAAAGGGCTTCACCCTATATTTCAGGATGATGGCGCAGAGTTTTTCAAAGCACTGGGGTTTCGGGACCGGGAGGGCAAAATAGACTTTAAGCAAGTAGACTTAACTAGAAGGAGGTTATCTGATTGGTGGCTAAAGTCAAGGCACGAGTGAAAATTAAACTCTTCACTGCAAAGTACGAATCCTCAAATTCACTTTTTAAGGAAAAAAAATTAATATAGTTTTGGGTTCATTAAGTATTAAGGCTTGGTGGCGCTAGCCACCGCCCGATCTAAAGGGTACAGCCATATCCATCCATCCATCCATCCACCCTCACTGCATTAGCGTGCCACCCTTAGGTGCCGCACGTTTCCTATACTCGCACGCGTGGCGCAGTGCATCGCTTTGGCGCATGCGCGTTTCAGCGCGTCTGGTGCCCCTCCGTCACCAAAAGAGGGAGACGCAATGTTGTCTGGGTAACGCATTGGCGTAAAATGCAGCATGTCGCATTTCGCGCAGGTTCGCCGTCGTGCCGCGCTGACGGACGCTGTTTGCGCCTGGTTGCGTCTGACGTCAGAATATTGAGTGCTCGCGTTTTGCTAACGTTCCGTCGACGCTACATTGAAGTATATTAGGCCCTTGATGATGCGCTCGCGGCCGTTTCGCAAGTTCCACATATACCAAATTTGGTGTTACATGCTCTCAATGAATGACGAAATATACGACTGGTGCAAACATGATAACCCTGACACTCGTGTCATGTAAGAACATGACAACATACCACACTCATAGCGTGCTCGAGATCGTTTCCCTCACTCCACATATACTTAATTTGGTATCACGTGACGTCAATAGATGGCGAAAGTAAACGACACTTTTAAACATGATAATTATGACACAGAAGTCATGTACGGCATCATTTACCACCACCTCGTTACGTTGCACTGATTTTAAAGTTACGTATCAACCTTCCTCATTCGTGCATCGCGTATCATTGATTCGCCCTGTACGTGGGGTCTGGAATTTTTTTATTTACAGGTATAATGCGCGTGGTCACTTGCGCGGTTAGCCACAAGGCGTCGGAACACACGCCCAGGCTGTTCAAACACGCGGTATGGCCTCAATGTCCGTCTCAACAGCTATGCGCACCCTTCTGCTGCCAAGTGGATTTTGCCTAAAATATGCGGTGCTACAAAGGAGAAAATTGTATTTCAGGTAAACCTTTCAAGCTCACTAGCAACAATAATAATATATGGGCTCACAACTTTCAAGGTACCCAGGTAAATCATGAAGGCTCTAATAAATATAGTGTAAGCAAGATATGTCCGACATTTGGCTCCATGGACTCCAGGCAGCACTAGCATCGCTCTTGGCTTCACGAGTAGCACTAAACGTGCGCTATGTTGCGAGCAGTGGGGACGGCTTTAAGCTCTCCCGTAGTAGAGTACTAAGTACTCTAAATCGTTACCCACTCTTTCAACCCCCCCCCCCCCCGGCTTGATGATCTCCCATGGCAGAGTACCAAGATCTCTGAATCATTAACAACATTTTCTGCCACTCCTCCCCTCCCCCCATTCGTTCATTCTCCGCTGCATGGTTTCGCGGCCTCGGCTGAAATAGGGAGAGCTTAGCGTTCTACCGTAGTCGAGTACAAAGTGATATAAATTGCCCATTATTTTCCAAATTACAATTTCTACAGCTATCGGTACGGCTCACTGCTCTTCCATAGTCGAGTACGAAGCACTTGAAATCGTTAAACAGTTTTTGGGGAAAGGCTTCTTAAGCCATGGTTCATGCGTGCGCGATGTATGTATGTATGTATGTATGTATGTATGTATGTATGTATGTATGTATGTATGTATGTATGTATGTATGTATGTATGTATGTATGTATGTATGTATGTATGTATGTATGTATGTATGTACGCGTGTGTGTGTATGTATGTATGTATGTATGTATGTATGTATGTATGTATGTATGTATGTATGTATGTACGTACGTACGTATGTAGTAGTAGCAGTAGTAGTAGTAGGCAGCCAGATTCCCGGCCAGACAACAGAAGCAGCACGCGCGCACTAATTTGAAATTAGGAGGAAACCCGCGAGCGTTAATCATTATTAAAATAATAGTTGTTTATATGAACTGGCGTACAAAGACGAGCATCGATGAATTAATCTCTAATAAAGTTTGCCTTGATTTTGATGCTTACTAAAAAATCTAGCGACAGAAGGACGCACTTTGAGCACTATGTGACCAGAAAAGGTTGCCACGTTTAACTCACTGGGCGTAACCTGCTTGGTTTCAGCAAGGTTTAGCGAGGGTTGGGCCACTGCGCCATGAACTAGTGGTGGGGAAAGGTGGGAACAAGGCACAAAGAGCAGGCCGTTAGAGAGTGCGCGCGTACCGCTCCTCTAGTCCAGCCGTGCCACCTCTCGTTTGGTCCTTGGAATGTCCGCTGGATGGCTGTACGTCTATATGATTAATATATGATGAAAAGATGTGAGATGGCGCTACTTTGTGTGTTCACTAGACGCATGGAAGGGACAGATAGGCAGATGCACGGATGCGCGTATGAATGGATGGACGCATGGACGAATGAACGCACGGACGAAGGCAGGGACGGACACACGGATGGATGCACAGATGGACAGACGAACGGACCAACGGACGCAAGGACGGACGCGCAGATGGGCTCAGGGAAGGACGCAAGGATGGACGGAAGCAAGAACGAACGGACGAACGGAGGCGCGCATGGACTGATGAGCGTTTTGTCCCACTCATCATCATGCACTCCATTGATATGGTGTGATTTTTTTTTTCTAAACACACAGCTCTTTCTGCACACATTGTGTCGCTAAATAGGGACAGCTCATTGCTCTGCCTTAGCTGAGTACAAAGTACTCGAAGTTGTTTAACTTTTTTTAAACATTAGTTTTAAACAAAAAAAACGAACGCCCTCTACTTCTTGCTATGAAACTCTACATTGTGTTAAGGTACGGAACGATAAGGGCTCGAAATACAACTTGTGTTTAGCAACGTTCCTCATGGCCGCTCATGGCTTTCGAACAATTCTATCCTTCACATCCAGCAGGGGAATTCGCTATTGTTTGTTAGCTGCGACACCACAGTAGTTTACGACTTAGGCAATTGCTTTTTAGTGCCTTTTTTCTCGCTGTCCATTCATTTGACAAGATTTAACACCGAAGTGCTTTTCCCCGTCATTCATCGTGCCATTATTGGCGTCGTTTCCATCACGGAAGTGACTTTGGTCAAATGCACACAAATTGTTTACCCACGAAAAAGAATGCCACCAGCATCTTCCCAAGGTAAAGACTCGAGTGAATGCATGCGTCGCAGAGCGTAGGGGCTATCGCGTGTATGTTGCGTAATTGGGTATGATTTGGGAATGCTATTTTGTTTTTATTACCCTCATTTATTGAATGAAAGAAAAGTGTTCCTTGGCTGGCACGAGACACAAGCATGTGGCACAATACGCGAGGTGCGAGCATGCGCAATGGGGGTGTGGACTACGCCGACGCATGACGCGTGACATCGAGCGACTATGAAATGCTCCGCATTTAAAAAGTTTCTCTAGATTGATTTTCGATGCCCAGACAAAGGAGACATATGGTGTCAAGCTTACGCAGCGCCAGTCTCTTCGTTAGCTAGCGATTGATTATAAGCCATCATTAGTCGTTTGATCTGGCCCCGCGGCAACAGTCCACAGAGTGATGTACCGAAAGGATTAATACTAATTTCCCGGTCCAGTGACCAAAGTGATGACCGGCTGCCCTGCTAGTGACAAAGAGAGAGAAGGACGCTCTCTAACAGGTGCTCTCAGCACCATGATACAGTTCTCGCCACGATGCCGCCATTAGCATCGCGACGCAAGCACGCGTGCACGAAAGACTTCATGCCTGTCTACGGGCCCTTTCACAGTCACCGATTGAGGGGGAGCGTTTAGTTTAAAAGCATAGCGAATTCTCCAAGGATCCACCATCCGCTATCTGTTGATTGTTCTGGACGGCAAAGCTACGACCAGCTTAGCACGCGATCACGTTTTGCGCTGCCGTGTAAACACGTGCTGCCGCTTCATGCGGGGAGCACCAGAAAAGTGTATTCGGATAACAACTTTGCCGAAAACTTTTCTCGCTTTTTGTTGCAACGTTTACTCGTTTCCCTTTCAATCTAGTGGAAATAACCCCGTAATTGAAGTCCTCGGAAAGTTCAAGTGGAACTGATGAAACCCTCGTAGCACGCCGTCGAAAACAGGTTCATAAAACGCCTGCTATAACCAGGCGTACGTAACACGTGATACACATTGTTGGCCAAACATGTGGACATCAAGGGCAAAGTACAGGACCTAATGCACTATGAACCCAATCGTAGAAGCATGGGCCCGCTGAGTGATTTTCTGATTGGTGGCGCAGATTCACGCATCTCGATCCACGATTCATTTTTGCTCACGCATTTTTCTCATTAGCGGACGTTCGAAACTGTTGCGTTAAAGTGGTAGGGCGGCTAGGTACCCTACTTTTGTTCAAAAGCGCACCTTTTCTGTGCGTTAATCTGCCAACTGTATATCACTCACGATACTGATCCAGGCAACTGGGACAATTGTCCCAGTTGCCTGGATCACAACAAGTGTGACCATTACACTAGTAAAGAGTAGTAGCGGTAATGACTGCTGCTAAACATTCTTGCAAACTTTCCTATTACCGGCGACAAATCGTAGTCGTGACTGCAGACATAATATTTTTGGAAGCACTTCCTCTGTGTCGCTAATGTCCCCATTTTTGCCACGTGAATCAAAATCTTAATGACATGAGCCACACCCACGCAAAAAAAATTATGCAAAATTGGCTTCCGCTGTGACTAGTCACATCGCACGCCATTCTAAAGTTCTCCTCCACGTGTAAAGCAGGCTCAACGTGTATTTTAAAAAGCATATGAGATGGATCACTGTACCCTTGGCTACAGAAGCTCCTTTGCACACTGCTTCTTTTTATGTACAGCCATTCCAGATACAGGTTATTACTAATAGGCACGGAAGAAAAACGCCCAATAATTGAATTCTTCTAAGCTTTTTTGGGGGGGAGTAGGGTGAGAGAAGGAACAACAACAGTCTGGCCCTCCTCTCCCACCTTTTTTTCTGTAACTGCCACTCATGCTGTGTTTCCTAAGCCTCTTCAAAGCACGCGACGAAAGCATCTGCGAATCTGCTCATGAGGGAAAATGAAACAAAACTCGAATTGCCTCTAGATCGTGTTGAGGGCACATTCTTTACCGTTATTCAGAAATGAACCGTAAGATGCAATGGGCAATAAATGTATGAATCCACACTAAAATGGAATTATTAAGTCAATGGTGATCGAAGAAATGGCGTTCTAGAGCCCACGTAGTGCTACTTTCTTGATGGATTGCAATACGAGCACCCCGCCGCGGTGGTCTGGCCAACACCCAATGGCAATCAGGCACAATTACAATGATATCCCCGACAACATCAGGGAGAATATCACGGTGTCTCCTATACCAAGAAACATGCACCCAGAACACAACGTCGGAAGAAGAGTAGCGAGGGCCAGGACTATACTTCGTCAAGTCTCAAACGAGGAACGAGGGGTCGTATTTGTTGACGCGGCTTCCTACGCCAATGGGAAAGCGTTTGTGGCAGTGGTGGTTGATGGGGCTGGCCATGTCGTCAACTCAGCGACGGTCAGGATGAAAGACCCAATCATTGCGGAACAGGTGGCCATCGCCTTAGCACTCAAGATGGATAACATTGAAGTCATCTACAGTGATTTCATGGCAGCACTACGGGCGTTCGCCAAGGGGACGGTCTCTGAACAAACGCTGAGAGTACTGCAAGGCAAGAACATAACGCATCATCTTCTGAGTTGGTTCCCAGCTCACCTTGGGCAAATCAACGATTCCCCTCCCAATCTCAATGAAGCAGCACACGAGGCGGCGCGAGAACTCCCCAACCGCGCCTCCCCGAGGATGCGCTCTACCGGTGAAGGGGATAACCGGGAAATTCTTACAACATATAACGAGCTCACTTAACATTTCTACCTGTCTAGAAGGATTTTCCCTCCACCTCACAAAAAGCTAACCCGGCCCCAAGCACTTACATTAAGGCTTTTGCAAACGCGGATGTACCCTACTTTGAAAATGTTACACATCATGTACCCTGACCTATACCCAAGTAATCTTTGTCCAAATGTGGGGAAATAGCTTCATTAGAACACATGCTCTGGCAGTACACCAAATTCGCTCATATATCGAACATCACCTCTGCCAGATGGGAGGCGGCAATCCGCAGCTCATCCTTGGCAGCTCAGCTCTGGGCAGTCCACCAAGCCCGCGAGGCGGCTGAGGAGCTTGGCATCTCAGTCCCCACGTGGGAGCTGCCCGCCACACAGGGGGGACGCTGGCGTCGATCGACGGGAGCGGTCGTATACCACGTCGGCTCTGTGAAATATCGCAATTATTTGCGTCACATCAAGTCGTTCTCCTGCAAGCCTTCTACCACCATCTCCAAGAACGTCAGCCGCAACTGTAGACATCACGTCTTGTCAAGGTGGGCCGTCTTCTGACCCTTTTTCGGTCACTTGAAGCTTTCGCCAAACCACCGCGGAGTTAAGCCTAACCGCAGTAAGGGCTGCGCCGGCCCTGCCCGCGGTTTCCCCGGTAATGGCGACTCCTATTCAAGTCACCGGCTACGATACGGAGTCCCTACAGATCATACAGATGGATACCGCTCAAACCGAGACACCTCTACCAACCGAGGAAGAGTACTTCAAGGATATGCTCCGCGTATGGCGCGGAAGGAAGAACGCAGCAGTGGCGTCGAGAGACGCCAGGGCTCCTGCAGCCAAACAACAAGCAGCGTCTCGCCCTCAGCAAGCACAGGGCAAGAACGCGCCGAGCGTCACCTCGCAGCGTGCCAATCAACTCCAGTAGCGGCCGAAGAACACGCCGCGCATCGAAAAAGACGACATCATAGTGGCGCTGAAACCACGTGAGACGCTCGACCTCAAGGCCACGTTTGGTCCTGGACAAGGCGGCGCTGCAGTCCGCAGCATCCTCGGAGCCGACGCAAGTGTGGGACTTGCGGTGTGGCCCCTCTGGGATCAAAATGTACTTGTGTGCACGCTCAAATCAGTGGACGCCGCCGAGAGACTCCTCCGGGACATTAAGCTGCCAGTCGGGGGCCGCCAGCTAACATTCCGGGGACATCCCAAACTCTCCGGTGAGTTCTGTCGGGGCGTCGTGCAAGTGTCTCAAGACGAAACGTCCGAAACTGTGAAAAGCAAGCTCAGTGCTGAGCCAAATGTAGTGTCTGTGCGCAAGCTTGGGGACACCCCAGTTGCGGTGATCACCTTCGCGGGGACCAAGGTGCCACGGACGGTGTTATACAACTGCGAGCGGCTCCCTGTTCGCTTGTATAAGAAGACAGTGCCTGCATGCCCACTCTGTGGCACAGTGGGCCATCGAGCAGATACTTGCCCGCACCCGCAGCCCGGCCGCTGCACAAGCTGCGGCATTCAGGTACCTGCTGCTACTCCTGACGGCCCCACGGAACACCAGTGCATTCCGAGCTGCCTCCTCTGCGGCGGTGGCCACAAGACTGGAGCTCCCGGTTGTGCTGGACGGTTCCGGCAGCCGATCAAGTCGGGATCCCCACGCGGATTCAAGCCGGGGACAACGGGGGGGGGCACAAACAGGCTCCGACTCCCAAGACTGGCCCCAAGAAAGCACCAGCCGCCAAGTCGAATAAGCCAGAACCCAAGAATACCAACACCGGGCACTCCACCAATGTAAAGTCTGGGACCCCGTCGGAGCCTCCTGTCTTGGTCAAGGACTTCCCACCCTTGACACCCGTCCAGCACAGGTGAGCTGTTGGGGTGGGGCAGTCTCCGGACCTTCCCCTTCTCCCTCCCCTACCGAAACCGCCCTACAGCAGCACATAGGGGAGCTCAGGCGCCAGAACCAAATTCTTGCACGCAAAATTCAGGAATTAGAAGCCAAGAAGGTCGGGTCATCCGAGCCAGTGCAGGAAGCCGAGGCAGAGGACGGGGATGACGGCTCTTCCGTCACATCCCGCCTCACTAGCGTCTCGCGGCAGGACGCGGACACGGTAGTTGGACCAGCTTCCATTACCGGATCCATCGGTCGCATCGAGTCCCTAGAGCGTAAAACCGAGCAATTAGAGGCAAGCATGGCAGCCCTCCCCACTCAAATCATGTCGGCAGTCCGCGAGTCCTTTCAGGACATGTTCACGGCAGCCTTAACGCAAGCACTTCCCGAAATTGTGGCGCAGGTCTCTAACTCAGTCCTTAAAGCCGTGCAGCCCTGAGTTATCGCCCAAATTAAAAACACCACTCAGAGCGACTCCCCGCAGGCTAAACGCAAGTCGGCCTCCCGTCAGGCAGCAGAAGAAGGCTTTTCGGGGCCAGCTCCAGGTCCGGACCGGTCCTCTGCACCGTAAATAAATACTAAAAGATGGCTAGCCGATCTAACAAACAAGCTAAATATCTACAAAAATTTGACATTATACAATGAAACTGCAGGGGTTCTAGAGCCTGGAAAAAACGGTCGCACCTCCAGCTCTACTTGCAGTCCCTCGGAAACATGCCCGCCTTGCTTGCTTTGCAGGAGCCCGGTTTGGACGTTAATTTCTCTGGCTATAGCACTTTCCAGGGGGGGGGGGGGGCTCGTCATGCATCCTGGTGAACAAGGCATATACCGCGATTCAGGTCGATTTAAACTTAAGTACTGAACAAGAATACACAATGGTCAGAGTACTGCCTCTCAGACGTCGCGACCAGTCAATACACATCCTAAATATATACAGCCCCCCGCATAAGCCACGCGTAACTTTTAGCGCAATCTTCCTCCGAGGCTGGGCCTCCCCGTCCCAACGTGGGAGCGGCCCGCGATTCTACCCCTATAAAACGGGGGTGGAATCCTTCAGGACCCCAATAAAAGTTTTTCATCCATCCATCCTCCGGGCGATCAAGTTGGCAGACAAGGACCCCTTAGTGATCGTGGGAGACTTCAATGCTCCCAGCCTTCACTGGAGCTATCACTACGAGAAGGCCAGAGGACGTAAGCTGGCGGAGTTTATCTCCACCCTTCACCTCACGCTGCTCACGGATCCGGCGTACTCCACTCGAGTGGGGAACTCGGTAACCCGTGACACCTGTCCGGACCTCTCTCTCGTAAAAAATGCTAAGGATGCTACCTGGGAGAACTTGGGCGATTCTCTAGGCAGTGATCACTGCCTTCTCCGGGTCACACTCCTGGAAAAGGGAGCTCATAAAAAATGCGGTCAAGCCAAGTTGACCGATTGGACCCAATTTCGCAATCAGACTATCCCTCCCGTACTATTTTCTGGAGGCTATGCAGAATGAGCTCAACACGTAAACAACATTCAGAAAAGACTTGTTACTACCCTCCAAACCAACGAAGAAATCCCCGCAGTTGACACTCACCTCCTACACTTGTGGAAGGCGCGCCAAAGCTTAACAAAACGTTGGAAAAAGCAGAAGACTAATCGCAAATTACGTATCCGCATAGCCCAACTCACGGAACAGGCTGCAGCGTATGCTGCCCAACTCTCAGATTCAAATTGGATAGCCCGCTGCGACGCCGCAGCTCGTCAGATGAGCTCGAAGGGGACATGGCGTCTCTTTCGCAGTCTCATAGACCCCTCTCAAACGAGAGGGGATGCGCAGAAGCAGCTCCGGCGAGCTCTGCAAGGGTACCAAGGCACTCCGGCACAGCTTGTGGATGCTCTGTGCGATAGGTATCTCTGTCGTACGGAGGACCCGCCTGGGCCGGCGTACACGTACTCTGGTAAGCCTAATCACCAACTCGATGGCCGTTTTGAGTTGCATGACCTTAAAGCGGCTTTAGCTAAAATGCGCAGGGGTACGGCTCCGGGGCTGCACCGCATAACAGTAAAGCTGTTGGCAAACCTCCCTGACACAGCCTACCTCTATTTATTGGAATACATGAACAAGATCTGGGACGGCCATGCGCTCCCTTCCGAATGGAAAACGTCACTTGTGACTTTTATCCCCAAAGCAGGCAAGGCCGTGAATACGGAAAATCTGAGGCCCATATCACTGACTTCGTGCGCGGGCAAGCTTATGGAGACGATGGTACGGGATCGCCTCTCCCCATACCTTGAGGACAAGGGCTTCTTTGCAGACACCATGTTTGAGTTTCGCCCACACATGCCTGCACAGGACGTTCTTCTCCAGCTCCATAGGGCCGTCATACAGCCCATAACTATGCAACACAATGATAAAGCCATCCTCGCCCTTGATCTGAGTGGGGCTTTCGACAATGTTAAACACAGCAGCATCCTGGCTAACTTGAGTTCCACCGATTGCGGGGCTAAGGCCTTCGCATATGTCAGAGATTTTCTCTCTAAACGCCAGGCACTTCTTGGGATCGAGTACGAGGAATATGGCCCGTACATTATGGGAACACGGTGTACCCCACAGGGAGCAGTGTTATCGCCGCTCCTTTTCAACATTGCCATGATGCGCCTTCCAAGCGAATTGACCAGGGTGGAAGGCACACAACACGCAGTATATGCCGACGATATTACAATCTGGACCACTGAAGGGAGCCTTGGTGAAATGCAGGAACGCCTTCAGCAGGCCGCATCCATAGTCGAGGCGTATGCCAACGATTGTGGACTCCAATGTGCTCCAAACAAATCAGAGCTTCTGCACGTTAGAGCGAAGCCAAGAGATAAGTCAGCCATACACATCTCCCTGTCTGGGGTTCCCATCAAAGAGGTGGATGAGCTCCGGATTCTGGGCCTGTTCATTCACCACAGACTCAGACCAGACTCCACTATAGCGAAACTCAAGGGAATAGGCGAACGGGTAGGGCGCATGAGCCACCGCGTTTCCAACAAGCGGGGTGGTCTGCGGGGCAGGGACGCGGTTCGGCTCGCCCATGCCTTCGTGACTAGCCGGATCCTCTACGCCGTCCCATACCTTCGCACTAACAAGCAAGAAGACGAAAGAATAGATGCCATCATTCGTAAGGCTACTAAACGAGCTCTGGATCTCCCGGTGGCCACTTCCAACGCCAAACTGAGGGCGTTAGGTGTGCTCAACTCCTACCAGGAGTTGCGGGAGGCCCACCTTATGAATCAATATACGCGGCTCGTGCAGACGGCTCCCGGGCGCCGCCTGCTGAACCGCTTACATATACAGCACACTTGCACTGCAGAGGAGGCGGAGCGTATTCCGGAACTGTGGCGGCATATGCTCTCGGTCTCACCACTCCCCAGTAACATGGATAAGCACACGCACGAAAGCAGAAGACAGGCGCGTGCTCGGACGCTTGAGAGGCAACACGGCTCCCGACCTGGTGTATTCTACGTAGATATAGCAGGGCCTTCGCCCACGGGATTTTACACGGCCTGTGTAGTTCACCGGGAAAAGCATGTCAATGGGCTCTCGTTCCGAGCACAAAATCCAGAGCGCGCGGAGGAAGTCGCGATAGCGCTTGCTGCTGCGGACCCCAACTCGAAAGTTATCATCACGGACTCCCGGAAAGCATGTGCTCATTACTTGGTAGGAGAGATATGCCCCCTAGCCAGTCAAATTCTAAAACGGGCTCTTGCTGATCCAGCCCCGAAACGCATCGTATGGGCTCCTGGCCATCAGGGCTTACGAGGTAATGAGGCCGCTGACGCGGCCGCCCGAGCGCTTACCCACCGGGCTCCTCACCTTGGCTCTTATGACGCGGAGGCCAATACACCGCTGCTGCGGTTCAAAGAAATTCTGACCTATTATCGCGACACTCACCGCCTTTACCCGGCTCCTGCAAAGGGGATAAATAAGGCGGAAGAGCGAACTCTAAGGCGCCTGCAGACAGGTACTCTACTCTGTCCTGCAATCCTAAAACATTTCGATGCGAACACAGATGGGCGGTGCCCACACTGTGGGGAGACGTGTGATATCTTCCACATGGTATGGGCATGTCTGAAAAATCCCCACCTACCGCCTTCCCCTACCCCTTCCCGAGAGGCATGGGAGACTGCCCTCCTCAACAGCTCATCACTAGAGTCTCAACGGGCTCTGGTGAGACGGGCGCGAGTAGGGGCCTCGTCATGCGGTGTCCCGGACTAAGGACGCCGACCATGTAGCGGGGTCATGTTTTGGCCCCGTACCTCTCTCTTATATAATAAATGTTTTTTATCATCATCATCAACAACACAGTGATCTGTGTTTTGGAGGACCAAATAAAAGTTTATCCAATCCAATCCAATCCGCGGTGGTCTAGTGGCTAAGGTACTCGGCTGCTGACCCGCAGGTCGCGGGATCGAATCCGCGCTGCGGCGGCTGCATTTCCGATGGAGGTGGAAATGTTGTATGCCCGTGTGCTCAGATTTGGGTGCACGTTAAAGAACCCAAGGTGGTCGAAATTCCTAGAGCCTTTGACTACGGCGTCTCTCATAATCATATGGTGGTTTTGGGACGTTAAAAAACCTAACAACTCAATCAATCAATGCAATATGAGCGCAATACGTAGACAGGAAGGACACGGGCAGACGCACGAATCCCCAACTCACCCAATGAAACATTTTGAGAAGCTACTTTTATGATTATTTTCAAATCAGATCGCGTTTTAGTGGTTCAAATCACCTATTTGAACGGGCCACCTGGAACAGCAGTTGCATTTACTTCGCAACACTACTACCAGCAAATCACAGCTCGGAAAGGCACATCGAAGGCGTTGCCCAAGTTGGGGTCGAACTCGCAATCATCCGCACGGAAGCGCAGGGAACACACACAGATATTTTTTGGCTGTTTTGAACATTGGTGCCGAGGCACAGCACTCAGCCACTCCGAGCATGGCAGTTCGCTTTGCGCGATACATCGGAAAGCCATGTCGGTTTCCTTGCCGTAGCTTAGACGGCGTACACCATGCTAGCTAGCGTCCGGGAATGTCGCAGGCAAGCAGCACTTTGTAGAATTTTCCGTCTCAGTAAATATCGTGAGCGTGCAACGCATACGCATTCGTACACGATACCAAAACTACCATAGATACGGGATCGGGTGATAAAACTGTAATTTGAGCAAAACAGAACTTTTCAACCACTAACGCCTCCCCCATGCTAAGCCAAGTGGTTATTTTTTCGTGAATTTAATTTTTTTAGGCACAGAGATCGGGCCAGTTGGTACTGATCCATGACGCCTTCTGTAAGCGCCAAAGAAACGTGTCGTAAAGCATGGAGGGTTCCCTTTTATAGAAACTGGTTTGATTACTTGTGATTAATTTTACTCGAGACTCTCAACGTATTCAGGCTCATTTCGTCTCGCGGCGCGCATGGTATCCTACATATACCTTCAATTTGTGATTAGTAGAGACCTGTGGTTAATAATCTGTACGTTTTAGACATTCTGAATTATCGATCCGTCACTCCACTCTGACGTGACTTGTGATTAGCTTTTAAGGTCCTTTTCAAGTCTGTCGAAATACTTTCAGTATTGTACATAGTTTTGCTCATTTTAAGCGAAAATACTCCAGTCTCCTACTACCAGTTACGCGAGGTTTCTGTCATGATACTGCAGGACATAAAGCAACTTTTTCTCAAGACACACATCTAAAAATAGAGCAGCAGCAAAGAAGTTTGTACGTGAACCCCAGGATCTTTGAAGGTTACTTGGGCACAAATCATCATGTATCCATTTCAAAATAAATTCTTGTTTTTTGTAAATAGTATTTGATATGATATACAAGATAGGGCAATGTTAGCGCACAAGTAGGGTCCCAGGTGCTCCGATAGCCGTTGAGTGATTGTTCAATGCACATCTTAAAAAAAT
This sequence comes from Rhipicephalus microplus, assembly GCF_043290135.1. NCBI lineage: Eukaryota > Metazoa > Arthropoda > Arachnida > Ixodida > Ixodidae > Rhipicephalus > Rhipicephalus microplus. Next base: position 154,098,590 of record NC_134703.1, on the reverse strand, counting down.
TAAAGAGCAGTAAAGTAAAAATAGAACACCCGAGCACGTACACATGAAAAAATACTCTTACGCACACACCAAACAACACCAACACAAAGATAACAAAACCTTCGAAAGTCTATGAATAATGTGTCTGATAATGTCTCTAATAAGCATTCCATTCAAGAGGCACTAAATAACAGTGCACACATTCGGTTATTATGAGGATGTATTCCCTCATACATGTGTACATAACAGTCGACACATCATACACTTCAGCAGACATATACGATGGGTGTGATATAATACTGCGTCTAAGTATGACATGTGTCACAAAAAGGAAAGTTAATTGTTCTTTAGTATTTTTCATTGATGCGGTGTCTTCCAAAACACTTTTTAATGCTTTTAAAGGGTACGTATTTAAATCTCAGGTTCGGCGACTCAAAAGAGATATGCTTATTATGAGAAAGAAAGCTGACAGGTCAGCCCGATTCAATTTTCTGACTCAATCAAAATACGTGTTGACATGTGCCTCTATATAGGCGTAGCAATAACACCCACAATCGGCTGCCGTGTCTACATACGTGGGACTGTCCTGCTTAGTCGGCCAAGCAAAGCGCTTGACAAGTGACAGTGGGGCACCATGCAATAGCACGTGACTATTAACAGCAAATTAGATTAACGCTATTACACTTAAGGTAGCGACAATCATGCAGCAGGCATTTCTCACTTTTTCAGGTATTTTTAGTTGTTACGCCTACCTTTATGTTGTATGAACTTTAACAATATTTAGCTATCAATGTGAGTTATAAAGGATGCGGACGGAATAACTCCTGGTACATATGAACTAAGTAGCGCACCTTGAAAAGTATATTGTACCCAAGCAAGGTTAGTGTTAAAGCTGACTTCTACTCATCTCATCGACAGGTCGCGGGATCGAATTCCGGCAGCGGCGGCTGCATTACAGATGGAGGTGATAATGCTATAGGTCCGTATGCTCAGATTTGGGCGCAGGTTAAAGAACCCCAAATAGTCTAAATTTCCAAATGCCTCCACTAGGGCGTATTTCATAATAATATGGTGGTTTTGGGTTGTTAAACACTATACATATCAATCAATAATGTTATCGATGAACTTCATCGACATTTATAGAGCCCTGAGATTGATTTTCACCGAAAGAATAGATGCGGGCTTCAAAAACTGTACAAACACGTCAAATCTTCCAGATGTTTTGCAGCGGGATAGTTCACTACATAGTTACAGTTGGTTCTGCAGCCACCAGCAGACTTGTAAAAAAGGATTGCACACATAAAACAGCGTACGAGAAAGCGGGGCATATTAAAAATTCCATGTAAACGGAGATCGTTCTTTCCCCTTGTGATATGTGCTCGTTCCCGCAGCACTTTGTCTATCATGAAACGCGAAAAGGTTTGCCAAAGCTACACGGTATTGAAAGTTCTTTCAATCGCATTACGTGCTTGAAGTTGTCCAAGCACCTCGTGAATAACTTCCTGCTGCACCCTGGGCCTTTGTCAGCTGAAGTGGTAATGGCCGGAAAAGTGACGAGGTGTGTCTCCGCTTCCATTAAACGTCCGCGGGACAGCGACGAGCAAGAAACGCCCAAACTTTCGCGATTCGCAAAGGCGTGGTCAACTTCGTCACGGCATCGTCAAACAATGCCACACCCTTTCGTGTAGCCTTCAATAAGAGCTAAATAATGTCCCACAGGTTCGGTGCCCCGCAAGAAGAGCAAATCTTCTCTTTTTTTTTTTTGCTGTCTGAACATTAGAGAGAGAACCTGCCCCGGCTGAACTCGCATCAACAGACTATAAGATTCCTTTTTGCTGGAGCTCTCATTTACTGCTCTACTTTTACATAGTTGCAAATTTCTAAGTTGCTTACACGTTGTTATGTTTACACACGCACGAAATTTTGTACACATATGAAAATTATTGCAGACTGGTGATAGTGATCATAGTAAAGTTTTTCGTCGATTATGCTGGTCTTGTTATGCACTATCTTACTATTTGTTTTTTCTCAAGACCTATTTTCTCAGAACAAGAGATTACCTAAATTAGAAAAGCAGGTGTCATCACCGTAGTTACAGTTTGACATCTTTTCTGCTCATTTATCTTCGTCAGCCGTGTTTCTATGCAGTAACCTCAGGCAGAGTTGTAGGGACGTGGTGGAGTACGCGTCTTGCGTGCCCACCGGGAAGATAGCCTGTCACTCAGCTCTTCAATCTACGTATACGTGATGTACTCGCCGAGTCACCAAACTAGCTCCTTTTGTTGGGCGTTAAAAAATGACCACTGAGACTGTTTGCCTCGAGAGGGCGGAATCCCTTCAGTGGCCGCAAAGCATGCAACCATCACATCACCGGCGACATTGTCACACGAAAATGTATACGACAGTGTTTCGTATACTTCTGTACAGCTCCCAACACTCGCTTGCCGATTCTTTCTATAAGTCCCGAGAACCGTTCAAGCGGATCCGTAGGGATAGGACTGAGGTGAAAGGGGCCACCAGCATTAGGTCACTTGTCAGCTTTCTTGTTCATTTTTTATACTGTGCACTGCATTTACGTGAACACCGACTTTATTATTGGGCCTGTAGTTAAAGTCGTTTCAGCCAAACTGGCCGTGAGAGGTGGCACTAAGTCTCTCCCATTTTCAGGCCTCTGGCAGCTCTATGGCTGGTGCACAGCTAGCCAGAGGCTCAGCCACCTAGTTCCGGTTGGGCGGGAAATAGCGCCGTGGTCACGTGTGTGGGGAACCCGAGACATCCCGACGCTGCATGAAAATCGCAAAATTGAACGCTGTGACAGCCGGCGTAAACGTAAACAAACTCTACCATTGTGGCATCAAACGAAACAATGCGCCGCGTGTGCGTTGGTTTTTAAGGGGTACTGACACAAAATTTCGGGGCCGAGATAGCCTGCGCGGTCCATTCTCGTGAACATTCGTATATCATCTGCAAGATACCAACAGTGAATATAGCTTGGAAAGTATTTTAAGCTAATTTTGAAGTTTCCGTGAGCGACCGACTCTATAGCGCTATAGACACCCTCGGAGGTGACCCCGAGGTGACTCCCTACTTGTCTTGTACCGCGCTGCGGTCAACAAAACAAGTTATGATGGCGTCATAGCAGCCATTTTTCTTTTGGCGCGTTTGTTCCCGAAGTCTATATTATTCGGCGGCTGGTTGCAAGCGGCTGGCCATGGCGCACGCTTTGAAAGTTTTGTGTTTGGCGGCATTCCAGTGCCGTTTCTTATTCGAACGTAATTCTTGATGCGGATCATGCGGAAGTGCGTCACAGTTCTGTGTGCTGACGTGGTCAACAGTTGCACACGCTAGGTGGCAACAGTTGCACCCAGTTTTTGGAACTCTCTCAAACCTAAACTGCAACTGTTCGATAATGAGGGGTCTGTAACTCGTTGTCTATCACGTGCTGCAGCAAACAATGTGTCGGGTCATGATTACAGTCCTACAGCAACGCATTGCAGCAGAAAAACGGGAGGCCAAATTTTTCGTGTCAGTACCCTTTTAAATTTGAAGCTTCAGTTGGCGAACTTTGGTGACTTCGAGCGTAATCTATCTATCTATCTATCTATCTATCTATCTATCTATCTATCTATCTATCTATCTATCTATCTATCTATCTATCTATCTATCTATCTATCTATCTATCTATCTATCTATCTATCTATCTATCTATCTATCTATCTATCTATCTATCTATCTATCTATCTATCTGTCTGTCTGTCTGTCTGTCTGTCTGTCTGTCTGTCTGTCTGTCTGTCTGTCTGTCTGTCTGTCTGTCTGTCTGTCTGTCTGTCTGTCTGTCTGTCTATCTATCTATCTATCTATCTATCTATCTATCTATCTATCTATCTATCTATCTATCTATCTATCTATCTATCTATCTATCTATCTATCTATCTATCTATCTATCTATCTATCTACCTATCTATCTACCTATCTATCTATTGAGCCGCCTACGAATTTTAGCTCTCCTGACAGCCTCGATAATTATATCGATACCGAAATTAGTATGGCATAACAAGAACGTATGAAGACCATATTTTACTAGTCATAACTTGAAAATCACGGCACGTATGTCATGAATGTCATGATTGACATTTCATACTCTTGCTGCTCTTGCGGTGGTTTTGTTCACATTACATTTCGCAAAATTGGTGTGGCATGACATGAATGCATGACAAACATAAGTGATAGACCCTTACGTGAATATTATGACAGGCATGTCCTGATTTTCATGTTATGACTAGTCATGACTTCGCGCCACGCTCATGGGGCACTCGCGGTCGTTTCGGTAGCTTCACATATAATAAATTTGGTATTACGGAACGTGAATGAATGAAGAAGGTACATGACTGGTGCAAACATGATAATCATGAGACACGTGCCATGTAACAACATGACTATACATGCCATGATGCGCTCAGGGCCGTTTCGCTAGCTTAACATATACCAAGTTTGGTGTTGCCTGACATCAATGTATAACACGCATTACTGGTGAAAACATGATAATAATGACATGAGTTTTATGTAACAACATCACAACACACCACGCTCATGATGCGCTTGCGGCCATTTCGCTAGCTTCACATGTACAATCTTTGGTATTACAGGATGTAAATGGATGATGAAAGTATATTACACGTTCAAACATGATAATCATGGCATGTATCATGTAACACATCTCTACATGCTATGCTCATAGAGCGCTCGCGGCCATTTCACTCGCTTCACGTATACCCAGTTCGGTATCACGTGGCGTGAATAGAGGACGAAGGCAAATGACATGTCTAAAGATGATGATCATGATATGCGTCTCAAGTGAAACATGATTACATGCTACGCTCACAGCGCGCTTGCGGCCATTTTGCAAACTCCCCATATACCAAATTTAGTATGAGGCGACGAGAATTGACGACAAATGTAAATGACACGTCCAAATGTGATAATCATGATATGCGTGTCATGTGAGACATAACTACATGCTGCGCTCGTAGTGTTCTCGCGGCCGTTTCGCTAGCTCCACATATACGAAATGCGGTATTACGTGACGTGAATGAACGAGGAAGCTAAATGACACATTCAAACATGATAATATGGATATGCGTGTCATGTGGAACGTGACTTATCGCTACGCTCATAGCGCGCTCGTGGCCGTTTCGCTAGTTCCACATATACCAAATTTGATATCGCTAGACGTGAATTGACGACGAAAGTAAAAGACACGTCCGGACATGATAATCACGGCATGCGTGTCATGTAAACTAGGACTACATGCTACGCTTATAGCGTACTCGCAGCCGTTTCGCTAGCTCCTAATATCAGGTAAGAAGATAGTAAATTTGATATCACGTGACGTGAATAGACGACGAAAGTAAATGACACATCCAAACATGATAATAATTGTATGCAAGTCATGTACGACATAATTTAGGTCCGCCTCGTAACGTTGTACTGATTTTAAAGTGACATATCAACTTGTTCATTCCTGCTTCGCATATCATTGATTCCCATTGGACGTGGGATCTGCCTTTTTTTCTGCATTGTCCGCTTCAAGAAGAGTTTCACAGCCTCAGCCGCCAAGACACGAGGAATCGGCGGACACCTGCTTCTTTTGGGTGAGTGCATTCTGTCTCAAGATATAAGACTTAATTCCCGACAAGCGCGCGTCCAGTTTATTAAGCCTAACGCCAAGTTCGTTCCTGGGCAAAGCCGCGCGGCGCGTGCACAACGCGCTCAGGCGTTCCTGACGGCACGGCACGAGCGCTCGCGCTCACCGTGGCGAAAAGCTTAGATTGAGCAGAGACGCAGCCGCAGCAAGCGAAATGCAAAGAAACCAGCAAGACGAAGAAAATACAATGCAAACTGACCAAGTGGACGCAAACAAAACAACAGAAAATTTGTGGACCTATGACGCTGGCAGTGGCAGAACAATTGCTACGGAAAGCGCTTGGATCACGAGAAATAAGAAAGACAAGAAGGCTGTCGGCAATACAAGGTCACCGGCCAACCAACCCACAGAGCAGCCACCTATCAATGAGCAGACGCTAAAGTCATCACCAACGCAGCAACAACGCAGGCCCAAGATGCCACCTCTGCCGCTCGATGACTTCAAGATCGTCTACCGCCCGCAAGCAGGTCTTGACCTCGCCAAATGGAACACCGTCGCTGTCACGCATGCCATCGGCAGAGTGAGTGGACTATCACAGCAAGACGTTAACGACAAGGTACGCGTACAAGTCCAGAGAATGGAAAACCTAATAATCGCAAGCACCGCCGCCAAAGAAGACGCCAAGAAGCTGGTAAGCATCCAGAAAATACAGCTTGGAGGAAATTTTTACACTGTGAACGGCAATATCAGAACACCGGACGATGTCTCCAGAGGCGTCATCAGCGGCTTGATACCCGGTACGAGCACCGCAGAACTCATGGCTGGAATTCGCGCACCGGCAAGATACACAGTTCTTCATGCCCGTATGCTAGGTCAATCGACCACGGCAGTCGTCTTCTTTGAAGGACCGCACGTTCCCTACTACATAATTTTCCAGAGCGTAGACTTCCGCTGCAGACCATATCGTAAGTCAGTGCAGTATTGCCGAGCTTGTGGCAATACGGGTCACCGCCAGGACGTCTGTCCGAAACCTATCCCGAATTTCTGCTATAAATGTGGCAAGGCCGGACAAACGCAGGGACATGAATGCGCACCCATCTGCAAGATCTGCGGGGAAGGACACGAAACAGCAAGTAAAGAATGCAAAAGGAGACTAAAGCCAAGTCCACCACCCTTCAACGTAAAACAACAGCGCCTCAACAGGCTTCAAGAAATAGACAACAACTGGAACGCCAGCGGAGAAGAGTTCCCTGAGGTTAGCATATCGGCCGCTACCTCTAACAGTAACAATGAGGGCCGCGTCTCCACGCGCAGCAGTTCCAAGTCAAAATTTCGTTCGAGTTTGCGCTCCCACCCTCGCACGCGTTCCGTCTCTGCCCGCAGTAGATCCAAATCAATACTGCGTTCCAGTTCGCGCTCCCGCTCTCGCACGCGCTCACGTTCCGTTAAACGTGCGAGCTACGCTGCCATGGTAAGTGGATCTAATGACCGCAGCAGCTTAACCTCCTCGAAGTCGGACACCTCATCCATACAGGGTCTCGAAGATAGACTGAAAAACCAGCAAGAAAAGCTCCAGAATCAGCACAGCCAACTGCAAAGCCAACAAAGTCTCATAAATAAACTGCTTCAGAGTCAAAAACGACAAAAAGAGCTCATTGACAAACTACTTGAAAAGTGCACGCATCAGCAAGGACATTCGGACAATGCAGAACAACAATATCAAGAAGAAGCAAACTCAAGCACAGAGCCGGCAACGACGCTGACCAAGGTAGGCGTCCAAGCCCTAGTGAACGCAAGGTGCACGATATTCGAAGAATCTTTCATGAATAACATGCGCGCCACGATGGAAAAGATTGTCCAGTCTGCAATAGAAAAAACAGCCTCAATGTTTGAACACAAGATCACTACGCTTAATGCCAAAATTGATGGGATTGCTGCGCAAGTCAACAATTTCATCGCACACGTGAAGAAAACTTACGTAATCATGGCACAGTTCGACAGCTTGAACAACCCACGCCAAATGACTCGGAAGAAGGCACGAGCGAACAGTCACGATGCCTCTCGCTCAGTCTCGCCGAGTCGCGATGGCAGGCGTGACATCGAATCGATTGAAGATGGCAGTCCCTAGCCATAAGTATAAGAACCAGCATTCAACTTTACGCATATGGCAATGGAACTGTCGGTCATACCGCCCTCGACACGCAAGCCTACAAGAATTCATCAAGCTTAACCAACCAGACATCATTGCACTTCAGGAAACCAACACGCAGAACTTACGACTGCAAAGCTACACGACCTGCGCACAAACACATCGAACTGCCATACTTGTCAAGAAAGCACTTTCAACGCAAAAACACGAAATCGAGGACACTCAAATAGAGCATACCCTAATAGAGATTCTGCCGGAACGAAAGACGCAGCAAAGTCTTTTCATAACCAATATATACAGCCCCCCACGAGACCAACTACCAGACTTCAATCACTTCATACGAGAAATCAGGAAGCGCACAAATGGCCACCAGATCATAATAATGGGAGACTTTAACGCCTCTCACACGGCATGGGGCTATCATATCACCACGAGGAAGGGTTCTAGAGTGCACGATACTGCTCAACATCACAGACTAACCCTGTGGAACGACCCTCTTCAGAAGATGAGAATCGGGAACAGCGTCTCCAGGGATACGAATCTAGATCTTACATTTACGGCGAACGTCACTAGGGCAGAGTGGAGTGTGCTACCGGAAACTTTAGGTAGTGATCATCACATCATCCAACTCTTCATAGCGCACACTCGTAAACAGACCAGACTGGAATAGCGCGGTTAACGGAATGGCAATCCTTTAGGAATGACCTCGACGTTGAAACCACCATAATCGACATTGAAGACTGGTTTAAGAATGGGCTCAAAATAGCCGAACGCTACACTAAGGACATACAGCTTGACGTCGATACACCCGCCGTCAACGCGCATCTCCTCCACCTTTGGGAGGCTAGAAGGGGTCTTCTAAAACGGTGGAAGCGGCAAAAACTAAACAGAAAGTTACGGAAACGCATTTCTCTTCTCACCAAGCAAGCTCAAGATTATGCGAACCGATTGGCCAGGCAGAACTGGCATGCTTTCTGTGACAAGCTGCAGGGGACTCTGAGCACCAAGAAAACCTGGCATCTGCTACGCACACTTCTAGCCACGCAACCCTCCAAAGCAGCACAGAAGCAGCACCTTCAGAGGCTTATTCGAAACTACGCCGGTACAGAAGAACACCTCCTAGAAGAATTACAAAAGAAGCTCTGTGGTGATGCACCCACTAGGGCTTCAATTCACACCAAAGAATACGCTGGCGCACCAAACACTGAACTCGACCGGCCCTTCAGCCTGGCTGAGCTGCACACAGCCCTAACGAAGTTGACAAGAAATACCAGCCCCGGAATAGACAGGATTGTCAACAAGCACTTACGCAACCTACCGCACTAGGCCACCACGGCTCTTCTCCGTTATTAGAACGACTGCTGGGATAAAGGAGAGCTACCTGCGGTATGGAAGCACTCGGAAATCACCATGATCCCTAAGCCTAACAAACCACTCGGCATCGAGAACCTACGCCCGATTTCTCTCACCTCGTACGTGGGAAAGCTGTTCGAACACATGGTGCACGACCACTTAACCCAGTACCTGGGAGATAGTGGACACCTACCGGACACCATGTTTGGCTTCAAGCAGCATCTTTCGACGCACGACGTGCTCTTACTACTCAAAGAAGACCTCCTTGATCACCTCACCCATCGAAGTAAGTACTCCATACTCGGAGTTGACGTCAAGGCGGCCTTCGATAACGTCAGCCACGACGCGATCCTCAACAACCTCGAAGGCGTTGGCTGCGGCATTAGAACCTACACGTATGTCAGAAACTTCCTTACAGACCGTACAGCAACTGTGGGCATATGCAACATCCGCAGAAAAAGCTTCCAACTACCAAAAAAAGGAACGCCGCAGGGTTCGGTCATCTCGCCGTTACTTTTCAATGTGGTTATGATCAATCTGCCAAAAATTCTCGACAAAATACCTGATTAACGGCACGCGATCTACGCTGATGACATCACGCTCTGGACCAGGGCTTCGAACACCGGGAGACAAGAGACCTGCCTACAAACCGCCGTAGATGCCATCGAACGGTATCTCAGAGACTGTGGTCTCTACTGTGTCCCCGAGAAATCCGAGCACCTCGTCCTCAAAGCGAGAACAAGAGGCAGACCCCCTCTATACGACGAGCCCGACCCTAGCGTAACGCTGAAGGGGACCTTAATTCCAAAAGTCGAGACCCTGCGAGTGCTTGGAGTTCACATCTATAAGGATGGATCGGGGGCTGCCACCATACCTAGACTCCAACGGACACTATCACAACTCACGCACCTCGTCAAGAGGATCGCGAATCAACGAAACGGTCTCAAAGAGCCCGACACTCTACGTATAATGCAAGCTCTGTTCACCAGCCGCATTGCGTACGGCACGCCGTACCTAAAGTTGAAAACCGCTGAAATTGAAAAACTTAATATCATGATAAGAAAGGCCACTAAAGTTGCCCTGGGACTTCCGCCAATGCCCTCTACCACACGTCTCCTAAAGATGGGCGTCCACAACACGTGGCAAGAGCTCATTGAAGCGCATAGGAATGGTCAGCTGGAGAGGCTCAAGCTGACGCCCACGGGAGGTCGGTGCTCCGGTACCTCAACTACAGCGACACGTTCATCGCCGATGCAGACCGGAAAAAGCGCATCCCGCTGTACATTAGAGAGTCGCTGTCGATCGCACCTATTCCACGCAACATGCATCCTACTTTCCACAAAAGCAGACGCAAGGCTAGAGCTAACGCTATTCGACGCAAGTTCAAGCAAGACCCGGACGCCCGCTACACTGACGCAGCCAAGTATCCGCATAGAAACGCGTACGCTGTCAGCGTCGTCGATTCTCAAGGCCGAGAATTAGCATCGCCACGGTCAACGCACTAATTCAGACGCCGCAGAAGAATCGGCAATCGCTCTAGCAACCACAACATGTACAGACGCCGCGGTGATTTTCACCGACTCACAAGCCGCCTGCAGGAATTTTGCTAAGGGCCGTATCTCAGCCAATGCCATCAATATTTTGATACGGCGAAGCACTCCACTCCCATACACTTGTGTATTATGGGTGCCAGGACACGAGGGTCTGCAGGGAAATGAAGCGGCCCACGCCGCTGCCCACGAGCACGTCAGCCGGGCTGCCCCCTGCCCACAGGACATTCGATCCGTCGTTGAAGAGACGGAAGTTGTTCAAAACACCTACTCGTCGTTACTCCAGCATTACAGGCTGGAGCGACGAGTATACCCTCCACCACACCCAAAACTTACAAAAGAGGAAAGCGTAATACTGAGACGCCTGCAAAGCAGCACATACACACATGGGGCCCTAATGCACCGTCTCTACCCGACGAGATATAGCTCTATGTGTCCGCTTTGCAACGTACCGGACACCCTGGCGCACTTGCTTCTTGCATGCCAGTGTATTACCAGACGTAATCTGCAACAACACACGACTGATAACAAAGTAGGACGGACGAACGAAGACCTAACCGAAACGTGGGAGGCGAAGCTCGCCCTTGAGGACCTGGAAGAGCAACAACAACTCGTCGCCAGGGCCAAGAGGGCCTAGAAGCCAGAGGTTTCCTGGACTAAGGAGCCCTCCCACCTCAGGGTGACATCGGGCATTGCTCGGAACACTGTTTCAAAATAAACGTTTACTTCTCTCTCTCTGTCCGCTTCAAAAGACGTAGCTAAGCTGGCTAAAAAGCTGAAATAAATATTCTCAAGCGTACGCTTTTGGGGTACGATTTTGTACGCTCGCAGGATCACTCGCCACATCCGCGATTGAACATGAAGCCTGCCCTAGCCATGCTTCATGTCGGGAAAGGAATCGCGCCATCACGAGTAACAAAACGTTTTAGCACAGCAAACGAACAACCAGGCGTCACACAATGTGAATAGTGTAATGAGTGGACCGTCCAATGCTCCAACCTATTACAAAAGCTTGTTTTAGAGCAGCTATTAACTTTGGCGCGTACCCACTGCAAGCATAATTCCTCATTGTCGTCAGCCACTGCTTCAACAATTGGCACAAAATTGCTCGCAATAGTTTAGCGGATACTACGCTTCTCAGAAGAATGACGAAAAATAGTACAGTATATGCCAGCCTACTACCCTAAATTTTCTTATTATTAATGCCGTAGTAAGTACCCAGCAAATGTTATTGCTGGAGTTAACCAATGATTGTTTAAAAAAGCCCTGAAAGGCCACTTTCTAGCTTTCGCTGTGGCTGTTGTTACGTTTGGCCCGGTAGTTCGTCTCAGCAGGCGCCATTGTGTGCCGGGCAGCTTGCTGTGGCCAGGTTACGAGGAACTCAACGGAAGCTTTGCGAACAACCAGTCGATAAGTTGGAGATGAACAGAGTGAGACAGCGTCCCTTTTGCTGTTCTCGGGAAGTCAACATCTCCACACAAACATTGTCGTCTACGCGAGGTCTTGACAAAGGACCAACAGTTCGGAAGCGTGGGAAGGCGTCGCAGTAGTAGTTTTCAGAGATCAAGCACCTGGACTTCCATCTCCGAAAAACTTTTGGAAACACATCAGCATAAGGCAGCTATGGACCACTTCTCACGTTCGCGTCAGCGGCCATCTGCTCCCCAGAGGAGCTCGACTTTCCCCCTCCACCGTACTCTACCTCCTCGCCCTGCGATGTCTTGAAGGCGTGGCCCGGGTGCGTCTTTGTGAGGTGCACTCGTGCTACGCATTGAACATCAGTCAAGTGGTCCACTATCTGCACCATTTCTGTGGGTGGACCACTGTGACTTCACGCCAGCTGATTCGTGGCAACAGTGTTCACCGCCTTTTTTGGACTGACGTGTAGAGGAAACGACGGGCTATAAAGCCGAAGTCATTTTGTAAATAGGCGCGGAATCTCTGTTGTGCATTGAACAGAATCTGAGCTGAATGTCTTCTGAATCTCGGTACAGTTTCATCTCATTACATCTCGTTAATAAACCCTTCGTTCTTTCTCTAACAACGCGTCTCCTCACTGGCAAAGATCGGCTATGCGGATGGCGGCGGGGAGCCAGCTACAATTAATTGCCCGCCACACCGGCCATCCTTCATCAACCTTCCTACCCTTTAAAACTGGCTGGCAGTGGTGAGATGGACCTCGCGACATGGTGTTGTGTTGTGGTGAGTACTTGTTCTTTGCTTTCATTTTTCAGGCTTCATTATGTGAGTTTAGTAGAAGCTGGATTGTGTGTGATTTAGGGAGATCACATAATTTTTAGTACAGTGAGTGAGTCAGATGGATCCCCTATATTTTTGTGAGATGCAGGACCAAAGTAGTACAGCAATCACGGAGGGGAAGACACTGCAAAAAAGATTGTCTTTTGTAAGACCCGGGTATTAAGGTTGAAGAAAGAATGGGCAGGTCAAAAGTTTTTGGGCTGATTTAGCAAGAAGACAGTGAGGAGGATAAAGGATACGCGTTAGAAGCGTTCAAAAAGTTGGAGGAACGAAATAAGAAGCGAGAAAGAGAAGAAAAGGAAGAAAGGGAACGAGAGCAAGAGATTTAACTAATTTACCGTAAAGTTGAAGAAATGCCGTGGAAGTTTCAGCCATCCGTAAGTGTACCGCATGAGAAGTGCGAGCAACAAATACATGAGGGGCAGTTCCGAGCCGTAGAAAGAGATAGGACGTGTGAAGATAACAGCAGATTGATTGATTGATATGTGGGGTTTAACATCCCAAAACCACCATAAGCTTATGAGAGACGCCGCAGAGGAGAGCTCCAGAAATTTCGACCACCTGGGGTTCTTTAACATGCACCCACATCTGAGCACACGGGCCTAAACATTTCCGCCACCATCGGAAATGCAGCCGCCGCAGCCGGGAAGTGAACCCGCGACCTGCGGGTCAGCAGCCGAGTACCTTAGCCACTAGACGACCGCGGCGGGGCATAACAGCAGATTCAAAGACGAACCGAGTTTGAGAGCAGCGAAAGATGCTGCGCTGAGCAGAGAGGCCGACGAAGGGCAGAGCTAGTGCAACGAGGTGCTCTGCCAGTTCAATGCTAGCGAAACAACTAGGATAGCTGTAGGCAATCTGGTACAGCCCTCAAGTGTAGTTGCCGCAACGGTGGAACTTGCAAACAATGTGGAAGTAGGCAAGGAAACCGGAGAAAGCTCAGGAGCAGCAGCCAAAGCAGAGAGTAAGGAGAACAGTGCGGTTGTAGGTAGCTCCCAGCAATGCAAGCTAGATGGCTTGAAGGAAAACAGTGGTACTATTTCTAAGAGGGTCAAGCTGTCCGCCAGTTTAGTGTGTGAAATAGGGCATCTTTAGGGACGAAGCTCCCTATAGCGACACCCGCACGTCCCTCGTAGCGGTTGT